>NC_047104.1:50377089-50684589 GCF_902500255.1 Thalassophryne amazonica
AGAAATTTGTGACATTCATGAATTCATGAGACTCAAGTGAATGATGATAAAAGATGTCAGCATGTCATATCACTGCAATGCTCTGGCATGTTGTACACAGCAGGTACATTTTAATTGAAAAAATGCACACTTTAACTGACACACAGCGTGGTCTGGCCCGTTTGGATAGTAATTAAAGTGCACCCTTGCCAGCCGCTACTGCGTAGTAAGTAAAGTGTGATGCTTGCTACTTGACCTGAGTACCCGGTGGCCATTGAAAATAAGGGCTCCAGTGATCTAATGTATAAGGCTCGTGATCTAATATATAAGGCTGACCGTGTGTGTGTGGACGTATGCTTTCAACCTAACAGTCCCAGTGACCTCCCAGTTGGTGCCCCCAGCCACCATATCAAGTTTGGTGTCAGTTGCTTAATTATTGTATCTTTGCATAGCGAACACACACTCACACACAGTCAGCTTTATATATTAAATCACAACCCACTCACTGGAGCACTTATTTTTGCAGTTTGCGTAGTACCTAGTTCAGGTAGCAAGCATTTCATTTTACTCACTACGTAGTAGCAGCTAGCTAGGGTGCACTTTTATTACAACCGAAACGGGCTGGCGTGCGCCGCATGCGTTTTTTCAATTGAAAATGTACCTACTGTGTATGGCATGCCAGAGCATGGCTGTGATATCACATGCTATCACCTTTTAACATCATTTATTTGAGTCTCATGAATGTCACAAATTGCTCAATGAAAATTAATGATGCCAACATTGACATGCAACTTCCTACACCTTAACTAAAGTGACATGAAATATATAATGACATGGCTAAAATTAATCTCTATTACCCGCGCGTAAAACGAGTAACTCAGCTAGTGTGTGTGTGTGTGTGTGTATATATATATATATATATATATATATATATATATAGAGATATATATAGATATAGATAGATAGATAGATATAAAGGTCTGAAACGATAGATTATTAAAATGCTTTGTGACAAAATTCTCTGCCTTGAGGCTTCGTTTAACTCATGACTATGTGCACGATACATGCACAGTGCCCCGTAAAGAGTATGTGAAGCGTGGAATGCAAAATGGAGACGGATGGAGATGAAAACGGTGAGCGGCAGGGAACACAAAATAACCCACGGAGAAAACATCAAACTGTCAAAAGTCTGGGACCATTATCAATTAAACCGAAAGCAAAACACAGGACAGTGCGTGTACTGCAAAACGGAATTAGCTTTCCATAACAGCACGTCTTCCATGCTACAGCACCTGAGCTGAAAACATCCACTGTTTACATCGAGCCTGCCAAGCGGACCCAACAGGTAATGTTAATGTCACGTTCGCAAAAGTATTTAATTTAGATCAATGATTGCTAGTAGGGATGGGTATTGTTAAGAATCTATAAATTATTTGTTATTCAGTTCACATTGTGCCAGAGGTAGCTGGTGGTCAGAGATAGCTCTGACTGCTTGCCATGACCAAAAAAAATTGTTTTTGTCTCGCGAACGCTCCGATGAGGAAACGAGATTAGTCCGGCTATTTACCCAGAGTGACAACAAATGAGTAAAGTAAGTACTTTTATGCACTTTATGGGGTTTCTTGAGGCATTTTGTGAATGCAGTAATGTGCTCTGACCTCAAAACACGCTCTTGTGACATAAGCCAAACATACACTCTTTTCTTCTGTCGCGTTTAATGGCAGTCGGCATCCTTATTGTTGCATTGCTGCCACCTTCTGCATCAGTCCATTATAGCAGTACTAAATCCTCTCAGGTCCACCACAGGTCGAGCTGTTTTCAGACGATTTTTTTTTTTTCTAGTGTGGAGCTTTTTTTTTTTTAGTCCAGTCTGAAGGCAGTATAAAGTAATGGGATAATTAAGATAATGGTTCCGGAGCTGACGCCACTTCCTCCTCCTTCTTGTCCAATGTTGCACACCTGGTTTTTAGTGGCGCACAAAATTTGAATATTTATCTTTTCAAGAACTGTGCACCAGGAAATGATAAACTTCAAACTGTTGTTTAATTTTAGTCTTAAATATTCTTGAAAACATGGCATTACGTCACCTACACTTTAATCTTTATTTAACCAGGTTTGTCCCATTGAGTTCAAGATCTCTTTTACAAAGGAGACCTGGACAATGATAAAGTTTCCAATTCCCCTAACCTGCTCATCCTATGTCTAAAATACTTCCAACAGAAAGTTCTTTCAGGCCTAATATGGCAATATGTTTTAAGTTTTTTGATCATCTTTTTTGTCATCTTTAAAATTAATCCAAATATGCCAATGCCAGTTAAATGGACTCCTTTTCTTTCTTTAAGAAGCAGCTACCAGTTAAGTTATGCCACCAAAGTCTGCCAAAAAAAAAAAAAAAAAAATTATTTTAAGAGGAGTTGAATTGGTTGTTCATTAAACTGACTTATCATTTTCTCTGTCAGGTATAACTGTTAAATTAAGCTTAAGTAAATTAATGAAATGAAATTAATTTTTTTTATCAATGCCTTTTTATTGTTTTTTGCAAATTTTGAAAATAACAAACACAAACAAAACTGTACAAAGAAAAAAGAAATCCCGCCCTGTGCTATACCGGTTCAAGAAACATACCATATTTCCGTCTGGTACAAAATCGTAATATAAGGATTTGCATACAAAATACAGAATTGAGCAGTTTAGTTCAGATTTTGACATGCTGTCAAATTAAAAAATAACAGGCAGCCATTGATCATGGAATTTCCCAGGGGAACCTTTAAGTGTATAGCTTATCTTTTCCAAATGTATTTGTATAAGTAAGTGCCATTACATCTTTCATCCAATGAGCGAATGTTGGAGGGCACGCATCCTTCCATTTGAACGAAATTAATCTATGAGCCAATAAAGAACAAAAAGCAATAATTTTTTCATGGTTTCTGTTCAAAATAGTTTTCAGGGATACTACCCCAAACAAAGCAATCCGAGGACAGGGTTACACAGTTTTTCCGCAGATACTGGTAAAGGCCTCAAAAATGGAATGCCAATATCCACAAAGTTTGGGGCAGGTCCAAAACACCAGCTGACTGGTAGCCAGGTTAAGGGAATACCCACATATTACTTGGCTGAGTATGGAATGGTGGTCTGCCTGGGTGGTTGCAGTTCAGTTCCAGGGCAGTTTCATAGTGTGGTGCAGTGACATGTGGCACCAGTGCATGTTCCCTGACCTGACATGGCGTGTTCTGTGGTGGTCGTGAGACAGGCAGCACCTGCATTTGTTATTCATGCTGGACTCATTACTTTAACATAAAGCAGCAGTGTTATGCCTCAAGGTACCATAAATGCACAGGACACTTATTAACTTTTGATTACTTCATATTCATTCAACTCTCATGGTAATTTCAGACTCATGATAAGTGTAGATAAGTATTTCAGTGGGTGGGGCTCTGTTTTCAAGACCTTTTCAGACAGAGCCTGCCCCCCCCCCCCCCCCCCCCCCCCCCTCCACACTCTCTATTTGACATGTGTAGACAGGCAACACCCTGGAGTGTGGAGCTCAGTGTTTAGTAGATCCTCATTTATAGTAATGTGGAAGCTTTCTGTTTGCACAAGGACATTCCTTAGTGATTACTTCTGTTAATACCAGAACCTGAACCTCTGAGTCTTAATTGCACATGACTCTGGGTGTCTACTGTAGTAGTTCACAATGCCAACACATGTATAGCATGACAGTAAGTACATGCAGTTATGGTCAGAATTATTGACACTCCTCAATTTCTTGTTCAGAATATCACCACAAATGAATGCAAACATACGAGGTCTGTCCATAAAGTAACGGTCCTTTTTATTTTTTTCAAAAACTATATGGATTTCATTCATATGTTTTTACGTCAGACATGCTTGAACCCTCGTGCGCATGCATGAGTTTTTCCACGTCTGTCGGTGACGTCATTCGCCTGTGAGCACGCCTTGGGAAGGAGTGGTCCCGCCCCCTTGTCGGATTTTCATTGTCTGGAAATGGCGTAATGAAAAGGACTTTTTTTCCATCAGAATTTTTTCAGAAGCTGTTAGAGACTGGCACCTGGAAACCATTCGAAAAATTTATCTGGCTTTTGGTGACAATTCTACGGGCTTCACAGAGAATAAGGTCTGTTAGTACACCTTTAAGGACCCCTTTAAGGACGCTCGGTGCTCCGAGCTGCGACGACGCGGCACAAGCCACCGGACCATTTCTAAGTTGATGGCTCTGTGGATACGAGACTGTTGTGTGCTCTTTCTCTGGTTATCACAAGAGCTGGACATCAGCCATTTTCCGGCAGATTTCACTTTTAACAAGAGATTTTGTCATGGAAAGCCGCGCGGAGGCTTCGCTTCACAAACGATTCGCTTTGGAAGCGAGACAAAGGAACACCTCCGTTTCGGCGTGTCAGAGGACAAGTTTGGACATGACTATCTCGGCTTTCAATGCTTACCAGTCCAGTAGGTATCAGTGAAATTGTGCCGAGCCATCTGTTTAGAAATGGTCCGGTGGCTTGTGCCGCGTCGTCGCAGCTCGGAGCGCGGCGCACCGAGCGTCCTTAAAGGGGTCCTTAAAGGTGTACTAACAGACCTTATTCTCTGTGAAGCCCGTAAAATTTTCACCAAAAGCCAGATAAATTTTTCGAATGGTTTCCAGGTGCCAGTCTCTAACAGCTTCTGAAAAAATTCTGATGGAAAAAAAGTCCTTTTCATTACGCCATTTCCAGACAATGAAAATCCGACGACGGGGCGGGACCACTCCTTCCTAAGGCGTGCTCACAGGCGAATGACGTCACCGACAGGTGTGGAAAAACTCACGCATGTGCACGAGGGTTCAAGCATGTCTGACGTAAAAACATATGAATGAAATCCATATAGTTTTTGAAAAAAATAAAAAGGACCATTACTTTATGGACAGACCTCGTAAAATGTAAGGAGACAGTTATTCATATCCTTTATTATATAGCGGCTGAGTTGATCCTTGTCATTTGATTTTTGCTTTGTATGTCACATGACGTGGGTTATTTGCTCCATTTACCATGCAATTTAGTTCCATATGTTTTGTACCATTGCACACTGCAAACCTCGCCCATGCACGCACTAGTGGGGTGGGGTTTAGCTAAACATGGCAGAGTTTGTTTTGCTGACGGATGGTGATTTGAAGGAGCTATTTGACTGTACTAATTCTAACACACACACAAAAACAAATCCATTATGCCATAAGCTGTCTAGAGGTATGAAGACCTGTTAAGAGGATGAAGTTAGGATGAAAAGGTAGACAAATTTCTGACGTGAATTTTCCCTGCAGTGAGGAAGTAGGCCGACACACTTTTTTTTTTTTTTTTTTTGGAAGTACACAAAGTCAGTGCACGACATCACGGACAACATCATCAGAATTATGTTTGGACTCCTATTTATAGTTAGTGTTGGACTGTTAAGCACCAGTGACGAACACCAAAATGTAAGTCCCTTTTCTGTTGTTTAGAAATTAATAAAATATCAAATGACAAGAATCCATTTTAGCCGTTATATAAAACAAATAATGAATGAAGCCGGTTTAACCATTACACAGTATAATTTTGGCCAGCGGTAGAGATTTGGACTCATTGCAATAACGCCTGTGGAGTTTTTCGATCCAGGAAAACTCCTCTGTGAAGCGGCTGTGTGTGTGTGTGTGTGTGAACCAGTTTGCTGCGGGGGGAGGTAGGGCTGAGACCGATCCGATCCCGGGTCTGTATCAGGTTCTGATACCGACGTAATTCACGTATCGGAAAATACCAATCCAGCCCGCGACATTTTCCGATGCTGGAGAAGAGCCTCTGTGAATTTGTTCAACTACTGTTGTTTGCTACCGAGTGGGAGGAGGGGAGGTTTTCTGACGCCGGGCTGTTTGAGACAGCTCTCTTCCGCAGTGTTCTAGCTGCGGTTAGCGGCAAATTTCTGCCCAGCTCTCGGATTCAAATGGTCTGTTCGTCGAGCACGGATTTTCCAAAAAATTAACTGAATTGTTGCTGAATATGTGTGCTAAGAAGTTAGCCGGTTCACTGTCCCAAGGCTGTAAAACGCTATGAAAAGCCAGCTCTGTTGGGAAAGCCGAGGAGGACAGCGAACAGAGATTCCGTCCGCTGGAAGGGAAAAAGTCTCCATTAACATCCTGCGCGTGAGTGTCGATGATACATTTATTTTACAGTTGAAAGACTTCGTATTTCCCAAAAGTTCAAAGTTTGTGCAGCACAAAATCAGCGAGAGAGAAATTGAGAGAGTGACGGAGGGAGAGAGAAAGTGAGAGAGACGGCGGGAGAGAGGGAGAGAGATGGACAGAGAGGGAGAGAAGTAGACAGTGAGAGAGAGAGAGAGAGACAGGCAGGGAGAGAGTGCTGTCTTTTCTCCTTAAGTCTATAAAAATAAGGCTATAAAAAAGCACCACTGATCGTCCTGAAAGCGCTTCATGTATTCAGAGTGGGTGTGTCATCTAGTGTTCAAGAGGTGAAACTTCAGCCACTGACCCAACAATAAATAAATTTAATTCTTTCACCAAATCATCAAATCTAGGCTCGTATTAGATGTGCTTTCTGGCAAATTGTACCTCTAGTTTTGAGATCTGCACAATAAATATCTTCAAAATGACATCTGTTTGTCATTTTTATTATTTATTTTGATCAATTTACCTTTGCTAAGGGACTCATTCAGAAACACTTGCATTATAATTTTTACACTTAAGTTTAAATCGTGATATATATATATTACACACACACACACCCACCATGAAGGCATTCAATTTATACGGCGATATGAATTTTAGGTCAGACTGCAGAGCCTTAGCTGGAATGTACCATTGAACTCATAAACATTCATTATTTTTTATACTGTTTGGTTTTTTCCTCTGTAGGCCATGAGGCCCATTGGTACTGGAGCTTCTCTCTGGTTTCTGCAGGATGAAACGGCTGCAGAAAATTACTTTTTCCAAACTTAGTGCTGTAGTATGACCAGCAGAGGACCACTGATGTGTACAGTGAATTTGGTGTCACCACACCTTATAACATTGATAGTATAAAAAATTAATTCAGTTTATTTGTCTTGTTTTGGGGTGGGAGGGCTTTGTGGGTGGGGGAGCAGAAGGATATGTGTGTGTGTTGTGTTCTGTTTCTTGTAAAATGAAAATTTATAAATAAAGTACATAAATTTTTTTTAATTACCTTTTTCCAAACCGAGTGCTGTACAACCAGCAGGACCCCACTGTTGTGTGCAGTGACTTTGATTACATCTTACCTTATAACATTGATCTATAAATTAAAAAAAAAAAATCTCCAAAGTTTTCACAATGACATTTTCCCAAACTGAGCTCTGTAGTATAATAAGCAGAACACCACTGATGTGTGCAGTGAATTTGGTGATGTCACTCCTTATTACACTGATTTATTCAATAATTTCCTGGTGTCATTTTTTTTGTGTTTGCATTTTGTAGACGGTCCCTAAGCTTCCGTTTTTCTGCCGCCTGCTTGTTCATATCAGTGTTAGTTTTTCAGTTCAGAGGACGGCTCATATGGATAAAAATAAGGTTATAGCTCATTGTCTACCTTCTAGTGTTGTTTGTTTTTCTACAACGTTTCTCTTAAGATCTATTGAGCTGAGAACTTCGAATCTGTGAATATCTTTCTAACTTTACCGAAGTGGGAGGGGGGCACCACTGCAGCCGCTATAAACGAGTCTCCTCCGGTAGATCTGGAATCTTTTCCAGCCAGGAGCATGGACGACTGGATTGAAGTCTGGGATGGCAAAGATGTTGAGACAGAAACTTGGCGCCTGAACAACATTCTTTGGTGGAGATGCGGAAACTGCAGGCTGATGCTGCTTTTGGCACGCGCGAAAACAGACCTTGAATTCAAGCTTCACTCGTTAATTGGCCTTCACACGCCCAGCGTCAGGCGCAGCACAACGGAGACTTCAATTAATGTACTGAAGTAACTCTTGTTTGACATGGGCCATGTACAAAATTGTGATTCCAACAGTAAACGTTGGCGCGTATGTACAGTCTTTCGTCAATGATGTCAGTGCCGAATTGGAAGTACCCGGATATTCTACAAAGATGGCGGCCCGGTGTGGCTTGGGAGAGTACGAAGTTCAAATGTCCGATAAAGGTATGTACTTGCGGGACTAGTGTAAAAAGTGTGAAATATCAGCTTTTTGGTAAGTTTCTTATAGGAAAATATTGCATTTCTCACTGTGTAATGTTCCCCTTTAAAGATGTCACATTTTTTAAATGCAGTCCAAAAATAGACACTCCAGTGCAGTCCCGCGGTTTTGCGCTGTGCGCCAGGCTGCTGTCCACCTGTAATGCACCAGACCAGCTCGAACCGAACAAAGGATTCCTGGACAGCCGCCTCTGTGCTCCTCGCTGGCTTTATTTCTTCTGCGGCTTTAAACACACACATCATGATCCCACTTTTAACTTTTTGTTCGTCCGTTTATTTCTGCAAAATCGCCTTTTGCGCACGCTGGTGTTCTACATTCCTGGAGAGCTGCCTCTGTGCTTCTGCTCACTGGCTTCCTTTCCATCCGTGGCTTGCTGGTTTTATTGTTTCCCTGGCTTTAAACAGTCATTTTCACACCGTGATCCCACTTTTAACTTTGTGTTCGTCCGTTTATTTCTGCAAAATCACTCTTTTGCGCACAAGCTACTATTCTGCATACAGAGTGTGGTGGCCGCTTTAATTATATACACCTGCTGCTGCAACTCATGTGGATAACTTAAAAAAAAAAAATTTCTTCCGCAACTTACAAGTCACCGTGATACAACTTTTAACTTTGTGTTATGTCTTCAAAATTGGTCTTTTACATGCTCTCCTTTAGGGTTGCAGCTATCCATTATTTTAGTAATGGAGTATTCTTATCAATTATTCTGGCGAGTAATTGGATAAAAAGTATTTTTCCGTTTTTAACAACATCAACAGTCTAGGGCTGTCCCTAAGCAATGGCACAGTGTCACTGCATCATCATGGAGATTGTCAACTTTTGTGTATCCCATTCTGTTTTCCTGGGTAATCATTTATTTTTTCACATCTTTGCAAGTTTTGGATCTTTCCTGGTTTCAGGAGCTCAGCCAAAGTCAGGCCATTTTGCTGAAATGGCGATGGGATGTGGCTTTTTCTTTTTGTTTTCCCCAACTTGTAAAATGTAACCATTTTAATTATTATTATTATTATTATTATTATTTTTTTTTTTTTATTTTAAGGTTGGTGAACTGGGTCCCTGCATGATTTTCTTTTTTTTTTTATCACTCTTTCTCTATGATTCAGCTAATGCATTTCAGCTGGAGGTTGAACATGCAAGCCTCGCAGTCAGTTTGTTTTATTATTATTATTATTATTTTATTTGAGTTACCGTGTTTGTGAAGCATTGTGTGTTGCCCAAAAAAGCGAAAATTAAAAAGTAAAACACTCAGTTCGAGTCTGAGCAAAACACAGAAGGAAGAGTGGACTTCTTCGAGACTGTCAGTGTGGCCGGGGACGGAGATGTGTAAGGCCAGTGCTGAGCCCCTCACATCGGGCAGAGAGAGGCAGCCACCGGCCCCCACATGAATAGCCACTCCCCTCGCAGAGCAGAGAGCAGGCAGTGGACGAAACAATGTTTTTTTTTTTTTTTTTTTTTTTTAAACAGACAAACACACTGCTTCACTTTAAATGCACAGTAGGGTCATTCCATGTTAATTCAAAGAATATTTGAGGGGCCTCACGCACTTTGTCTCAGATTTTCTTTAAATTTTAATCACATGTTCCCAGACTATTCAGAACAACAAATCTGAAGTTTGAGGCCTGTAGGCCAAGTAGTTTCTGAGATATGGCCAATTTAGTGTGCATGGGGTCTGCCGTTTTTTTAGGCAAAAATTATGGCCGTCATTTCTGGAGCCATGTTCAAGGTAGAATATCTCAGCAAATAATGGACTTAAAGGCCTGAAATTTTCTGTGGCAGTTGTCATGGACACCCAGACTTGGACTATAGTCAAACAACAGACATTGACACTAAACTGTGAAGTTTATGTATGCTCAAACTATGGAAGATATTAGATTGACTATTGCGAGCATCCATGTTTGAGACACTGAAGCATACCATTACACTCAAAGAAGCCTTTCTATTTCTTGACTCCTTAATACCAGCTATACTGGCTATGAAACATGTAAATTTGGCATATCTGTGGTAAACGGTTATTGTGGGAGAAACCTCGGAAATCTGAAAAAATCTGCTCACCAACACGACATGTGGCTTGTCAAGTGGAATAAAGAAGTGAACAGAGCGCAGCTTGTCTCAATGATTATAACAAGATGAGTGGAATAAAGAAGTGAACAGAGCGCAGCTTGTCTGAACGATTATAACAAGATGATAATCTATCATAAACATACTTTAACAGCTACAGACAAGAAGGAAAGAACATACTTTTACTTTTTTAGAGGACTCCAAATGCTTTCTTCAGCTCATTCAGCACGTGCGAGCGGCGCTGCTGGAGCAGTCCTCTGTGATTCAGGAAGCAATTAGAGCCATTTTCAACAGACATATTGCAGAGAAAATGATTAATCCGCTACAAAATAATTATTTTATATACGTGGCATCCAGCAAGAGTACGTGGCAGGCGGTGGAACAAAGCACGGCATCCAGCTGGGAACACAGCGGGTGGGATCGTCAAGACGACGTGTGTGCATCAAAGTCATGCAAGTGACAGCACAGCTTAAGACTGTGATTTTTTTTTTTTCTTTTTTTTCTGGGGGCGCCCTGACACTTGCACGACTTTGATCCACGCACTTGCACACACTTTGTTGTGATGATCCCACCTGCTGTATTCCCAGCTGGATGCCGTGCTTTGTTCAACCAGATGCTGCGTTTTGTGCGCTGGATGCTGTGTATATAAAATAATTATTTTGTAGCGGAGATTTATCATTTTCTCTCACAGTTGGCTGTTGAAAATGCCTATAATTGCTTCCGGAATCGCAGAGGACCGTTTCATCTGCTGCTTTTTTGTCCTTCTCGCTCTCATGCACTTAATGAGGTGGAGAACACAATGGAACCATCTAAAAGGTAATGTAATGTTTATATTGTAATGACTTAGTAAAACAGTTGCATGTTCATTCCTTCTTATAAGTATCTGTTAAAGTATGTTTATGATAGATTTAACATCTCGTTATCGTCAAATGAGCTATGCTGTGTTGTGGTGCGCTGACGCAAATGTTTTTTAATTGTTTGTGTAATGTTCACGTGAAGTTCACGCAGTTAATTTTGAACATTTCAAAATTTTCTTTGTGCACTTGCACGAAACCGTGCACAGTTTACAATGGTTTACAATAAGTTTGAGAAGAATTTACTCTCCTGCGCAGCAGAGTGCGTGCAAGTGCACAGATCAAAGTAGAGCCCGACCGATATGGATTTTTTGAGGCTGATGCCGATAACAATATTTGGATGGAAAAAATGCCGATAATCGATAAATCGGCTGATTTGTCGATAGCCGATAAATCAGCCGATCAGCTGAATGGTTCAACCTCTTAGCAGTAAATGAAAGTTTTTCATGCTAGAAATAAGGTCTACATAACGCGGGCTTAATAAGAAGCGTGACCGACGCAATGAAGCACATTTGACACATTACTACATAAACTGAGTTAATGAAACAGAGTTGAACTGAAACGGGAGAAATGTGGGGTGAATGTAATTGCAAAGTTATTACAAACAACATCCTTATAAACTTACTTGTATGCTTTTGTCAGCCGATCAGTGCTGTGTGACGGGGAACTACGGGGGCCAGTGATGAACACATTAAGCAGTAAGTGTAAGCAGCTCTCAGTTGAATGGAGTCAGAGCTCCATCTACTGGACAAACGGTGCAAGGACATTTTACATTGCAGACACAAACATTATTTCAGTAACTGTTCTGTTTATGAGAAATTATCGGCGTTCTATCGGCAAAATTTCGGCCGATAGTGAGTACTTTGAAAAGGGCTTATATTGGCCGGCCGATATATCGGTCGGGCTCGAGATCAAAGTCATGCAAGTGTCAGGGCACCTTTATGCTTCAACTCCTTCAACTGGCTTCACACTCCACTCATTGTAAAGACATTCAGGTCAAGCAATTATGGGTCAAATTGTACATCTCGAAAGACCTTCCTTCACGGTGTGTGAAAATAAAAATAATAATTATTATTATTTTTTAAATTCTTAGAGGTTTAGACAGTCATTTGCGATGTCTTCATGCATGCTCATAAGTATCGTCATGATGAGAATTTGGTTCATCATGCAGTTCTATTAAGTACACAAACGTATGTATTGTGTTGTGGTTTTGTTGGTTTTGCCATTATTTTACAGCTATATTACTTTATAAAATGGCCCTCAGTGTGTCAAAAGAAATGGTGCTTTGCTGTAACGGCTACTGATGCTGGGTAATTCAACCACAGCTATCACACATTGTGAGATAAGAGCTGCTTGTTGTCTTGTCTGTATTATGTCATTGTCTCAGTTATGATTGCTCACACTGTACCAGTAGTGCTTTATGTATTGGTATAATAAAAAGTGTTGACATAACAATGTTAAGGTAAAATTGAAGACACAGAATTCTGTGAAACTGACATATATTGAATATATAATGTGATGTAGTGTTCTCTTGCCGGTGAAACGATAGCTTGTCCTTGAATTGTTTGGATGGGTGTAAAACCAAAAGTGATTTCCCCTTTCCCTCAGCCCGAGACCAACTTTATTTGTCTATGCAAGCAACTTACCTCATGACAGCAAAGTGTTTCCTCTTTCCACAAGGCGCTACTCCCATAAAATGAAGCCAGCCTTCTGAAACGAGAGTTCCTTCATTGTCTCCACAATCAAACAAGGAGGGAGTCTTTCCTCTGGTTTTCCTACTTGTACACATTATTGGGTACATTCAAGATGAACCCCAATCGGATGAAAAGTATTTTTGTGCTTTTAAACAACCACATCAGTAGTGCCAGGGCTTGAGGGCTTCCAATAAGGCATTTAGACAGTAAACACGAAATTGTCTCTGCTCCCCTGCACTACTTAATTTTTGTTACCTTGCACACCTCGCATTGTTTTGTTTGGAATCCCAGTTTTATTTTTATTTTTCGTATTTACCGTTTTTTGACCACCTGCAAAATGTCCAAGTCCAAAAGTAAGTCCGAACGAGGCAGAGAAACTTCACCACTTGCTGCACCTGTAACTGTGGCAGACATTTCACATAGACGGCTAAACCTGTAGCTTAGCCGTCTTACATTAGTCAACAATTTTCAAGGCCATAGTGACCTTGCAAATGCCATTGCCAAGAAACGCTTCCAGTTAGGGCTGAAGCTGTAGAATATTTTTGAAACTGAGTATTCTAACAATTATTTAATCGATTAATTGAGTAATTGAATAAAAATACTTTTGCGTTTTAAACAACATCAATAGACCAGGGCTCTCCCTAAGCATTGGCACAATGTCGCTGCGCCATTGCGCAGATTGTCATATTTATGGTATACCTTTCTATTTTCCTGGGTAATTATTTAGTTTTTCACGTCTTTACAAGTTTTGGGTCTTTCCCAGACTGTAAGCGCAGGGGGTCGGTGTAATCCTCAGTCAGGCTGCACGTTAACATGAGCGCAGCCTGTGAAAAACTGGGCTCTGGAGTGCAGCTTTTCCAGAAAAGCCACATTGATAAAACCGCTCTGCACCCTCTCAATGCAAACTCTGATCAAATCCGAATAAAGGTGGTTGTTGAATAAACTTGATTGACTTAAAGTGCACATAGAGCGGAGAGCAGCCATTGGACGAAACGGTGTGTTTTTTCAAAATACACAAACACACGGCTTCGCTTTAAATGCGCAGTAAGTCTGTTTCTTATGATCAGCGTGGAACCTCTTTCTCTTAAAATACTTTATTTTACTCTTTGTGTCGCATTGGAAAGCTGCAGCTTCTGGTGCTACATTGATTAGCTCTTACACGACTTATGCGCATGGTTTCGTCGCCTTCTGTTTTTTTCTAGGGATGTTACAGTGCCACACACGGGCCTGGCATATGTACTGCAGTGTTAAACAGAGCTTTGAGGCACAGAATTTAACTCAGGTGTGAACAAGGGTATCACCAGCATCTAGCAACATTTGAGCGTCTGTGTAATTGGAGGCTTCTTTCTCACTGGCCAACACTTGGCACCCCAGGTCAGTTAATTGATGAAACATTGAGTCTGCCATCTGTGAGTCGTGGACACCTGGGACATTTTTTTTAAACTGTGCTGTGGCATGTATTGTCCTGTAATCCTGTTCTCCCTCTTCTGTGCTTGGTAATTATTGAGATTCTCAATAGAGATAACGCAGCTGTCTTCATGTGTTCTTGTTGAGCCCCAAAACTTAAATATTTATAACCTCTACAACTTTGTTCTCATGAACAGTGAGGTTAGTCCAGTGTCTCAAAATCAACTCTTATTCTAATCATACTATGAAGAAAAAGGAGTGTTTTAAAATGTTAAAAGTATAGGGCTACTGACCTTTTTAAGATTTAAGGCATAAAAAGAATTTTCAGTGGCACAACCATAATTTTGTTTAGTTGCATTTAAGTAGGGGAATCGCACACACAGCTGTTGCCCAACAGGGTGCCGGTGGAAATTGGGCTACTGCTGGGCAAAGACGACGAAGAAGAGGAGGAAAATGTTGCCACAAACAGTGGGAGAAGAAGAAAATTAGAAGGGTGGAAATGAGAGTGGGGACTTTGAATGTTGGTAGTATGACTGGTAAAGGGAGAGAGCTGGCTGATATGATGGAGAGGAGAAAGGTAGACATATTGTGTTTGCAAGAGACCAAGTGGAAGGGAAGTAAGAGCAGGAGTATCGGCAGTGGGTACAAGTTGTTGTACCATGGTGAGGACAGGAAGAGAAATGGTGTTGGGATCATTTTAAAGGAAGAGAATGTTAAAAGTGTGTTGGAGGTTAAGCGAGTGTCTGACAGGGTGATGAGTGTGAAGTTGGAAATTGAAGGGGTGATGATGAATATCATCAGTGCATATGCCCCACAGGTAGGTTGTGAGATGAAGGAGAAAGATTATTTCTGGAGTGTATTAGATGAGGTGGTGGAGAGGGTGCCCAAGCATGAAAGAGTGGTGATAGGAGCGGACTTCAATGGGCATGTTGGTGAAGGGAACAGAGGTGATGAGAAAGTAATGGGTAGATATGGTATCAAGGATAGGAATGGGGAAGGACAGATGGTAGTTGATTTTGCAAAAAGGATGGAAATGGCTGTGGTAAATACCTACTTTAAGAAAAGGGAGGAGCACAGGGTAACATATAAGAGTGGAGGAAGGTGCACCCAGGTGGACTACATTCTTTATAGGAGATGCAAGCTAAAAGAAATCAGAGACTGTAAGGTGGTGGCAGGAGAGAGTGTCACTAGACAGCATAGGATGGTTGTTTGACGGATGACTTTAGAGGTAAAGAAGAAGAAGAGAGTGCGAGCTCAACAAAGGATCAGATGGTGGAAGCTGAAGGAGGAAGACTGTTGTGTGAAATTTAGCGAGCAGGTGAGAGAAGCACTGGTTGGAGGGGAAGCAGTTTTGGACAACTGGAAAAGTACTGCAGATGTGGTGAGGGAGACAGCTAGGACAGTACTGGGTATGACATCTGGACAGTGGAAGGAAGACAAGGAGACTTGGTGGTGGAATGAAGAGGTCCAGGAAAGCATAAGGAGAAAGAGGCTGGCGAAAAAGTTTTGGATAGTCGGAGAGATGAAGAAAGTAGACAGGAGTACAAGGAGATACGACGTAAGGCGAAAAGAGAAGTAGCAAAAGCAAAGGAAAAGGCATATTGCGTGCTGTACAAGAAGTTGAATAGTAAGGAAGGAGAAAAGGACTTGTACCGATTGGCCAGCCAAAGGGTCAGAGCTGGAAAGGATGTGCAGCAGGTTAGGGTGGTAAAAGATGCACATGGTAATGTGCTGACAAGTGAAGAGTGTGTGCTGAGAAGGTGGAGGGAATATTTTGAAGAACTGATGAATAAAGAAAATGAGCGAGAGAAAAGGCTGGATGATGTGGTGAGAGTAAATCAGGAAGTACAAGAGATTAGCAAGGAAGAAGTGAGGGCTGCTATAAGAGGATGAAGAGTGGAAAGGCAGCTGGTCCAGATGACATTCCAGTGGAGGCATGGACATGTCTAGGAGAGATGGCAGTAGAGTTTCTAACCAGGTTGTTTAATAAAATCTTGGAAAGTGAGAGGACGCCTGAGGAGTGGAGACGAAGTGTGCTGGTTCCTATTTTCAAGAACAAGGGTGATGTGCAGAGTTGCAGTAACTACAGAGCCATAAAGCTGATCAGCCACAGCATGAAGTTATGGGAAAGTAGTAGAAGCTAGGCTTAGAAACCAGGTGAAGATCTGTGAACAGCAATATGGTTTCATGCTGAGAAAGAGCACTACAGATGCAATGTATGCTCTGAGAATACTGCTGAAGAAGTACAGAGAAGGACAGAAAGAGTTACATTGTGTGTTTGTTTACTTAGAAAAAGCTTATGATAGGGTGCCAAGAGAAGAGTTGTCGTATTGTATGAGGAAGTCTGGAGTGGCAGAAAAGTATGTTAGGGTAGTGCAGGACATGTACAAGAATAGTGTGACAGCGGTGAGATGCGCAGTCGGAATGACAGACTCATTCAAGGTGGAGGTGGGATTACACCAAGGATCAGCTCTGAGTCCTTTCTTGTTTGCAGTGGTGATGGACAGGTTGACGGATGAGATCAGACAGGAGTCCCCATGGACCATGATGTTTGCAGATGACATTGTGATCTGTAGTGAGAGTAGAGAGCAAGTTGAGTCTAGTCTGGAGAAGTGGAGATATGCTTTGGAGAGAAGGGGAATGAAAATCAGTGGAAGCAAGACTGAGTACGTGTGTGTGAATGGGAGGGAGCCCAGTGGAATAGTGCAGTTACAAGGAGTAGAAGTGATGAAAGTAGATTTGGGGTCAACTGTTCAAAATAATGGAGAGTGTAGTAAAGAGGTGAAGAAGAGAGTGCAGGCAGGGTGGAGTGGGTGGAGAAAGGTGGCAGGAGTGATTTGTGACCGAAGAATATCACCAAGAGTGAACGGGAAAGTTTACAAAACAGTAGTGAGACCATGGTTGGTTTAGAGACGGTGGCACCTACAAAAAGGCAGGAGGCAGAGCTGGAGGTGGCAGAACTGAAGATGTTGAGATTCTCTTTGGGAGTGACAAGAATGGACAAGATTAGGAATGAACATATCAGAGGGACAGCTCAGGTGGGACGGTTTGGAGACAAAGTCAGAGAGGCGAGATTGAGATGGTTTGGACATATGCAGAGGAGGGACCCAGGGTATATAGGGAGAAGGATGCTGAGGATGGAGCCAGCAGGCAGGAGGAGAAGAGGGACGCTAAAGAGGAGGTTTAGGGATGTGCTGAGGGAGGACATGCAGGTGGTTGGTGTGACAGAGGAAGATACAGAGGACAGGGTGAGATGGAAACGATTGATCTGCTGTGGCGACCCCTAACGGGAACAGCCGAAAGACAAAGAAGAAGAAGTCGCAGACACAGTTAACTCCTGCAGACTGAGTTAAAAGGAAAACAACATATTTGTTAATGGAATTCCCCCAAGATATATAGGCTATGTTCTCTTCATTAAAATGAGCTGTATTTTTTACAAGACATTTAAAAATGACATTATCATGCTTGGATTTCAATGGAAACTAAATTTTGTCAGTTTAGTGAAATTTGAGTGGCCCTATAGCTTTACAAATTAAGACTGAAATTTTTTAGGTTTTTTTAGGAAACCGACACAAATGCTGAAAGGAGTGATGGTGTTTGTGTGTTTTTTTTTTAATGACAGCTGTCAACATAACAACTGAACAATTATTTGAACTGTACAAGCAGGGAGAGTATAAATAACGGGATGTGGTTTCCTCTCAGGATTGCCTGCTTAAGCCTGGGTCCCACTGAATAATGAAGGATGAATAATGAGCCACACAGCATGTTTTCTTTGCTACAAGAGGGTTTCTTCAACTATCGCGGGAGTTTCGTGTCCCTGAGTGGCTCTTAGAGGCATTATCTTCAGTTAACGAGGCTCCTCTCTGAGCATGGCGCTAATTTCAAGAAGTTAAAAATTTAGCAACAACAGTGTGGTGCAGTTTGTGTACGAGTTACTGCGATGGCTTAGAGGCATTTGCGTGGTGCTTACGAGTCTGCTAAAAGTCCATTATCTGTGCGCCTGGCAGCTACGCAGGACCTGAGAGGCTATTTTTGGAGCGGCTCTCCTCTTGCGCAAACAGTACTCTATATAAAATGATTATTTTGTAGCATGTAGCAGATTAATCATTTTCTGTCAAACCTTGGATGCTGAAAACGCCTCTAATCACTTCTGGAATCACAGAGGACTGTTTCATCTGGACGCTTTTTTTTCCCTGTCTTTCCTGCTCCATGTGGAATATATTTTGAACATCTTAAGGTAATTATTTTTAATGTTTTTTATAGCTTGATAAAACAGTTCCTAGCTGTAAAAGTACGTGGTCTGTCCATAAATTAATGGTCCTTTTTATTTTTTTTTTAACTATATGGATTTCATTCATATGTTTTTACATCAGACATGCTTGAACCCTCGTGCGCATGCGTGAGTTTTTCCACGCCTGTCGGTGACGTCATTCGCCTGTGAGCATGCGTTGTGGAAGGAGTGGTCCCGCCCCCTCGTCGGATTTTCATTGTCTGGAAATGGCGGAATTAAAAGGACTTTTTTTTCCATCAGAATTTTTTCAGAAGCTGTTAGAGACTGGCACCTAGAAACCATTCGAAAAATTTATCTGGCTTTCAGTGAAAATTTTACGGGCTTCACAGAGAATAAGGACTTTAACTACAGCTTTAAGGACCCCTTTAAGGACAGTCGGTGCGCCGAGCTGCGACGATGCGGCACAAACCACTGGATCATTTCTAAGCTGATGGCTGTGTGGATACGAGACCGTCGTGTGCTCTTTCTCTGGTTATCACAAGACCTGGACATCAGCCATTTTCCGGCAGATTTCACTTTTAACAAGAGATTTTGTCTGGATGCCCAGTCTAGTCTGTAGCCAATCACCACTCCCAAGTATTTGTAGTCCTCCACCTCCTCCACCACCTCCCCCCTAATCCTAAGTAGCTGTAAAGTCGTCTTCTTCCTCCTGAAGTCAGTCACCATCTCTCTGGTCTTACTCACGTTCAGCCTCAGGTGATTTCTTTCAGACCACTCCATAAAGTTGTCCACCAATGTCCTGTACTCCCCCCCCCCCCCCCCCCCCCCCCAACAACAGCTGAGTCATCAGAGCGCGCAAAAGACCGATTTTGAAGACACAACACAAAGTTAAAAGTTGTCTCATGGTGACTTGTAAGCTGCGGAAGAGATATATATATATATATATATATATATATATATATATATATATATATAAATACAAATAATGGATGGTAAGGAGTCCAACATAGAGAAATATTGGATGAAGAAAAGTTATATTGGACGAGGCGTCCATCAATTGTTATGTTCTCCACCCCCTCCCAAATTAAGCAAACAACAAAGAGTCAAGTAAATTAGATACATTTATTTTGTTGTGAACAGCATATGAATACTTCTAAACCATCAGTAGCGTGCTTGTCTACCTTCTTAGTGTTTTTGGCATCCTTGGAGTTCAAAATTTCCACCAGTTCCTCCTCTGTGAACTCAGCAAACCTCGTTGGCAGACGATTTTCTGCTGTTGTTGACATGTTTGTTGCCATTTTTTCAACCAGCATCTGTCAGCAAGTTCCTGACGGACAAACATAAAGTTTTGTGTGTTTAAAGCTGCAGAAGAAAAGCCAGAGAGCCGCGGAGCCAGCGAGGAGCACAGAGGCGGCTCTCCAGGAACCCGTGGTTCAGGTCTAGCTGGTCTGGTGCAATACAGTTGGACAGCAGCCTGCCGCACACAGCGCACAGCTGCGGAACTGTGCTGGAGTGTCTATTTTTGGACTGCGTTTTAAAAAAAAAAAGGGGACATCTTTAAATGCTGCTGTGAATCTGTGAATTGAAAACCCACACTTTAAAGGAACCAGGTGTGGGAGGGCTGGAGGTTTGGACCAAACTCATGCCTAAACGTGCGCCAACATGGCGCTATCATGGCGCTACGTGGCTTAGTGTGGCTGATGCGAGCCATTTGAGGCTGTAATGACAGGTCGGTCATGGCTCACTAGAGGCTGCTATGTGGCACATGCGGGGTACAGAGATTCACATAGACGCACCTTCATAGGGGATACGTGATAGATGAAAACGTGGCACCCAGGCTTTATGCTGTCTACATATTTGACAGAGCATTCCTCATACCAAAAACAAAACTAAAATAATCACATTCATTCTCTATATACTGTATCTCTCCCCCCACCCCAGTTCAGCACCCATTCAACTACGAACACCCATGATCCAAAAAAGTGCCAAAATGGAATGAAACAGTTTGCCTCCAAACAGGCTGGCTTATAAAGTGCAGACTTGGCAACTGATTGGCTTGCAAAGTGCAGATCTTTTGTTGCCCCTGTCCCAGCTTTTTTGAAATGTGTTGCAGGCATCCATTTCAAAATGAACAAATATTTGCACAAAAACAAAAAAGTCTATCAGTTTGAACATTAAATATCTTGTCTTTGTGGTGTATTCAATTGAATATAGATTGAAGAGGATTTGCAAATCGTATTCTGTTTTTATTTACATTTCACACAACGTCCCAACTTCATTGGAATTGGGGTTGTAAATCAGACACAAAAGGCTGTGATTTGCCACTTTGCTGCTTTCACTGCTTTGTCTGCCATCACATTTTAATAGTTTTTTTTGCAGTGTCACACTGATTACATTTTGATAATGGATCAAATACATTTGGCAGAAAAAAAATTTCAGATGAAATTTTGCCCCGGTCATTAAACGAGGCGCACGCCTGCGATTCAGGATCCCCGTAGATGTTCGGCGCCTCCTGACTGTAACTAATTTATTACATACATATCGCTCACATTGGATAAAATGTCCCGTCCGATCCCAATGTACTTCCATTAAAAACCAAGAGCAGTCTGGACGTACACAGTAACAGAGGTGCAAATCAAAGTTCAGTGCTCTGACACGCGCTGATTTGATTTAAGTGGGACCAGAGTCATTTTTGTGATTAAAAGCCCAGCCTTTATTTTTTTCACACCGTGCTCAGACTTGGACCTGAACCTGACTCCTTTATCTGCCATCATATTACAATAGTTTTTGCAGTGTGCACGCTGATTAAAAATGGATCAGAAAAATCTATAAAAGAGGAAAATGTGCAGCTTACCTTTGATTTGGAAGTGATGGTTGTAGAAAGAAAAGCTTGTTAAGGGTCAAATCCAGAACAAAGCATAATCCAGAGACGGAGAACTTTAAAACTGTCACACATATCAATCCATGACATGGAGTTACAGAGCTGCAGCTGCATAAAGCAGGCTTTAAATTAATCATTCTAAATTGTAAATTTATGTAAATCTGATAGCTTAACTATTTTGTAATATATATACATTGATTCAGTTGACAGATGAAATCATAATGGATCGGTTGCTGCGTGCTTGCATACATTTTTTTTCCCAACGCACATTGAATGCACCACAGATGGAAGCCTGAAAGCACATTTCTACCGCAACAAATCTATTTCAAAATGGAGGCCCGCAACAACGGCGCAAGCAGTTGCTGGAAATTTGGACGCACGTAAAACATTGAAATCGCAGTTGGAATTATTTTCGCTTTTTTAAAAAGATGGGAAACTTGACAAGACACAGGTACTTTGGAAAGAATGCCGTGGTTGCCGCTGTGCCCCCTAACTCAGCAAAACTGGTAAAGTATCTCAAATTACTTTTGCCAAGGCGGTACTCTCTCACTCATTGAGAATGACGTTGTTTTACTGTACTGTTTAAGTTCTTACAGTTTGATCAAACAGGTTGCAAATATGAGGGAACCAATTATTAAATGTTGAATCTGGTAAATTTGCTGCTTATAAGGAGTAAAACAAATTCTCTGCTTCTAGTAGAATCAGAAGAAGAAGAAGAATACCATAGTACCATAGTGAATTGCAGCTTCTTAGTTTCTATTTAAATTTTTGGTGTAATTTCTTTGCGTCATGTTGTATCACATAGTATCGCACCAAATCGCATTGTATTGCATTGTGAGGAATTGAATAGCCATCAAATACATATCAAATCGCATAGAATCTGGAACAAGGGTGAATCATATTGCATCATATCTTCATGTATCGCAAGATGTATCACTGGTAGTGCATCAAGATGCGTATCGAATCATTGTCAGTGATGAGATTAGAGATGGGTATTGATAACATTTGATCTATCGACGCAATTATCGATTCCGATTATTGATCCGATTCCTTATCGATACCTCTTGTGAATTTTCTGTGTTCTAAAAGTAGGCTTTACAGGTTTTCCATGTCAACAACATTTTATTGAGTTTTAAAGGAAATAAATGTGAAATTTGTCGCTGGATCCTTGATCTTTGGAATAAAAATAAACACAATCTGTAGTTTTTGTCAAACGCATTTCCTTTGAGACATTTTGGCATTATTGTCTCTCTATACCTCTGAGCTGAGCTCAGCTGGCTGCTACACGTCAGCACAGGACATCTCATTTTGGGAGGAAAAAAAACATTTTGATCGATTGCAGTTTATTGTTTGTATTACAACGTTTGGAAAGAGGTGTCATTTGATTTAAACGACGACTCGCTTTGAAGTTATTAATTTTGACCGGACTTTGTCTCGGCAGAGAGCCGTGCAGCGGTTTTAAGAGGGGTTAAGAAGCGGAGTTACTGCTTCGGAAAAGCATTGAAGCGAAGAACCAGTGAAGCAACGGGTCGGAGCACTGTTTCATTGCTTCTAGCTTCAAAGCATCGTTGCGCTGCAAAAACGGTTGATTACAGGCCCGCTGCAGGGTCTGCAATCAATGTAGAGAAATGATCATTTTTCCGACAAACACTCTCAAAAACAACGACCGCTCTGAAGTACTGATAAGGGAATTGTTAAGCAAAAAGATTATCGATGTCGGTTGATCGAATCATTTCTTAACGATACCCGAAAAGAACCGGTTCCCGATACCTAACCCTAGATGAGATGCACCGGCATCTTCTGATAAAACGCACCTGGAGCAGAAAAAACACAAAGGGACTTTTTAAAAAACGCTACGTTTCGAGCTACGACAAGGAATTAAAAGGATTTTCAGACGTTGTTTTCCAGAATCAGGCTTTATGTGGATACAGTTAGGGCTGCAGCTATCGATTATTTTAGTAATCGAGTATTCTGCCGATTAATTGAGTAATTGGGTAAAAAGTACTTTTGCGTTTTTAAACCACATCAATAGGAGACCGACCATAGTCTCGTTTTAGCCCTCCGTGATGTTGCGTGATTTGACCACTTATGGGGCCCTCCATTTAATATATACACAACATAACTTCACGGTTTTGTTTTCGGCTGCAATCACTGAAGCAGTTATTTTTTTTTTTCTGGTTCCCGGTGGAGAAGAAAAGTTGAGGAGGTGGGAGACACCGTGTCGGTAAGTGTTAGCCTACATAGCTAACCAGAGTAGCTCCGTTCTCTCGCCTGCAAAACCGCCTCGACACGTTTGTGCTCCAGATCATAAACAAACACGTCCACTTTCCCACCGCATTGTCACTTTTTCTTTGCATTTTCACTTTGTTTGCATGTAATTTGCCCAAAACCCCATTGAAAATGCTGTAGTTTGTACCCTGGAAGTAGAGTAATTACATCATATGCTTCATATTTTAGCCCTTTAGTGCCCACCCCCGAACGAGATTGCGCTGCCCTATAGTCCAGGGCTCTCCCGAAGCAATGGCACAATGTCACTGCCCCACCACGCAGATTGTCAAATTTAGTTAATTATTATAGGTCATGTGGTCAGATGAGACCAGAATAGAGCTTTTTGGAATCAACTCCACTTACCATGTTTAGAGGATGAGAACAACCCCAAGAAAACCATCTTGATGTGAAGCATCAGGGTGGAAACATCATACTCTGGGGGTGCTCTTCTGCAAAGGGGACAGGACGACTGCACCATATCGAAGGGAGGGTGGATGGGGTCATGTATTGCGAGATTTTGGCAAACAACCTCCTTCCCTCAGTAAGAGCATTGAAGATGGGCCATGGCTGGGTCTTCCAGCATGACAATGACCTCAATCACACAGCCAGGGCAACTAAGGAGGGGCTCCGTAAGAAGCATTTCAAGGTCCTGGAGTGGCCTGGCCAGTCTCCAGACCTGAACTCAATAGAAAATCTTTGGAGGGAGCTGAAACTCCAAACCTGAAAGATCTAGAGAAGATCTGTATGGAGGAGTGGACCAAAATCCCTGCTGCAGTAATCCCTGCTGCAGTGTGTGCAAACCTGGTGAAAAACTACAGGAAACGTTTGACCTCTATAATTGCAAAGAAAGGCTACTGTACCAAATATTAACATTGATTTTCACAGGTGTTCAAATACTTATTTGCAGCAGTAACATACAAATAAATTATTTAAAAAATCATACATTGATTTCCGGATTTTTTTTTTTTTTAAGATTATGTCTCTCACAGTGGACATGCACCTAAGATGAAAATGTCTGACCCCTCCATGAGTGTGTGTGTATATATATATATATATATATATATATATATATATACAACCCCTGGCAAAGATTATGGAATCACCGGCCTCGGAGGATGTTCATTCAGTTGTTTAATTTTGTAGAAAAAAAGCAGATCACAGACATGACACAAAACTAAAGTAATTTCAAATGGCAACTTTCTGGCTTTAAGAAACACTATAAGAAATCAGGAAAAACAATTCTGGCAGTCAGTAACGATTACTTTTTTAGACCAAGCAGAGGGAAAAAAATATGGAATCACTCAATTCTGAGGAAAAAATTATGGAATCATGAAAAACAAAAGAACGCTCCAACACATCACTAGTATTTTTTTTGCACCACCTCTGGCTTTTATAACAGCTTGCAGTCTCTAAGGCATGGACTTACTGAGTGACAAACAGTACTCTTCATCAATCTGGCTCCAACTTTCTCTGATTGCTGTTGCCAGATCAGCTTTGCAGGTTGGAGTCTTGTCATGGAACATTTTCTTCAACTTCCACCAAAGATTTTCAATTGGATTAAGATCCGGACTATTTGCAGGCCATGACATTGACCCTATGTGTCTTTTTGCAAGGAATGTTTTCACAGTTTTTGCTCTATGGCAAGATGCATTATCATCTTGAAAAATGATTTCAACATCCCCAAACATCCTTTCAATTGATGGGATAAGAAAAGTGTCTAAAATATCAGTGTAAACTTGTGCTTTTATTGATGATGTAATGACAGCCATCTCCCCAGTGCCTTTACCTGACATGCAGCCCCATATCATCAATGACTGTGGAAATTTACATGTTCTCTTCAGGCAGTCATCTTTATAAATCTCATTGGAACAGCACCAAACAAAAGTTCCAGCATCATCACCTTGCCCAATGCAGATTCGAGATTCATCACTGAATATGACTTTCATCCAGTCATCCACAGTCCACGATTGCTTTTCCTTAGCCCATTGTAACCTTGTTTTTTTCTGTTTAGGTGTTAATAATGGCTTTCGTTTAGCTTTTCTGTATGTAAATCCCATTTCCTTTAGGCGGTTTCTTACAGTTCGGTCACAAACGTTGACTCCAGTTTCCTCCCATTCGTTCCTCATTTGTTTTGTTGTGCATTTTCAATTTTTGAGACATATTGCTTTAAGTTTTCTGTCTTGACACTTTGATGTCTTCCTTGGTCTACCAGTATGTTTGCCTTTAACAACCTTCCCATGTTGTTTGTATTTGGTCCAGAGTTTAGACACAGCTGACTGTGAACAACCAACATCTTTTGCAACATTGTGTGATGATTTATCCTCTTTTAAGAGTTTGATAACCCTCTCCTTTGTTTCAATTGACATCTCTCGTGTTGGAGCCATGATTCATGTCAGTCCACTTGGTGCAACAGCTCTCCAAGGTGTGATCACTCCTTTTTAGATGCAGACTAACGAGCAGATCTGATTTGATGCAGGTGTTAGTTTTGGGGATGAAAATTTACAGGGTGATTCCATAATTTATTCTTCAGAATTGAGTGATTCCATATTTTTTTCCCTCTGCTTGGTCTAAAAAAGTAACCGTTACTGACTGCCGCAGTTATTTTTCCTGATTTCTTATAGTGTTTCTTAAAGCCAGAAAGTTGCCATTTGAAATGACTTTAGTTTTGTGTCATGTCTGTGAACTGATTTTTTTTTTTTCTACAAAATTAAACAACTGAATGAACATCCTCCGAGGCCGGTGATTCCATAATTATTGCCAGGGGTTGTATATATATATATATATATATATATATATATATATATATATATATATATATAGCGAACAAAAACTATTGAGGTTTGGCACCAGACCAAGAGTGTCAAACAGGTGCAGCGACTTTATGCTAGACTGACAAAATGCAGGGCCAATATTGACATTGGTATGAAAAACTTCAACCTTTCAGCTTTCTATCTAGCCATAAATTAATTTCCTAGACATATGCTTTGATCATATGTTGCATATTTTTTGGGACACACACACACATTGCAGTATATGACTGTCATGCAGGATCATCATTTCTATTTCCAACAAACGCTGTAGTGTATATGTCAAGCCTGTAGGTGGTAATGTAACACTTCCACAAAACATGGAGAAGACGGGAGCATGTACATAACCGGTGTAAGCAGCTAATCAGTGTAGCAGCAGAAGGCTAGAACATTGCAAAACGGCAAACTGAGTAAATTAATTATTTTAATCTGACCTGTTTCATCCTTTCAGCTGAATTCATCATCACAGCCAATGGAAAACTGTTATCAACAGAAGATACCCCTGTTTTGGAAGTGGTCATTTGGAAATACTTCAATTTCTTATCGTAGAAATTGCTTGTGAATAAATGCAGTTTTTAAAGATGTCCCTCTGTGTTATAATACGGTGCGCCAGGTGTGTTTCTCAGCCTGAGCTGAAGGAAGCCACCAACAAGAAGAAAAATAAGTTGTTTTAAAGCTGAAAGTCCTTTCTGTATTTATTTTATCAGCATCACAGCACTCCATTTATTCTCAGTCAACATTCAGTGGAGCCATCCTTCATCTCTTCAGCATTCTGCTTGCAATGAAAATGAATCCCATTAATGAGCCACAAGACAAAAAAAGTATGTTAAATTTCACTGTTTAACAACAACATATCATTAATTATGAGCAGCTGAAGTTACAGAGGCAGGGCTATGACATGGTTTCAGGAACATTCATGTATTGCTTGTCCACACACAGACGCAAATCCAGCATTTTCAGATTTATCCACTTTGGGACCCATTTTCAGAAGTATCGTTTTCGGCCACTGAAAGCAAGACGAGTTGTGAGGGAGCCGCCTGCTCCTCTCAGCTGAGAACGTGATTGATGCGTGCAACGACTGAGAAGGTGAATGTCACACACATTAATTACCAAGATCCTTTGAGTAAATTCAGTGTTCGTTTAACAGCTGCACACAAGAAGGAAAGAGCACGTAACTGTTTTATCAAGCCATGACAATGTAAACATGACAAATAATTACTTTTTTAGATGGCTACATATGCTTTCTCCAGCTGTTCAAATGATTAATCCACCACAAAATAAGCACAGCACAGAGCACGTGGCAGGTGGTGGAATAAAGCACGGTGTCCAGCTGGGATCACAGCGGGTGAGATCGCCACAACGACAGGCTTGCAAGAGTCAAAGTCATGCTCGCATCAGGGGGCCTGTAGTTTCACTCTTACTTTCTTCTTCTACACTTCTGTTAAGTCTTTTGGTGCACACAACGCTGCTCAGTGTACCAGTGATGCCCGGTAGTTCATGTGAGAACTGTCACAAACAAATCATGACAGTAGTCTGCTACAACGATGGCCAAAAGCAGAGGAATCTCTCCTTTTGAAAGAATAAAGGTTCACTGACACGGACATGCCTTTGACTCATGCACTAGCACGACCTGTGTCGTGCCGGAGAGTAAACTTGTCTTTAATGGTACAGACACGACACAAGAGGGGCGCCGGTGCATTGTATTGCACACAGAGAATTTTGAAATGTTCAAAAAAATTTTCACGCACAAATGTCGTGCTATGTGGCGCGATCTATTCTTCAACACTACGTGCAGCTTGTCAAGTGGAGTAAAGAAGTGAACAGAGCGAGTGGTGACAGTGGATCACATCAAAGCGCAGCTCATCTGAAGAATTATAACAAGAAGTTTAATCTGTTATTAACATTCTTTAACAGCTGCACACAAGAAGGAAAGAACACGCAACTATTTTATCAAGCCATGACAATGTAAACATGACAAATAATTACCTTTTTAGACTGCTCAGAATGCTTTCTGCAGGTAGTTAGGTGCACGCGTGCGGGAATGGCTCCGGCTGCAGCCTTCTTTGTGATTCTGGATGTGATTAGAGCCGTTTTCAACGGCCAATTTGCAGAAAAAATGATTAATCCGCCACGAAATAATTATTTTATATACGCAGTGTCCAGCGCAGAGCACGTGGCAGCCGGTGGAACAAAGAATGGCGTCCGGCTGTGAACACAGCGGGTGGGATCGTCACGTCGACGTTTGTGCTATTGTGTGAGTCAAAGGCATGCTCGTGTCAGTGCACCTTAAGAGCGCCGTAGGGGTGCTCCTGAGTGTTCCATCAAATGGTGGTACATGATAGCCTCCGTTTTTCGAGGTAAGACACTTCCGTTTTGTTGACTAAAATATGATTAGCCTCCTCTGTACCAGGCTAAAAAGTTTAGTCAGGTAATGTGAAATTTTAGCCAACTAAGTGCTTTGTGCAACAACTAATGTAAAAAAAAAAAAAAATTTTGTCAACTAAGTGCATTTATTCGACAAAACAAGAATAGATTGCTTTATGAAACTGGGGCCAGGAGTTCATAATCATGAATCAGTGTTAGTTTTCAAAGAATTTTGAAATAAAATTTGAGGAAATTTTCATGTCATGTTCTTGTAATGTCTGTCACAGTCATATTTTTGTTTTTTATTAAAAAAAAAAAAAAACAAGCATCACTGGGCATCTTTTCTTCCCTGCTGAAATACCTCAAGACCTTAACTATGCCCACATACAAGATTAGGGACTTATGCTTTCATCTTTTAGTATGAGACTGGTTGAAATGGGTCAAACTCTACAAATGTAACGTCTGTCATGGTGGATTGCCCAAATACATATAAATTAATTGAATTAGGCAGACATTTTTCACAATGTTCGGACATAACAAAACTGACTGTGAAACCTGGGTAAGCCTACGTTTTTCTTCACACAGAAAACTGATGACGGAATTGGTAAAAAAAAAAAAAAAAGTCAAAACGTCATGCAGAATTGACATGGTGTGAGTGACATCTTATGGCCCAGTCACACGGCACTTAACGAAGGGTGACGAAGCCCTGACGAAACAAGAAATCTGGACTTTCATTGACTGTCGTTGACATCGTTTAACCTTCACGCAGCTTCGTTCCTGCAGCTCGGGCTTCGTCAGGATTTTTAAACTGTTGAAAAATTTGAACGAAGGGCAACGAAAACCTCAGTTCGTCTGTGTTTCGTTTTGCTGTCGTTCTTGACGTTTTTTAATCGTTTGTGTAGTTTTTGTAACGTTATTGTTTAATTTGACTTCGTTGGAGCAGCTGAACGTTTTCACACAGCGCAGAAGCTGGTTTGTGAGCTCTGAGGCTGCTGCTGCGTTCATGTACTGTCGGAAATTACAGGGCAAACTCAGCCTGCTTGCTTGGATTTTTTTATGTGTGTGGGGGGGCAGCTTCAGTGGGCTCAGGCACATTACATAGACCAGAATTAATCTTTTGTGTGGATATAATTAATTATTTTGCCACAAGCAACTGTTGAATTTGAAACAATGAAAAAGTTGTGTAATTACCGACAGTACTTGAATGCAGCATCAGCGGCAGCAGGAGCTCCTGCGTGCGCTTATTATTTTGTATTAAATATAACAATATGAGTGTAGGAATGATAATCCAGGCCTTCTGTACATGTGGCAACAGCCAGATGAATCAAAATGATGATATAAAGAGCTCTTCTGGAAGGAAGAATTCACGTTGTGGATCAGTGATCAGCTGGTGGAAATAACCGCACGAGTCAATGCGCGCATTCACACGCACTGATTAATTTAGTGCTCTGATATATTCAATCATCTTTACACTTATATTTATTCTCCCTTTTGACAGTTTTCTGTTATAAATCAGTATATATGTTTTAGAACATAATACTGTGATACAGCAGTGACCATGGAACACTTTTTTTTTTTTTTTTTTATTGGAGCACGCATCGTGTCGACAGACAGTGTGGATTCTGATGATGATGGAGATGATCCCTCTTTTGTTCTGGACAAGGAACCAGAGCAGGTGGTCCATCGACATCTCCACAGATTCTGTTTGCAGTTTCTCCAGGACTCAGGTGCTATGAGCTCCGTTCCAGCGCCGAGTGCTGGAGCAGACACGCTGTGCTCCAGCAGTGCCTCCAGGCGCGTTTCGTTGAGATCGTGAGCTTCGGTTTTGTTAAGTTCCTCTTTCGTCCCTTTTGCACTCTTGCTTCGCAGACTGTTCGGTGATAAAAGCTCTTTTGTCCACCTTTTCTCAACAAATTGTGACGTTTTATACTTTTTCCCTTCGTTCAGGAATCGTTGTGTGCCGTGTGACTGGGCCATTAACAATTTCTACCTCATCTCATGGCAGAGAGAAGCCCCCCCCCCAACAATTCAGCATTGCTGAGACTTGTTCCACAAGGTTACATAACATTACTATAATATATGTAAACAAGTTGGATTGTCTGCTGAGCAGTGCCAAGAGTCCATGTAACTCTTAGGCAGACACAGGAGTAGAATGTAATTTGACCAAAGAAGGCGGAGATGTACTTTTCATGCTTGCTTTCTCACTTCAGGACAAGGGAGTAGCTGTGATATGTTTCCTGTGAAATGAAACTTACTGCTGCTGTCCTGGAATGGAATGCTTCCTGTTTGTGGGTCTTAGTTTTTCTCGCTGCACTCATATTGAATCAGTGTGACAAAACAAGAATGAACAACTAAGTATGTTTGAGCATTAACAGTTACAGATTATAAAGACTTAAATAATTTTACACTTGGAATTTTACTTATTTTTGCTTCAGGTTGATAGTGTGAAAATACCCATATCACAAAGGAGTCATATATGCCCAAACCTGCACACATTAATTACCACTTTATATTAAGTTAACGGGGTCATATTGTGCATAATCAATTTTTTATTGTTTTAGCAGTATATCATGGTTGGAGATTCATATTTAACGTCTTTAGAGTTCCATAGTGCTACATGTATTTATGCAGAAAATCCCTTGTTGTAATTTCGGGCTTAAACAGCTTGTTTTCGACGTTCATGACGTGTAACAGAAGTACCACTGAGCTCCTGTTAGGTTTGAGACAAACCCACTGTGCCAGTCTGCACTCTGTGAGACACACCCACTTAGGCTGTGGAGGAGGGAAGGAGACATGCCTCCTCTCAGAAAACAGGTGGCTGTGGAAAACAGCAACTGCTATTTGTTTTGTTACTGAAACAGAAATAACTTCAAATATGGCACTAACTACTGATATGAAATTTGATCAAATGTACATATGAATTGTTGCATAATTTAACATCTGGTTGTATCACATTGGATGCACAGTTCAGGGGTGTGACTGTGATTACGACATGTCTTCTCAGCAGGACTTCAGAACTAAAGCTGTATTTGTAGTCTGCAGCTGAGAGTTTCATTTACTAAGAAAGGAAACTTAAACTTTCTACATTTGTGCTTGATTTCTGTGCAGTAAGGGAGATGACTCAATTGCTGCGTTGAACAAGTGGTAACCAGAGAGACAGAGAGAGAGATACTGCATCCAGAAAGTATTCACAGTGCTTCACTTTTTCCACATTTTATGTTACAGCCTTATTCCAAAATGGAGTCAATTTATTTTTTCCTCAAAATTCTATTCAGAACACCCTGTAATGACAACATGAAAAATGTTTTGTTTGTTTGTTTTGTTTTTTTCTAATTTATTAAAAATAAAAACTAAGAAATCACCTGTACATAAGTATTCACACCCTTTGCTCCATACTTTGTTGATGCACCTTTGGCAGCAATTACAGCCTCAGGTCTTCTTGAATATGATGCCACAAGCTTGGTGCACCTATCTTTGGTCATTTGTTCTTAAGCTAGCTAAAAGTAGCAGGTGGACATTGCATACATTGAGAGCTATTATGCCGCGTTCACACCGGGCGCGATCAGACGCTACAAAATCACGTGGGTTGCTAGGTGACGGACGCGCCTCCTTCGCCCGGTGTGTCGCTCTGCTTGGGTGGACTTTCGCTGCGAAAATTCGCCCCGGTGCGTCATCAAATAGGAGGAGCTTCCATTCCGCTCGCCGGCTCCGGTTGTCAGTCAAGCTAACATGACGGACCTTGATCACACGGAGCGAGTTGCTGTGGAAAGCTCCCAATACAGAGAGTATCATTATTTGCTCCAAGAGCTGTGTCTGGGTGACGGCCGCTTTCAGCGGTTCTTCCACCTCTGCGGGAGCCAGTTTGAGGATCAACTGTCCCGTTCGCACGCGCACATGTAAATAATAAAAAAAAAAAAAGAAAGAAACTCCACTGCTTGCTGCAGCTGGCTCTTCCCCCAAAAAACTGTCATAATTGTGTTTAGAAACCAGTCACCATTTGCTTTATTATACAGCTGTGTAGTTAATAAGTAAAATAATCTACAGGACGATTCGCGCGCGCACGTAAAAAAAAAAGAAAAGGAAAAAGCTCCGCTCCCGCTGCTGCTCGCTCCAAAAACTGTCATAATTGTGTTTAGAAACCAGTCACCGTTTGCGTTATTATACAGCTGTGTAGTTAATAAGTAAAATAATCTCCAGGACGATTCGCGCGTGCAGGTAAAATAAAAAGAAACTCCGCTCCCCGCTGCTGTGGTGTTGCTGTTCGCTCCAAAAACTGTCATGATTGTGAAATAAAGGACAAAAGAGACATAAGTCCTGCTCACAGGCTGCTACCAGATACAGGACATGTTCACATCTTCAGTCAAACTCCAGACATCTCCACGTCACCACATATTCAGTCCCTGATTTTTCATCGCAGCGCGACGAGACGAAAAAGTTAAGATTTTTGAACTTGGGGAGGAGGGCAGCGCGACGTGACGCGACGCAATATCGCGCCACACACGCGCAAAACGCTCAAAATCGCTTCACTCGCATCGCTTCACTCACGTCCATCACGTCGCGCTGTGCGGTTTGGCGCCAAAACGCGTCCTTACATAGGGATTACATGGCAACCTGTGGCTGCAGTCGCTCGCGTTGCGCCCGGTGTGAACGCGGCATTACAGTTAAGGGTCATGGGGGCCTGGAGGCTGTGGCAACAGTCATTGTGCGAGAGGTGTGCTACATCCTGAACAGACCGCAAGTCTCTCGCAGGTACAACATGTATGGACAGATGCATTCCCACTCTCACACTTGCCGTTAATTTAGAGCCGCCAATTCACCTAACTTGCATTGAAAGCCAGAGTACCCGGACAGTACCCAAGAAAACACGGCAAGAACATGCAGACTCCTCAAAGAAAGGACCAGGTTGGAAGTGAGCCCAGCACATACTCACTGTCCATGTGGGTGCATGGGGTTTGATGTATATATAATACCCACCCATTCGATCTGTCAAACAATCAGTCGGCTACTTTTGGCTGGTGTTCTTATTTTGGCTTTCTTTAGATGAAACTCATCTCTATTTTAGAGAGTCCATTGGCCTCAAGCTTTTTTCTTTGGGGTTTACAGTGTTCATTGACCTTTTGTCTCATCCTTCATCTCAGCCAAGTCTAGCATTTTTCTTTTTTATGGTTCTTTTTTCCCCAGTGTATCCAAGTGCTGCTTCTGAGTCATGGATCGAAATATAATGCCGCGTTCACACCGGACGCCATGCGAGTGATGGCGGCGAGAGGTTGCCATGTAATCCCTATGGAAGGACGCATTGTGGCGCCACAAAAGTCCAAGCCACACAATGCAACGCGATGGACACGAATAAAGCAACACGAATAAAGCGATTTTGCGCGATTGGCACATTTGTGGCACAATATCGCGTTGCATCGTGTCGCGTTGCCCTCTTCCCCAAGTTGAAAAATCGGAACTTTTTCATGTTGTCGTGCCGCAATGACCAATCAAGGACTGGATATGTAGTGACGTGGAGATGTCTGGAGTTTATACTTGATGTGGACATGTCCTGTCTCTGGCAGCCAGCCTGTGAGCAGGACTTATGTCCCTTTTGTCCTTTATTTCATAATTATGACAGAGTTTGAGGGGAGAGCGAGCAGCAGCACTGCAGTAGCAGCCAGTTTTTTTTCTTTGTTTACATTTGCGTGCACGAACGAATCGTCTGTGAAGATAATTTTATTAACTACACAGATGTATAATAAAACAAATGGTGACTAGTTTATAACACAGTTATGACAGCGTTGGAGGGGAGAGCGAGGAACTGCAGCAGCAGACAGTTTTTTTTTTTATTGTTCACATGTGCACGCGGGAACGGAACAGGAGGTCCTCAAACTGGGTCCTAGAGAGGCGGAAGTACCGCTGAAAGAGGCTGTCATCCATACGCAGCTCCTGTAGCAAATGATGAAACTCCTTGAATTGGCGAACGTCTCATGAGTATGTTGTGAACCCAGGGACGGCGCCGCTGGTGACGTTTGTCAGCTTTCCACAACAAATAGAGCACAACAACTTGCTCTGTGTGATCAGGGTCCGCCATGTTGACTTGACGGCGAGCGGAATGGAAGCTCCTCCTATTTGATGACGCATTGGGGCGAATTTTCGCAGCGAAAGCAGAGCGACACACCGGGTGATGGTGGCACGTCCCTCGCCTGGTGATGGACGCGAATTTGTGGCATCGCATGGTATCCGGTGTGAACAGATATTTGCACTTTGAAATGGTGTCCTATCTCCTACCACTTCCCACTTCACTGACTGGTATTGTGTAGTTGACATTACAACGGATGTTTTGTTACTCCCCAGTTGGTAATATTAGCACACAGATGGGTTTGACTACAATGTTAGCTGATCCTTGTAATCCATATGTAATGCTGTGCAAAAGTCTGGGGCACCATTTTGTTTTATAATAATAACATTTGCAGCATAAAACTAAGTGTATCATATTTGGGAATAAGTCCAGGAACTTAAGCTAAATTTATTATCACATGATATCAAAATTGAAATTGTTGCAGATGCAAATTTTCTTGGTGTTTATATTGATGGTAAATTAAGCTGAAAAACACACATTAATAATCAGTATTAATTATGTTAAATCTAAAATATCAAAAGTCATCGCAATTCTGCATGAAGTACAAGACTTCCTCTCCCAACATTCTTTAGCCAGTTTATATCATTCATTACTTGTTCCATATATGACATATTGTGTTAAGGTTTGGGGAAATACATACGAGGTCTGTTAGAAAAGTATCGGACCTTTTTATTTTTTGCAAAAACCTGATGGATTTGAATCACGTGTGCTTGCATGAGCAAACCTTGAACCTTCGTGCGCATGCGTGAACTTTTTCACGCCTGTCGATTGCATCATTTTCTGGTAAGCAGCCTTTGTGTGAGGACGTGTAGTGCGCTCGGCAGATTTTCATTTCAAGGAAAAAGATGGAACAACTGGAGCAGCGCCACGTCAAATTTTGCCAGAAACTGGGTGACAGCCAGGTGGAAACCATTTGGATGATTCAGACGGCTTTCGGTGACTTTTCAGTCATGTGACTATCCGAGAAATTGTCCTGTGAGACTTCAACACGGAGGCGCTTTTGCTCCGCTGTTAGCAGCAGCATGAATTTCACAGCCACTCTTTTCATGGCCATATCTTCTGTCACAGTGGAATGTGCCGAAAAAGTGCTGATGTCCACCTCTTCCACAATTTCTTGGATAGTCACACGACGGTCCCGCATCACCACAGCGTTCACTTTGGAAATGATCTGGTCATTTCACCATGTTGATGGCCGACCGGAGTGTGGCTCGCTCTCCACCGTTGTGCGGACGTCTTTAAACCGGTTGTACTGCTCCTTAATCTGTGTGATGCCCATAGGATTGTCACCGAAAGCCGTCTGAATCTTCCGAATGGTTTCCACCTGGCTGTCGCCCAGTTTCTGGCAAAATTTGATACGGCGCTGCTCCAGTCATTCCGTCTTTTTCCTTGAAATGAAAATCCGCCGAGCGCACTACACATGTCCTCACACAAATGCTGCTTACCAGAAAATGATGCAATCGACAGGCGTGAAAAAGTTTACGCATGCGCACGAAGGTTCAAGGTTTGTTCATGCAAGCACATGTGATTCAAATCCATCAGGTTTTTGCAAAAAATAAAAAGGTCCGATACTTTTCTAACAGACCTCATATAGAACTAATACAAATCCAATATTTCTGTTGTATGAGTTATCAGTAATAAACCATATCATGAGCCAACCAATCCATTATTTGCTTTTTTTTTTTAATTGCAGATTTATTTCATTCATTTAAAAGAAAAACAGAAAAGCAAAATTAACAAAACATTACAAACCATTGAATGAAAAGGATCAGTTTGGAAGAAGTCTTGTATATTCTGCCCCATTTTTACAATACAATCTTGCAAAGCATCATCAATCGACATCATTGCATTTCTATGACTTTGTCACATGCCACCGACTTCTTTCCTAATTTTAAACAAGCATTTTTTATTCCCTTGGTCAGCCATGGTTTATTTACTCTTTTCTTACTAGTTTTTATTAATTTACAATTTTTATTATATGATTTCATCAGTATTTTCATGAATGAACTATATGCTACATTAACGTCACCGACATAAACCTCTTCCCAGTTTTGATTTTTAAGATCATAATTTAATGCCTCTAAGGCTTTTAATGACTTCTCTTTTAAAGTTTATAACAGTTTTTTTTTGTACCTATTTTTATATTTAAATATTGAAAAAACTGGTAAATGATCACTGAGATCTGTCATCAATATCCCATTCTTAATAATTTCATCTGTTCTATTTGTGAATGTAAATGATCACTGAGATCTGTCATCAATATCCCATTCTTAATAATTTCATCTGTTCTATTTGTGAATATATTGTCAATTACAGTTGCACTTTGCGATGTAATTCTGGTTGGTTTTGTTATCAAAGGGAATAAACCCAAGCGATTCATTGAATTCACAAAATCACTTACTCTTTGGCAACTGGAGCTTTCCACATTAACATTAAAGTCTCCACACATAAAGAGCGTTTTATTTTTGATTTGATTGAATAATTCTTTCACTTTCACTTTATTTTTTCAATGTCTCCAAAGGAGCAACGAACTGTACAGCAATGGGTATACAGAAATGCACAGAATAAAAAGAAAAGAAAAAGCAAAAACACACCAAACATTCAGTACACAAGGGGGACACAGTACAGACCTGGATCGATGGAAAAGGAACCGAGTTACCTAACACGATTTGCCATCAACCCTATGTACCTGCTTCTCTCCTCCGGTCAGCATTCAAAACAGGAATGCTTATATCTGTTACTCCTCACTGTAGGAAACCTAAGCCTCGCTCCAGATGGCAAATAACAAAATTCACCATGGAGAGGGTGGGCCAGATCAGATAAAATTCTCTGAGCCTTCCTCCTCACCTGTCTGGAAAACAGGTCAGACAATGAGGTCTGCTGGGCCCCCAAAAGCTTGCTGCACAATTCTACAATGTTGTGAAGTGGCTTCCTTGCTTTAATGCTGAGATTTCCGTACCAGCACATCATCGAAAAATTTAAAACCGATTCAATACAAGATTTATAAAATAGGGTCATTATTGTCCTGTCCAATGAAAATATGACAACTTATGAAGATAAAACAGATGCTGCTGCCCCTTCTTGTACAGCAGGTCTGCATTGTCATTAAAGTTCAACTTGCTATCGATCAGCGTTCCCAAGTATTTATAGTTGTCTACCTGCTCCACCTGTTGGCCTTTGATTGTAGTGGTTTTGGGTGAGGACATCCTTTTCCGAAAGTCAATAACCATATCTTTTGTCTTGTCAACATACAGCTGCAAGAAGGAGTCGTCACACCACTGAACCATATCTGCCACGACAGGGCCATGTTCCCTTTCATCACCATGCAGGAAACTGATTATAACAGAATCATCTGCAAATTTTAATATATGGCGATTCTTATAGTGGCTGCAACAGTCATTTGTATACAAAATATACAAGAGAGGGGACAGCACACAACCCTGTGGTGAGCCTGTTGAGGAATATAAAACATCAGAAAGGCAACCATTTACCCTCAGTCGTTGAGATCTCCCTGTTAAAAAGTTCAAAATCCAACCTGCCATAGTAAAATCCAGTTTAAAATCCTTAACAAGCTTATTTATTAAAATATGTGGTTGGATAGTGTTAAAAGCAGAAGAAAAGTCTAAAAAAAGAAGACATGCATGTGCCTTAGAACTTTCTAAATGCTTCAGGACCAAATTTAAGAGGGTGGCAGTAGCATCCTCCACACCTCGACCAGCCCTGTAAGCAAACTGAAGAGGATCGAGTAAATGCTCCACCTGTGAAAGAAGTTCATTCTTCATCAATTTTTCAAAAGACTTCATAACTAGTGAAGTCAGAGCCACAGGTCTAAAATCATTGAAGACCTTAGGGGATTTGGTTTTGGCCACAGGGATTATTGTGCTTTGTTTCCAAACATTAGGAACCCTCTGTTCGTTGACTGACCTTTGAAATATATCAAAAAAGACTGGGCCTAGTTGTTCTGCACAAGAGGATAATAAATTCTATTATTTTATCTGTAAATTTCACAACACAAGAGTCTGGTGCTCTGTATACACAACTGATTAGAATATTTTTAGATGTTTCATGTACAATTTCTACTGTCACAATTTCTATGACATCATCTATAATTGTCATTTCTTCTACAGTTTTATATGTCAGATCTGTTTTCATGTACAAAGCAATACCTCCACCTTTTTTTTTTCTCTATTTGCAAAATATAACTCATATCCCTCCATTTGAACATCAGCCATGAGGTCATTTTTAAGCCAAGATTCTTGATTGCAACAATGCGATCAATGGGATCATTGTCATGCTGGAAGACCCAGCCATGGCCCATCTTCAATGCTCTTACTGAGGGAAGGAGGTTGTTTGCCAGAATCTTGCAATACATGACCCCATCCACCCTCCCTTCAATATGGTGCAGTCGTCCTGTCCCCTTTGCAGAAGAGCACCCCCAGAGTATGATGTTTCCACCCTGATGCTTCACATCAAGATGGTTTTCTTGGGGTTGTTCTCATCCTCTAAACATGGTAAGTGAAGTTGATTCCCAAAAGCTCTATTCTGGTCTCCTCTGACCACATGACCTTCTCCCATTCCTCTTCTGGATCATCCAGATGGTTACTGGTGAACTTCAAACGGGCCTGGACATGTGCTGACTTGAGCAGGGGGACCTTGCTGCCCTGGAGGATTTTAAACCATGACAACATCATGTGTTACTAATGTAATCTTTGTGACTGTGGTCCCAGCTCTCTTCAGGTCATTGACCAGGTCTTCTTGTGTAGTTCTGAGCTTTCTCAGAATCATCCTTACCCCACATGAGAGCTTGCATGGAATCCCAGGCCGAGGGAGATTGACAGTCATCTTGTGTTTCTTCCATTTTCTAATAAATAATCATAGGAGTTGTTGTCTTCTCCCAAGCTGCTTGCCTGTTGTCCTGTACTCCATCCCAGCCTTGTGCAGGTCTACAGTTTTGTCCCTGGTGTCCTTAGACAGCTCTTTGGTCTTGGCTATGGTGGACAGGTTGGAGTGTGATTGATTGAGTGTGTGAACAGGTGTCTTTTATACAGGTAACAAGTTCAAACAGGTGCAATTAATACAGGTTACGAGTGCAGATTAAGAGGGCTTCTTAAAGAAAAATTAACAGGTCTGTGTGAGCCAGAATTCTTGCTGGTTGGTAGTTGTTCAAATACTTATTTGCAGCAGTAACATACAGATAAATTTTTAAAAAATCATACATTGTGATTTCCGGATTATTTATTATTTTTTTTTTGATTATGTCTCTCACAGTGGACATGCACCTAAGATGAGAATTTCAGACCCCTCCACGGTTTCTAAGTGGGAGAACTTGCAAAACTGCAGTGTGTTCAAATACTTATTTTCCTCACTATATATACACACACACACCGTATTCCCCTGTCAGAGAGCCCACGGCTGAAGATCAGCCCACTCCCTTTTTTGGAGAAAGTTGGTTCAGCGCCCCCATTAAAATAAATTAAATTGCATATACATATTTGAAATTGATTTCATGAATTGATACCTGTTCATTCATATGGAAATTGAGTTTAACTGGAAGAATTTTTTCTCCTCTAGTTGTAATAGCTGCTAATGATTAATTAGAATTTGTGTATTTTCATCTTCATTTTCAACTTTTTATCCCCCATAATGCTCTACAGGTTACACGAGGAAATCACGGACTTCTTTGAATACATTTCCCCACGACCGGAGGAGGAGAAGATGAGGCTGGAAGTGGTCGACAGAATCAAGGGAGTCATCCACGACCTGTGGCCCAGTGCTGAGGTAACCCTCCTCCCAATTCTGGATATTTGGTACCGGTGGTACTTGTGGTTCAATGAATATGCTTGGACGTGTTTGTCATATGAGGGGTCAAACAGAAGTGAAACCATGCGGTAGGTGTCTACATGACGCTGTTTTGCACAGGCTGGACATGCAGATGGATTTTTTTTTTTTTTACATTGGGGAAAAAGGCAGAATACATTATTTTTAGGAGATAATGGACTTTATATCTAACCGTCAGAGAACTTTGTGAGGAGCTTTGCAACACCGGTTGGCGATCGTGCGCGATCCGTGCGTGAGGACACCTTTGGTGGAGCGGACTTTGGAAGTCACAAGTGGATGACTGTTCAGGTTTGTTTTCTTCTTCTCAGTGGAGATGGTAGGGTTTATTTTTATTTTACTTTGAGTATCTGTCTTGACGTGAGACTGTTCTGTAATGGAGCAGCACGCACCGCACTCGCGCAATGTACAAGTGCACTAAGTTTTTGCACAGTGGAAAGCAGCTCCTTTTACCGTGACTGCATCAAAATGAACATTTATCACTTTAAAAAACAAGTTATCATAACACCACATCACACTAATATAAACTTTGTAAAGTTAAAAATAAACTTATGCTTCAAAATGTCCAAAATGTTTTTAACGTTAGCAGCATTCAAGTCCGTGGTTTCCTCTAAGAAACACTGTCAGAAACACTCAGAAATGTTCTGATTTCACTCTGACATGTCATTTGAAACAGAAGAATGGAAATGATGCATGCAGCACCAAAATCTCAAAGTGTGTCTCAGTACCTGAATAATGTCGAATTCCGTTCTGCCATTTTCTTCATAAAAGCCTCCCTGTTCATTGTCACAGAGGCTGCAGTATCGATCTTAGCCTCTGATCTGTTCGATCCCACAGCAGACAGCGTTGATCTAGTCGGCTGTGCACCCGCCTTCATGACGCTGGGCGGCAGCGTGCCTCCTCCCCAGACGGCCCAGTGATTGCTGCGTCCCCGCCAAGACAAAACAAAAAATGCAGAGATCTGGCTTTGTGTAAGGCTTGTTTTGTCATGGTTTGTGTCATCTGTATGTAAACAGGATAAAATAGAGCTGAAGGACACACAGTGAGGCAAATAAGTATTTGATCTACTGTCAATTTCCAAGTTTTCCTACCTACAAAGAATGGAGAGCTCTTTAATTTTTTTATCATAGGTACACTTCAAATGTGAGAGATAGAATCTAAAAAAAAAAAGATCCAGAAAATCACATTGTATAATTTTGAATAATTAATTAGTACTTTGTTGCATGAAATAAGTATTTGATCAGCTACCAACCAGTAAGAATTCTGGCTCTCACAGACCAGTTAGTTTTTCTTTAAGAAGCTTTCCTATTCTGCACTTGTATTAATTGCACCTGTTTGAACTTGTTACCTGTATAGAAGACACCTGTCCACACACTCAGTCACACTCCAACTTATCCGCCACGGCCAAGACCAAAAAGGTGTCTAAGGACACCAGGGACAAAATTGTAGACCTGCACAAAGCCGGGATGGACTACAGGAGAATAGGCAAGCAGCTTGGCCAGAACGCAACAACTATTGGCTTAACTAAGAAACACAAGATGACTGTAGATCTTCCTCGGCCTGAGCCTTCATGCGAGATCTCACCTCGTGGGGTAAGGATGATTCAGAGAAAGCCCAGAACTACACAGGAGGACCTGGTCAATGACCTGAAGAGAGCTGTGACCACAGTCACAAAGATTACATTAGTAAAACACTCTGCCGTCATGGTTTAAAATCCTGCAGGGCATGCAGGGTCCCTCTGCTCAAGCCAGCACACATCCAGGCCCGTTTGAAGTTTACCAGTGACCATCTGGATGATCCAGAGGAGGCATGGGAGAAGGTCATGTGGTCAGATGAGGCCAAAATAGAAGTGTTTTTTTTTTTTTTTTTTTTTTTTTTTTTTTTTTTTTTTGTATCAGTGCCTCTCACTGTGTTTGGAGAATGAGAATAACCCCAAGAACACCGTCCCAACCGTGAAGCATGGGGGTGGGTGCTTTTCTGCAAAGGGGACACAACGACTGCACTGTGTTGAAGGGAGGATGGATGGGGTCATGTATCACGAGATTTTGGCAAACAACCTGCTTCCCTCAGTAAGAGTATTGACCATGGGTTGTGGCTGGGTCTTCCAGCATGACAATTACCCAAAACACTCAGCTAAGGCAACTAAGGAGTTCCTCAGTAAGAAGCATTTCAAGGTCCTGAAGTGGCCTAGCCAGTCTCCAGACCTGAACTCAATAGGAAATCTTTGGATGAAGCTGAAAATCAAAACCTGAAAGATCTGGAGAAGATCTGTATGGAGGAGTGGACCAAAATTCCTGCTGCCGTGTTCAAACTTGCTCAAGAACTACAGGAAACATCTGACGTCTGTAATTGCAAACAAGGGTTTCTGTACCAAATATTAAGGTCTGTTTTTCAATTGTATCATATACTTATTTCATGTAATAAAATGCAAATTAATTATTTCAAAATCATACAATGTGATTTTCTGATTTTTTTTTTTTTTTAAGGTTCTGTCTTAACAGTTGAAGTGTACCTATGTTAAAAATTACAGACATCTCCATTCTTTGTAGGTGGGAAAACTTGCAAAATCAACAGTGGATCAAATACTTATTTGCCTCACTGTAATTCATACTTCAGAAATTTGTCCACCTTGTTATCCCTCAGTTCTTTCGGCTGCTGAGCAACATGAGTGGATCGTCGACTTGATATGTTGTGTCATTCCAAAAATGTCAAATACCATCCATTTGAGGCTCTGAAGTTCTGGTTTCCATGTTGCTTATCCAGTCGCATTGCCCTGTATTTCAGACTCTTCCCTGTCATGTGGACACCTGCCGTTCTCCTTTCCTGGAACCATTTTATCAACTCCTCTTCAATGTCCTGATAACATACTTTTCTCCCCCTACCAGGCAGCTGTTTTGCTGTTTTGGCCAGGGATGCAAGCTTATCCTTGTTCCTACACCACTCCTGGACGCGTTTCCCATATAGATAGGATCTATACGTTTCCCGTATAGATGAGGAAAATCTGAGCAGCATGGTGCTTCTCTTTGTCTTCCACTTCTTTCAGGACTTTTAGGTTCAATGTTGCTGAGTAGCAACATTTGCATGAAGCCATTTTATGTCATTGTGTAGCAGCTACTGCATGCAGAAAAACATTTGTTGTGAGTCTGCACTGCTTCTCTTACATGCAGTACACGTCCGTACATACGGTAAGGCCGCGCTGTGTACAGCATGCATGCACGCAAACAATCACCAATAGACACCCCCCTTTTTGAAAACTGCATGTACTCTGGGCTTTTAATAGAGGAAATTTAATTACATTTTTAAATTTAGCCTTTATTTAACCTGGTTAGTCTCATCGAGATAGCGAGACCTGGACAATTGTAATGTTTCCAATTCAACAAACCTGCATGTCTTTTAAATGTGAGAGGAAGCTGGAGCACCCAGAGGGAACCCATGCAAACACGGGGAGAACATGCAAACTCATCACAGAAAGGCCACGATCCCATGACCTTCTTGCTGTGAGGCAACAGTGCTGACCACAAAGTCACCGTGCTGCCAATCCAGGATAGGTGATTTACCACCCCCTGCAGGAATAGCGCGAGTCCAGAAAATAATTATCAACCTCCATTGTTCACTGTTAATATCCATAATTTGTACAAAAATAGTAGTCTTATCAATGTTCTGTTTTGGCGGCATTCATCTTTGACCCAAAGTACATAAGCATACCAAAGGGCAAATGTCAGCTCTCCCCTGTTTGTCCCTGTTCAAAGGTACTTGCACGCACGCATGCATACACGCACACGGAGGTCACTTTGCTTTTAATACAGTAGTATATAAAAGTTTGGGTGCCCCTGATTATTCCCATGATTTTCCTTTATAAATCATTGGTTGTTTGGATCAGCAGTTTCATTTACATATATCATATAGCAGACAAACACAGTGATATTTGAGAAGTGAAATGAAGTTTATAGGGTTTACAGAAAGTGTGCAATAATTCTTTAAACAAAATTAGGCAGGTGCATAAATTTGGGCACCCCAACAGAAAAAAATACATCAATATTTAGTAGATCCTCTTTTTGCAGAAATAACAGCCTCTAAATGCTTCCTGTAGCTTTCAGTGAGTCTAGATTCTGATTGAAGGTATTTTGAACCATTCTTCTTTACAAAACATCTCAGGTTTGTTGGTTTCCGAGCATGGACAGCCTGCTTAAAATCACACCACAGATTTTCAATAATATTCGGGTCTGGGGACTGAGATGGCCATTCCAGAACATTGTACTTATTCCTCTGCATGAATGCCTTAGTAGATTTTGAGCAGTGTTTAGGGTCGTTATCTTGTTGAAAAGTCCAGCCCTGGCGCAACTTCAACTTTGTCACTGATTCATGAACATTGTTCTCAAGAATCTGCTGATATTGACTGGAATCCATGTGACCCTCAACTTTAACAAGATTCCCAGTACCTGCACTGGCCACACAACCCCACAGCATGATGGAACCACCTCCAAATTTTACTGTAGGTAGCAAGTGCTTTTCTTGGAATGCTGTTATTTTTCGTCCATGCATACCACCCCTTGTTATGTGCAAATAACTCAATTTTAGTTTCATCAGTCCACAGCACCTTATTCCAAAATGAAGCTGGCTTGTCCAAATGTGCTTTAGCATACTTCAAGCGACTCTGTTTGTGGCATGTACACAGAAGAGGCTTCCTCTGCCTCACAGCATCATACAGCATCTCTTTGTGCAAAGTGTGCTGTATAGTTGAACGATGCACAGAGACACTATCTGCAGCAAGATCATGTTGTAGGTCTTTGGAGCAGGTCTGTGGGTTTACTATGACTGTTCTCACCATCCCTCACTTCAGCTTATCTGAGATTTTTCTTGGCCTGCCACTTCGGGCCTTAACTAGTAGTGTGCCTGTGGTCTTCCATTTCCTCACTATGTTCGTCACAGTGGAAAGTGGCACCTGAAATCTCTGAGATAGCTTTTTGTATCCTTCCCCTAAACCATGATGTTGAACAATCTTTGTTTTCAGCCTGTTGAGATATCTATACTGCTGGTGTAATCCCTATTATAATGCAAAATGGAAACAAATTGAGAGTGGTACTTTAGAGAAACCCATACAAAATTTGGTTGGAGATAAAGATGAATATGAAAACTTAAAATCAAATTTGGACCCTATACTAAATCATACCTTGACACTATGGTTTAAAATACTCAAAATGTACAAGACTGGAAAAAGTGAATTAAAGCTGAAATGGGTGGCATATGACAGTAATTTTAAGACAGCAAAATATGACCAAAATTATAACTACTGGACAATTAGAGGGATGACAGCTTGGTGTGTACTGGAGGAAAATGGGCAGCTGAGGAGTTTTGAAAAATTAAAGGAACAATATCACCTTGGAAAGCATGATTTCTTCCGCTATCTACAAATGAGTGATTATTACAAAAGTGAAATACAGGGGAACTCTTCCACAGGAGAGAGTGGTATAATTCAGACAATAACTAAAGCCTATAAAGACTGTAACATCAAAATAATAACAACAATTTATAAAGCTCTAATTGAGCATGATAAAAACACAACTGAAAAGATTAAAGGTAATTGGGAGAAAGAGCTCCACATAAAAATTGATGCTCAAGACTGGATAAATATGTGGAGGCATCATCACACTACTACCAGCTCTCGAACGTGGAGGGAGTTCACATGGAAGAACCTGATCCGTTTTTTTATTACACCCAAACTTAAAAGTAAACGGTTAAAAATACAATGAACATGTTGGCGGGAATGTGGAGGAATAAATGTAGACCATGCTCATATCTTCTGGAAATGTCCAATTATTGTTATGTTTTGGGAAATGGTTTGCAATGTACTTTGCGAAGTGTTGGGATATACAGTTCCCTTAACACCTGAACTGATTTATCTGTATAATTTTTCAGAAGACACCATTTCACATAATGATGTACATTTGTTTAAAATGATGTAATTAGCAGCCAAAAAATGTATAACCAGGACATGGGGCACAACATCTGTGCCAACAAAAGACCAATGGACATCAACGATAAAAGACATTTATCTAATGGAAAAGATAACACATAGATTGAGACTACAAGAAGTGAAAGTGGAAAAACAATGGGAAAAATGGACAATATATAATGCAAAACTGAAGATCTAGTGTCGCCCAGGTATGTGTGTAACCATTTGTTCTTTGTTTGTTGTGTTGTTTTTTCCTTTTTTGCACTGTTAAAAACCAATAAAAATAAAGTAAAAAAAAAAAAAAAGAAAAGAAATGTTTATTGATAATTTGGTTTGTATGTAGGGTGTCTCAAAAAATACACCCAAAAGTATTTTGACAGCACAGAAAAACCAGTCAGTATGATCAGACATTTTCTGCATGACCATGTGGTCGAAGCATGTCATTTTTCTCCCTAATGCACGGTTTTTAGTTCAGTCTTTCACTTTTGATGTTTTAACCCTTTATCTTTACACCACATGATCAATGTAGCCTCCTCGTCTGAAGGTTTCTAAGAAACAAATCATCCGTCTCCAGTTTTCTGGAAAACCAGCTAGCAAATTCAAGTCTCCTTGCCATTTGCTGGGGAGTTAGTTTGCTGTGAGACTGAATTATGTGTGGAAATAAATGCAAGTCAGCCCTTAGAATGCGTTGCACAGAACTCAACAATTTTTGTTCTCTGAATTAGGGTCAACTGTGGCATTTTTCCTGGACGTTAATTAGTCCATGAGCCACTCATCAATTTTGACCAAATCGGTACCATTTAAGGGGAATAAACAACACTTTGAATTCAGCCTCAGTGTATCATGGCCTACACAAAAATGCATGATAACCATCCCAGGGTGTTAGCTCTAGCCAGGTAGGGGTCAATGAAGAATTACACAAAGGTCAGACTTTAACAATCCAATCCAATCATGCTGAAAACTATATCACACTACTTGTCTGATTATAACAATTACAAAAAGGTATAGCTTGGACTATCTGATGGAATGGTCTGGAGTTATGGGGTAAAAACAGCAAAAATGGCGACAAAGGTCACTTTCAGTTTGTATAGGGGTCAAAAGTTAAAGTTGCTAAAATTCAGTAAAAAAAAAAAAAAAAAAGATGCAAATTATTGTTTGGGTTAATAGGGTTCTAATAAGGAATAGTTTGCACCATCTGTCATGCTTAGTTATCATGTTACAGGGCAATATATGTCACATGTCATAGAATCCAATGCACATTGACCTTGTTTGACCTTTACCTTGGAGACCAAATATTCAACACTGTCAAAACTATTCCATTTATTAATCCTTTTATTTCAACCAATAATTTGCATCATTTTGTACTGAAATTGGAGCAACTTCAACTTTTGACCCCTGTACAAACTGAAACTGCTGCTGTGGTCTGAAATGAGGCATGTGCAGATGCAAAAGGTGGACCAATTTTTAGGGGTGGACCGTTCGGTCTGCGACACCGTCCTCAAACGAGACTGCGGTGCCCTATTTTTTGTGTTTGTTGACAGGTGTCAGATAGTATATTATTATTCATTAATTTATTGTGTGCTATGTCAACAAACATTGTTCAGGCTTTTGAAGTGTGTGTGTTTTGTGTTACTGTCTCTGAAGGTCCAAGTGTTTGGGAGCTTCAGCACTGGTCTTTATCTTCCAACAAGGTGAGCCATTTGATTTATGTTTGTTTGCTTGTGTTTTAAAACTACCTAGACATTAAAACACATGCTTCCCCTTTTTAGTTTTTGCCAAGTCCTTAGTTTGAACTGGCCTCTTGCCAAACAACTAAAGTCTGTTATGGAGAAAACATCCTAACTAGCTGGTGAATCATTATTTCACTTTTCAGTGACGATTAAAGGCCTTGTGACCTTTTGCACTGGTAAAGAAATCACTTGGATCAGAGTGAAATGTCTTGAAACCTTTTAGATATTTATTCTTAGAGAGGCTTTACACCATGGTTTAAAGTTCTCCGTCACCACGACGGATTTTTGTCATTTGGAAAATTTAACCACACGTACGCATGCGCACGTGGTGTCATGCATGTTTTGGGGCCGAAATATGATACTCTCCCTGCAAAGTAACAACCCATTCTGCGCTAATCAAAGCAGAAGCAATGTCAGCGTGTATGGCGCCGCACTGAGAAGGAAGGGACTGTGTGAATTTTCCTTCCTCTCCGCTCGGTTTACTGCTTGCCATGAGCCAGGGTCCTTCTCGTCCCTGTCTTTGTGAGAACATTGGCAGACATTCCCCAAGTAGAGCGGGGTGTGGCTTTGCTTTGAACCAGTGAAGCATTAATCCGACTCACTGCTTCGATGGTTTGTTGTATTATTTCGCTTTATCTTAATTTTCCCCCGTTAAAACCCCAAAGAGCATATGTCTGTGAGTAATATTTACCTTTTTTATGTTAAACCGACCTGTTATGGTCTTCTGAAAGAGTTGATAGATGTACTTTATAACTTAAAAACGGGACCGATGCTAACACGTTAGCATGTCTGTGGCATTTTCAGTGTTAAAGTTGGCATTAAGCTGTTCGCATCTCAGCACAGTTTGTGTGCATCTGTTTTCTGTATAATAAATAATTAATGGCTTAGCGTTTGTTGTCGGAAAAGAGTCAAATGTATTACGAATTGTAGTATTTATTTATTTATTTATTTTTATTTATATATTAATAATAATAAAAGCAGCAACAACAAAAGTAATAATAACTGATATTGCTACAATACAATTTTAGAGAAACAGACAAAAAGAACCTGATAAAACAAAACACAACAGAAAAGGTAAAACCAACTAACAATGAACATAAATACATATAGAAATAAATAACTGTTTCCTGTGAACACCTAGTGACTCTTACACCTCCACTTCATCCCTGTTTTATTTAAGTTTAATGACAATTTGTTTCGGTCAAACCACATCTAAGCTGTGTTTTTCCACAAGAAAAAAATAAAATGCAGTAAACTGCACATTTGTGTCTTTTTTCATGAAAATAACTTATTAAAGATAACATATTACACTTTAGTCAGGCCTTTAAAATACTTTTGTGGACTCTTGCTGTAATATGTTGTCAGTGGTTGAGATAGTTGCTGTAGGCATCTAAAAATGCTCATAATCGAGTGAAACCTGATGGAAATCTTTGTGGTGTGTCGGTGATGTATGTATGTGCAGAATAAAACAAAACACTACTCCAGGCATGTTTTTGACGAGAATATAACATCATAACTTTATTACAAGCTCAAACGTTGATGTTGCGTGGCAAAGGCCTTTTAATAATAACTCACTTCAAGAAATAATGTCAAAACTCACATGTAAGTAAAAACAAAAAAACAAAAAACAAAAAAAAAAGATTAATCGATTGCTAAAATAATCATTAGTTGCAGCCCTAGTTTGTTTTACGAGTGAGAGCATTTTACCAATTAAATATGAATACGCCAGTTTTGAGTTTCTCGGTGCACATGCGTTTTCAAAACTGTTGACAGTGTTACTTTGTGCACAGCAGAACAACGTTGTCAGTTGCTTTAGGCCCTAATTTTGTATTTTATTGACTGTACAGCCAACAACACAGCACCCATTTGGTGCATTCACCAGATTAGAACAGATCAAAATACTACAGAAGACGAAGAATTCTTACTTGACAGTTTGAAGTGAGTTGTCTTTGTTTCAGAGGACTTCATAACCATTAAAATTCACTAGAATATACAAAATTTTACTTGCTCTTTTAAAAATTTCTGGGGGAGCACTCCCAGACCTCCCATAATTAATAGCGTGTTTTTACTTCACACTTTGAAGTGACTTTTATTTCTTTCAGAGGGCTTCATACTCAATAAAATTCACCACAATGTACAAAATTTGACTTGCTCCTTTAAAAAATTTCTGGGGGAGATCCCCCAGACTCCCCATAATCAATTTTGTGTTTTTACTTCATAGATTGAAGTGTTTTATTTGTTTCAGAGGGCTTCATACTCATTAAAATTCACCAGAATACACAAAATTTGACTTGGTCTTTAAAAAATGTTCTGGGGGGGGGGGGGGGGCACCCCCCAGACCCCCCAAAATCAAGACTACACCCCACCACCACCACCCTTTTATGTACCTTTAGGTTCAGGTTTTGCATTCTTTTTATGCTTTGTCTGTCTCTCCTTAGAGGCTATTTAGAATAGATTTGTATGCTGTATAATGTGTTTATTGTATTTATTGAGGAAAAAAGAATGTATGCCCCCACTACGCCACATTTTAGGGAATTGCTGGCATTGATTTTTGCCAGGAAAAAATTTCAGTCAGATGAAAATTTGTTGCTTTAACCCATGCTTTACACACACACACACACACACACACGCGCGCGCGCACCGTTTAGTCCCATTACAGAGTGTCAGTGAGGTGTCAACTGTCAAGACTCTCATAATCCAGGTCACACCCGTGTACTTGTGAGATGTCTGTGTTTCTGAAAACATGATTAAAATGCTATGTGTGTTTCAAATGTTGGTGTAAATGTATTACAAAGGGAGAATAAGAGAAACGCTCATTACACTGTGTTACTGCATATGTATGTTTGTTTTTACCAGTGACATTGACCTGGTAGTTTTTGGCAAGTGGGAGACACTCCCACTCTGGACGTTGGAAGAAGCTCTCCGGAAGAGGAATGTTGCAGACGAAAACTCCATCAAGGTTTTGGATAAGGCCACGGTAAGACTTAAGGCATTTATGAAGATGCATGTTAGTTTGCTGCATATACTGTAGAAAGTTTTCCAAATCTGTCATATTAAAGGCAGGTCTCAGGCCTCTGCTTGATTTACTTAAGCAGTGCCACACTTGTTTTGCCTGATTCCTGCTCCCTTTATGCAGCACTCTCTATCCATCACGCCCCTTTAATGTCTGGGCAGTGCCACTTATAACATCTTTTCTAGGTTTATTTCTCTGCCACAGCACTTCGCTAACATGCTGCTATCTTTCAAATTCATATTGGTGTTTTCTTTTTTTTTCTCAAGCTTTTTTTTTATTTTAAGACCACAGTGAATTTTAAGAGATTGTTTCCTGGTCTATAACTGAAACTTTGTGAGCACAGATGAGTATGATGATAATCAGCAGTCAGGTTACTATCGTGCCGTGTTCACATGTTGATGGTAGAAAAAAGTCATGCTGGTCATGAAAGCAGAGTTGGTGTTGGCTGCAATGGTAGATGGCAGAGATTTAATATTTTTCTTACAAATATGAGTATAGGCCAGTAAAAGCTTAAAATTTAATCATGTACCTGCAGATATGAGAATCTGTACCACAACATCGGTGGCCTGTCATTGTTTTCAAGACAATTGACTGACAAACTGCTTTGTGGAAGTGGAAATGCCTTATGTGGTTTATTTTGGGGGATTTAGTGTAGGTTCCACACAGGTTTTTTTTTTTTTATATCAGACAGTGACTGGCAACCTGATCAAGGATAGCAACTTACGATGGATATAATCATTCATGTGTCTTGAAAATGTCATCTTTCACAACGCTATAGCATCACATAATACAATGCTAACAGACTAATGTTAGCATATGGTGAGTTACCTGTGTGTGTGTGTGTGTGTGTGTGTGTGTGTGTGTGTGTGTGTGTGTGTGTGTGTGTGTGTGTGTGTGTGTGTGTGTGTGTGTGTGTGCGTGCGTGCGTTCCCACAGAACACTGCCTCTGATCTAAAACCCAGAGCAGCTGGAACTGCTAGCCTCATTTAGCTATAAATGATGGCAGTGGCTGAAGTTCAAGTTAAAGATTGAATCTAATTAGGGCTGAAATAATTAGTCGAGTAACTCGAATAATTCAATTACAAAAAATGTTCGAGGCACATTCTATGCCTTGAAGCTTCATTTAACGTTGTACATATGCCAGGTCGGTGTGTGGCGCTGCAAAGTCCCCAGAAAAAAGAAAACAACAACAAAAAAACAGAAGACTAGCGCATAACAGCTAATCAAATTAGCAACAATAGCTACACCTTTCCACCACGACACACAGAGTAAAAAGTTGACAATTTGCTCATGTGGTATATTTCTCTGGACAGGCCTTGGTCTGGAAAAAGACATGGACATGCATAGGTGGTTACTTTGGAAAGGTGGGATTGGACCAGTTGTCAGGCTGGGTCTGTGTGTTTGCCATCAAGGACACAAAGCAGTTCTGGAGTGTAGTACTGCACCTATACACGCTCTTAGAGCTGACCTGAACTTAATAACTTCATGGGGTTTTGTCTCCAATATCATTTATCATTATTACTTAAAAAATGAGATATATTTTATTTTGTGTAGTAGTGAACTGAGTGTATTTTTCATATTAAAAATACCAAAGAAAAGGACCAACCAGTTTCAGCATCGCTAACTTCTACAGCAACAGTATAGGTGTAAACAATGTTTTGGGGGTATGAGCAAAACTTTACATGTATGTTTATTGTCAGACTTCCTCCCAGTCATCACTGACAGATCTGAGAGTGTGTGTGCACCCTTTGTTTGCTTCAAAGTTGAAGTCCAGACATCCTGGCAATGGATATACACACAAACTGAGGCTGGGCCTAATGTGGCCCACGGGGCACCAGTTAGGAATCCTCATTCATACACTGTGCAGTAGCCAGGCTGATGTGAGAAACCATCATGCAAACCACATTAAGAATGTAGAATGTACAATATTTAATAATATTATAAGAATGTGGAATATTGGAAGGTAGGTGTGTGTGTGTGTGTGTGTGTGTATGTATATATATATATATATATATATATATATATATATATATATATATATATATATATATAATTATACAAATAATGGATGGTAAGGAGTCCAACATAGAGAAATATTGGATGAAGAAAAGTTATATTGGATGAGGCGTACCAATATTTCTCTATGTTGGACTCCTTACCATCTATCAATTGTTATGTTCTCCACCCCCTCCCAAATTAAGCAAACAACAAAGAGTCAAGTAAATTAGATCAATTTATTTTGTTGTGAACAGCATATGATTGATTCTGATGCAATGAATGCTTCTAAAACATCAGTAGCGTGCTTGTCTACCTTCTTAGTGTTTTTGGCATCCTTAAGAGTTAAATATTTCCACCAGTTTGTCCTCTGTAAACTCAGCAAACCTCGCTGGCAGACGATTTTCTACTGTTGTTGACATGTTTGTTGCCATTTTTTTCAACCATCGTCTGTCAGCTAGTTCCTGACCTTCGTATGCCGCGCTGTGATTGGCTAGCTGTTGGCAGTAAGCTCTAACGCTATTGGTCAGTGGGAACCGATCCAATATAACTTTTGGTCCTAGACTTTTTGGATCCTTTTGGATCCAACGTAACTTTCTGACACCAAGCATGCCAAAATACAGGTAAATGATGGACAGAAAGGCTAATCTGTGATTAGCTATTGCAATCTGAGTGGAGAACACACACATACACACACACATATATATACATATATATATATACACACACACACACACAGCGAGGAAAATAAGTATTTGAACACGTTCTCCCACTTACAAATCATGGAGGGGTCTGAAATTTTCATCTTAGGTGCACGTCCACTGTGAGAGACATAATAAAAAAAATAAATAAATCCGGAAATCACAATGTATGATTTTTTTTTTAAATAATTTATTTGCATGTTACTGCTGCAAATAAGTATTTGAACACCTACCAACCAGCAAGAATTCTGGCTCACACAGACCTGTTCATTTTTCTTTAAGAAGCCCTCTTATTCTGCACTCTTTACCTGTATTAATTGTACCTGTTTGAACTTGTTACCTGTATAAAAGACACCTGTTCATACACTCAATCAATCACACTCCAACCTGTCCACCATAGCCAATACCAAAGAGCTGTCTAAGGACACCAGGGACAAAACTGTAGACCTGCACAAGGCTGGGATGGACTACAGGCAAACATCTTGGTAGAAGACAACAACTGTTTTGATTATTTATTAGAAAGTGGAAGAAACACAAGATGACTGTCAATCTCCCTCGGCCTGGGATTCCATACAAGATCTCACTTTGTGGGGTAAGGATGATTCTGAAAAAGCTCAGAACTACACAGGAGGACCTGGTCAATGACCTGAAGAGAGCTGGGACCACAGTCACAAAGATTACATTAGTAACACATGATGCTGTCATGGTTTAAAATCCTGCAGGGCAGCAAGGTCCCCCTCCTCAAGCCAGCACATGTCCAGGCCTGTTTGAAGTTCACCAGTGACCATCTGGATGATCCAGAGGAGGCATGGGAGAAGGTCATGTGGTCAAATGAGACCAGAATAGAGCTTTTTGGAATCAACTCCACTTACCATGTTTAGAGGATAAGAACAGTCCCAAGAAAACCATCCCAGCCGTGAAGCATGGGGGTGGAAACATCATACTCTGGGGGTGCGCTTCTGCAAAGGGGACAGGACGACTGCACCATATTGAAGGGAGGATGGATGGGGTCATGTATTGCGAGATTCTGGCTCAGTAAGAGCATTGAAGATGGGTCATGACTGGGTCTTCCAACATGACAGTGTCCTCAATCACACAGCCAGGGCAACTAAGGAGGGGCTCCGTAAGAAGCATTTCAAGGTCCTGGAGTGGCCTGGCCAGTCTTCAGACCTGAACTCCAATAGAAAATCTTTGGAGGGAGCTGAAACTCCAAACCTGAAAGATCTAGAGAAGATCTGTGACAAAGTGACAAAGTTTGTATTCGGCACACAAAATATTCAAATAGAAAAAAATGAACAATTCCACAAACGCATAAACAAAACTAGTGAGTCCAAAAGGGTGTGGGCTGAAGCAAAGCTTATATTAGCGCCCACCCCTGCTAGTACAAGTCCATCAATTCTAATCAGTCATATTTACATAAATACAAATTCACTACTACATGTCGACACACAGACATACACATCAATATACTATTCACTTATAATTATATTTATATAGTACCAGATCACAAGAAAGTCAAATCAAGGCACTTTACGCAAGTAAGGACTAACCTTACCAACCAACCCCCAGAGCAAGCACTAGGCAACTGTGGTGAGGAAAAACTCCCTATAAGTTAGAAACCTCAAGCAGACCAGGCTCTTGGGGATGACCCTCTGCTTGGGCTGTGCCATATATACCCTATGTATATACTTTACATCAATCAATCAATCAACTTTTTTCTTATATAGCGCCAAATCACAACAAACAGTTGCCCCAAGGCGCTCCATATTGCAAGGCAAGGCCATACAATAACCATGAAAAACCCCAACGGTCAAAACGACCCCCTATGAGCAAGCACTTGGCCACAGTGGGAAGGAAAAACTCCCTTTTAACAGGAAGAAACCTCCAGCAGAACCAGGCTCAGGGAGGGGCAGTCTTCTGCTGAGACTGGTTGGGGCTGATGGAAAGAACCAGGAAAAAGACATGCCGAGAAGGGGGGCAGAGATCGATCACTAATGATTAAATGCAGAGTGATGCATACGGAGCAAAAAAAGAAAGAAACAGTGCATCATGGGAACCCCCCACAGTCTACGTCTAAAGCAACATAACCAAGGGATGGTCCAGGGTCACCCGATCCAGCCCTAACTATAAGCCTTAGCGAAAAGGAAAGTTTTAAGCCTAATCTTAAAAGTAGAGAGGGTATCTGTCTCCCTGATCTGAATTGGGAGCTGGTTCCACAGGAGAGGAGCCTGAAAGCTGAAGGCTCTGCCTCCCATTCTACTCTTACAAACCCTAGGAACCACAAGTAAGCCCGCAGTCTGAGAGCAAAGCGCTCTAATGGGGTAATATGGTACTACGAGGTCCCTAAGATAAGATGGGACCTGATTATTCAAAACCTTATAAGTAAGAAGAAGAATTTTAAATTCTATTCTAGAATTAACAGGAAGCCAATGAAGAGAGGCCAACACGGGTGAGATATGCTCTCTCCTGCTAGTCCCCGTCAGTACTCTAGCTGCAGCATTCTGAACCAACTGAAGGCTTTTTAGGGAACTTTTAGGACAACCTGATAATAATGAATTACAATAGTCCAGCCTAGAGGAAATAAATGCATGAATTAGTTTTTCAGCATCACTCTGAGACAAGACCTTTCTGATTTTAGAGATATTGCATAAATGCAAAAAGGCAGTCCTACATATTTGTTTAATATGCGCTTTGAATGACATATCCTGATCAAAAATAACTCCAAGATTTCTCACAGTATTACTAGAGATCAGGGAAATGCCATCCAGAGTAACGATCTGGTTAGACACCATGCTTCTAAGATTTGTGGGGCCAAGTACAATAACTTCAGTTTTATCTGAGTTTAAAAGCAGGAAATTAGAGGTCATCCATGTCTTTATGTCTGTAAGACAATCCTGCAGTTTAGCTAATTGGTGTGTATCCTCTGGCTTCATGGATAGATAAAGCTGGGTATCATCTGCGTAACAATGAAAATTTAAGCAATACCGTCTAATAATACTGCCCAAGGGAAGCATGTATAAAGTGAATAAAATTGGTCCTAGCACAGAACCTTGTGGAACTCCATAATTAACTTTAGTCTGTGAAGAAGATTCCCCATTTACATGAACAAACTGTAATCTATTAGACAAATATGATTCAAACCACCGCAGCGCAGTGCCTTTAATACCTATGACATGCTCTAATCTCTGTAATAAAATTTTATGGTCAACAGTATCAAAAGCAGCACTGAGGTCCAACAGAACAAGCACAGAGATAAGTCCACTGTCCGAAACCATAAGAAGATAATTTGTAACCTTCACTAATGCTGTTTCTGTACTATGATGAATTCTAAAACCTGACTGAAACTCTTCAAATAGACCATTCCTCTGCAGGTGATCAGTTAGCTGTTTTACAACTACCCTCTCAAGAATCTTTGAGAGAAAAGGAAGGTTGGAGATTGGCCTATAATTAGCTAAGATAGCTGGGTCAAGTGATGGCTTTTTAAGTAATGGTTTAATTACTGCCACCTTAAAGGCCTGTGGTACATAACCAACTAACAAAGATAGATTGATCATATTTAAGATTGAAGCATTAAATAATGGTAGGACTTCCTTGAGCAGCCTGGCAGGAATGGGGTGTAATAAGCATGTTGATGGTTTGGATGAAGTAACTAATGAAAATAACTCAGGCAGAACAATCGGAGAGAAAGAGTCTAACCAAATACCGGCATCACTGAAAGCAGCCAAAGATAACGATACATCTTTGGGATGGTTATGAGTAATTTACATAAATTATATTACATAAATATATACATTATATATACATACATATACACGGTCACTTATATACATATATACATATACACCTACCCATATCTGTATATCTACATATGCATATACATACCCACACAATAAATCCCACTTATAAATTGAACATTCCCTATAAATCAAATTATATTTGCTTCTTTATGATACTTAGACATGATGTTCTTTTTGAGTAGTTTCTTAAATCTTACTAAGGTACCACTCATTCTAACCTCTGTTGAACATTCGTTCCATTTCTTCACCCCAACCACAGACACACAAAAACCCTTTACATTTGTTCTTACTGGTGGTTTCATAAAAATTGCACAACCTCTTAAACTATATCTGGATTCCCTCAATCTGAACAGACTCTGGACATGTCTCGGTAAGGCTTGGTTTTTCGCTCGAAACAAAGTTTGAATTGTAATGTAATCGACCAAATCTATGAATTTTAATAAATTTAAAGACACAAATAGAGAATGAGTTGGTTCACGATAATGTTTATTGCAGATGATTCATATGGCTCGTCTTTGCAAAAGGAATATTGGATTGGTGTTTGATTTGTAAGTGTTTCCCCATGACTCAACACAATATGTCATATATGGTACCATCAGAGAATGATATAAAGTAAGTAACCCTTCTTGTGGCAGTACGTCTTTGGCTTTATACAAAATGGCTATAGTTTTTGATAATTTTAATTTCACATAATTTATATGTGGTTTCCAGCTAAGTTTATTATCAGTTATAACACCTAAAAATTTATTCTCTCTTACTAACTCAATTTCCTTATTGTTTATAGTTAAATGTTTACATTTGGGTGCCTGTTTATTTCCAAATATAATACATTTGGTTTTCCCAAGGTTGAGTGACAACTTATTAGCGTCAAACCAAACCTTAAATTTTTCCATTTCTTTCTCCACTATGTCCAGAAGCTGTTCAAGATTTTCATCGCTACAGAACACAGTTGTATCATCCGCAAAAAGGATACATCTCAGTGAACTTGACACCCAACTTATATCATTTATATAGATTATAAACAACAAAGGACCCAGCACTGAGCCCTGCGGCACCCCACATGTGACTTCCCTGAGTTCAGAATTTGTATTATTGAATTGAACATACTGAAATCTGCCTTGTAAATAACTAGTTATCCATTCATATGCCAGACCTCTGATTCCATATTTCTGCAGTTTAGTTAATAGTATTCCATGTTTAATTGTGTCAAACGCTTTCTGTAAATAAAAAAACACCTACTGTATATTGTTTGTCAATTGCAGTTGCTATACTTTCCACAAAGTCCATCAAAGCCTGTGATGTAGTTCGAGACCTTCTGAATCCATATTGTTCTTCACAAATGATGTTATGCTTCAGTAAATAATAATTTAATCTTTTAGCAAATATTTTTTCCAAAATATTGGAAAATTGTGGCAGGAGTGATATAGGTCTATAATTAGAAAATGTGTGTTTGTGACCAGTTTTAAACAGAGGAATTACTTTGGCTATTTTCATTTGAGAAGGAAATTTACCAGTATTTAGTGAGATATTGCAAATGTACTTGGACGGTTTTACTATACAATCAATAACGTTTTTTAATAAAGCCATATCCAAATTATTAAAATCAGTCGATTTTTTACTTTTTGAACCATGAACCATTTCCCTTTCGTGAGTACCACCAATGAACATTGAAACAGATTTGTTAAACGTTGAATTATTTACCCAGAAGTTATTAGTTGATGAGTCAATTTTACTGGCAAGATTTTTACCCACATTAACGAAGTATTCATTAAAGTGTTCAGCAATAGACTCGTCGTTATCAGTCGTGATGTAGTTGTTACTCTGAAAAAATGAAGGATAATCTCTAGTTACTCTGTTCTTTTTTACTATTTAATTTAATATGTTCCATGTGTTTTTGATGTTATTTCTATTTTTGACAAGTAACTCATTATAATGTCTTTTTTTTTACTGAGTCTCATGATATTGATTAACTTATTCTTATGTTTTATACTTACTTTCAGCTTCCTTAGTTCGTAGTTTTATGAATTGTTTATATAGTAAGTTCTTCTTTTTATATGCCCTCTGAAGCCCCTTAGTTATCCATGGTTTATTGCTATATTGATTTCTGTATATTTTGTCAACAAATAGACAGTGTTTATTATACAAACTGGAAAAAATGGAAATGAAAGCATCATATGACCTGTCAACATCATCAACAAAAACATCCGACCAATTCTGACTTGATAAATCCTCCCTTAAATTTTCAATTGTTTCAGGTGTTACTTTTCTACTCATGAATTTGGTATTGCTTCGATACTTACAACAACCCTCCAATGCAGAGACTGAGAAAACTGGCAAGTGATCACTGATATCACTGTCCAATAGTCCCCCACTAAGATTACCGGATATAGCGTTAGTTAAAATATTGTCAATGAGAGTTGTTGAGTCCATAGTTATTCTGCTAGGATGAATGATGGTTGGAAACAGTCCTAAACAGTACAAGGTGTTTATAAATGAAGTGGAATGATGGTTGGAAACAGTCCTAAACAGTACAAGGTGTTTATAAATGAAGTGATTTGTGAATGATTGTGAGGGTTTAAAAAATCAATACTGAAATCTCCACAGACAAATAAATGCTTATTTCTGTTGATTTTGTTGTACATTCCTAAGATAACATCTTCAAAGGTGTCAATATTTGTCCCAGGAGCTCTGTAAATACAACTAACAACTATGTTTTTGGAGTTTATAGATGTAATTTCTATGGTACCACATTCCATGATGTTGTCCACTGTAAATGACTTGTTAATGAGTTTACAGTTGTAATCTGACCTTACATATAATGCAACGCCTCCGCCCCTTCTCGTCTGCCTATTAACCAGGAACAATTCATAACCATCAAGATATACCAGATCTTCATTATCCTCATTTAACCATGTTTCCGAAATTGCAATAACTGAAAAACGTTTTTGGATGTTTTCAAACAATCATTAATAGTGGACAGACTTCTGCAAAGACTTCTGCTGTTGAAATGTATAATTGAAAAATCTTCATCATTGATTTTATAATTTTTGAATTGTTCTTCTGTAAAATATTTTCACTGTCTCACAATATTCTCACTGAAAAAGGTATCAGGATCATTTTCAGATTCAAAGGGGCGGTTAGCAGAATTATTATAATTAAATGTATCTAGACAGAGCTCCTGGGCAGAAATAAACAGATCATTATCCTTAGTCATTATGTCTCTCTTGTCTCCGGGTGTAGATGATGTGGATGAGTGGGTTGCTCCAGTCTGCATCATGGTGCTGTGTTGTGTTTGAGTCCTCATACCTATTGTTCATATTTGTCCAGCTCCTCGATGTTCCTTATTGCCATGACTTTTGCTTGTTCTGGTGATCCGTTCACTTTGATGAATATTTTACAGTTTGAAGTCCATGTGTGCTGGATTTTTCCCTGTTTCTTTAAGAAACGTGCTTTCCTGGCGATGTCAGCATTTCGTTTGGTGAGATGTTCATTGATGACTACGTTTGTCCCTTTCAGTTTTCTTCCTTGTTTTTAGAGTGCTGTTTTGTGTTTTCTGTTGATGAATCTCATGATGACGGTTCGTTTATCACCGTCATTTCTCCGGGGCAGAGGGTGGCACGCTTTAATGTTATTTAAATCCATTTCTATACCTTTAGATAGGAGGAAATCAGCAACCTGTTTTTCCACAGAGCTGACATCCTGTTCACTGGGCTCCCCTCCGCTCTCATCTGTTACCGCCCGTGCGTAGGACCGTGGTTTGATGTGAAGACCAGTGATGATGACGTCGTTGATTCTGGTGTACTGCTCCAATTCAGCCACTCTATTTTCCAGCTGCACCAGACGCCGGTCTTTCTCAGCGTTCTGGAGCCGTAGTGCCTTCACCTCCTCCACCAGATTCATGATTGATTTCTGTTGCTGCTTCACAACAGAAATCTCCTTGGATAGAAAGTCCAGAGATTTTTGTAATGTCGTCACCTTCCTCCGCCGTCAGAACCTTCTTAGGCCCCATGATCGGTTTGTGGGCTGCTTGGCGATCGCCCATGTTAACAGCCTGCGTTGTTTGTCACCGGGATGGATCTGCGCTGCGCTGGTGCCGCGCGGCCTCGGTGTTTCCGCACTGATGGATCCGCAGTGGCTGCATGAGGCCTCGGGGAAGCGGCACTCGTGACGCACGGCTTCAATGACGCAGCGTGCGGCCTCGGTGAATTCACCACGTTGGGCGGGCCTCGGACGTTGTTGCTGTCCAGCCGCGGGGCTAAATTGCCGGTTGAGGTGGTATGCCCACTGTCTGGGTTGGCAAACACCGGTGTGGCACATGGCAACTACAAACACCACCTCTGAGGCACAAAAACTCAGGTACAAACTTTTTGCAGCTCGCTCTCTGACGACACGCAGCTCACTCTCTGATGACACGCAGCTCTGACTGACGACTGTGATCTGTATGGAGGAGTGGACCAAAATCCCTGCTGCAGTGTGTGCAAACCTGGTGAAAAACTACAGGAAACGTTTGACCTCTGTAATTGCAAACAAAGGCTACTGTACCAAATGTTAACATTGATTTTCACAGGTATTCAAATACTTATTTGCAGCAGTAACATACAAATAAATTATTAAAAAAATCATACATTGTGATTTCCAGATTTTTTTTTTTTTTTTTTTTTTGATTATGTCTCTCACAGTGGACATGCACCTAAGATGAAAATTTATGACCCCTCCATGATTTCTAAGTGGGAGAACTTGCAAAATTGCAGGGTGTTCAAATACTTATTTTCCTCACTGTATGTGTGTGTGTGTGTATATATATATATATATATATATATATATATATATATATATATGTGTGTGTGTGTGTATGTATGTATGTGACTCCAATTCGGTATTTTAACGTTTTCCATCCGTGGGGTCCCCCTGCACTTCCCAGAATGCACCGCGGCACCAGCAGAGATCCGGCGTCTCACAGTGCATGTAAATAATGGCGGGTGGTGATGTGGATGGTGTCGATTTAACGAGTTCTCGGTCGATGATGATGACGTTCTCCTGAGCTGAGAGGGTTACCTAGAGGAGGTGTATCACCTGTCATGGGCTTCTGCCATGCCCCGATGTTGTCTTACTGTTCGTACTTCACAAGTTTGCATTGTTCCCTGAACTGGAACCCTGCTGAAACTGACCTCTCACGTGAGTCATGGGCCACCAGGCGATGCGAGATTCACAACTGTGAAACAGCAAATGAGAGGGCCCAGGGCTCTCCACACAAAATTCTGCCTGAAGAGGGTGTGGGCCAATGCATGAGCATGGCCAATGTCTATGTACATTTCAGTAAAATATCTAATTTCATCACAAATAAGAAAATATATCACCTGACTGTGTCACCATTTTTGTCCTTTTCTCATTCATAAAATGTTTTCCATGTACCGGTAATTTAATTTCAGATGGGAGTTTAACCAACTTCCTTCTATATGTAGTGTGTGTGTGTATTGAGAAGCTATTGAGAAGTTTTTAACAGTGCAAACTGTGTGTTTGGGAAGACAAATGTTTATAATGTTGAGGTGGTTATTGTCAGTATTTTTTTTTCCCCCATAACTATTTAAAATCTGGATTACATATTAGTTTCTGACTCTTAACACCGTCTTTTGAAAACTGACTGTACTGATGGGGACAAGTTCAATGACTATAGTGCAAAATATATTCAAAGGTGAGTGTTAGTCTTTTTTTATTATTATTATTTTCTTTGTGGAGTAGATATTAAAGTCTGACTGCTAACTTTAATTGAAGTGGACACCAGGAGTTTTTAGTTTGAATGTTTTTAATGTTTTAATGTCAGGTGACCACCAGTAAGATATAGATGAACAAATTAATGGATCTTTGTTTTGAATTTTTGTCAGCGTTATTAAAAATATATTTCTCGCCTGGCCGGGCTTCTCTCCTCGAGATAAAGAGAACAGAGACCGGCTATAATGTGTACCTGCCCTACTTGGTCAGTAGCGTCCGTGACAGTTTTGCAGCTTATGTAGCAGAAACAGTTGCAACCATAGCGCCAAAGCTGCAAAAATAATGGGACCGTTTTTTTCAGTCTAATGCAACAATGACGCAAGGCGCGTGCCCTTCCTGATCTATGCTTGTGTTGATGCTTTTCAGAGCTTTTATCAAAGGATGTGACAGGTCGTTAGCATTTCAAATCTTAGTGTCATTATTATTGTAAGGATTTAATCAGTTTGCATATGTTGATTTGTGTTTATGTACATTTCTGGAGGCAAACTTTTTTTTTTTTCTTTTTTTTTTTTTGGTTTGTTTGTTTGTTTTTCTTGTCCTAAAACACATTACAGTACAATATTGGTCTGGTGTATTTGTCACGCAGTTTGAGGATACATGCAGATTATATGCTTGTAGTTGCAACTATGTTTGAGCATGAATGATTTTCTTCCAAATGTTTCTTGTGTACCCCCAGGTTCCCATCATCAAACTGACCGATTCCTTCACTGAAGTCAAAGTTGATATCAGCTTCAATGTGAAAAGTGGAGTCAAAGCCGCCCGACTCATCAAAGAATTTAAAGAGGTATGCCGGGCTTCACAGTGCTTCTATTTAAAAAAATGTGCTCACTAACTCATATACCGTATTTTCCAGAGGATGTTTTTTTTTTTTTTTTTTTTTTTACTAGTTTGAGAGGTCCTGCGACTTATATTCTGGTACGACTTATATGCTGTGGAAAAAACCTCACGATTCATGACCAGGAATTTTTGTGGAAATGAGAAACACAACATTAAACTGCCTTTTTTATTTAAAAAAAAAAAAAAAACAACAACTAGAGGTTTTCCTAATGGAGCTCAGTTTCTTTCGGAATGCGTTTGAAACAGAGTCTGGTCACACTTAGTGTTCGTTATACAAGCAGTTATGATGCCGTTAATTTATACTTTGAGCTTTTCCTCATGTTGAGCTCCAGAGATAAAATACAATTTGGAGTCATGCTCATTTCAAGCAAATACATATGAATCAATTTCTTTATCAAAGAGCAAAATGTCCTGTGGAATGATACCAAAGAACTGAGTAAATGGACATCTGTTCCTGTGCGGCACTGCAGTGAACAACAGAGTGAAGCACACATGCACACAATAAATATCAACATGAGCTGATTTAATCTGAACTCACCTTTTCGGTGAATCACTGTCAGTAACTTCAGGAAATCTTCCACATACAAAAATTAACCCACAAACGCAAATCTGTGCTGGGCTCAAAAAGTTTGACCATGTGTGGTAATCCATTGTTAATTATTAGATATTAAGCGAAAAATTTACAAACAGTGGAATTTGAGCTCTAGAGATTCAAATGAAATCCAGTCTGTCGTCAAGATCATGAAACTGTCCCAAACTGCGTCCCAAACACTGAGGCTAATATACAATAGCAGAGGCTAACTTCTTCTGCTCCTAAACTCATAGCATCAAGAAGAACAACAACATGCAAATGAAAAAAAAGTGGGGGCTTCTTTTTCTTAAGAAATAATATTTTTAACTGGAATATCACACTTTTAAAAAGAGAAGGATTATTTTTTTGTGTGTTTTGTTTTTCTATTTGGAAGCAACCTGATTTGGACTCATTTGTTTTTTTAGGAAGATCAAGAAAATTATTGGTATGTTGATTTTTACAAATGTATTACAAAAGAGTTTTCAAACGTTTCATTGCGTTGCATGTACACCTCCCATATTGTCATCCCTTCAGTGACTTGAAGCAGTTTTCTCATGGTTTGCTCTTCAACAAAAACATTAATTAGCTATTCGCTTCTGTTTGCAAAACAGTGTTTGTGTTGTGAATAATGCACCAGTTTTATAACGTTTCAATGAAGTGCATGTTCACCTCATGTGATCATCTGTTCAATGGTTAAACTCCCTTTACACAGGGATGGGGTCTGTCCAGCAGTCCTTGTGCAGTCATGAAATCACGTCGAATGTCACATGATGCCAAAAAGGTGCTCAGCTGAAATCAGGACCTTACAAGGTCCATTCGGTATCCTCTCACAAACCACCATGATCGCAGTGACAGACTATGAGTGATGTGAGTTTGGATATGAAGTCAGACAAAAAGACCAATATCAGTTCATTATCATAGCCAACGGGCACACAATGATCAGGTCTCTGTGCCATGATTTTTATGAATTACTAAGTTAATTTTATACAGCGCAGTTACAAGGTGCAATATGAGTTCCTTGTCAGCTGATGTCCGCTGAGTTCATCAGAACTTTTTGTGCAGAAATGTTTGGGCGGAGATCAGGTGGAGAGATTGGTCCTATACTTTTCCTGTGGCTGATGGCTCATTCTGGGCTTCTGAAAGCTCTGCCGTCAATTCAGCACAAGCGGACATGCAGCTCGGCTGTCACTGAAACCGTGCATCAAGTCAGATGCACGGTGTGTCATGTGCTGGATGTGTCATGTGCTGGATTCACATGACACACATGTCACATGACAAACAGTCATGTGACTTTTTTCAGTCCCTGCTATGGTTTTTAAAAAATCTGTTTTTATTTTTCATGACTCGGTTGTTTTCTAGCAAGTCTAGTGAAAGTTGTTAATTATCCAATGATGTAATTTTTCTGCAGATTTATCTCACTTCGCCCGTGAATGACGGTGAAAAGCACACGTGCATACGCACACAAGATAAATCCAAACTGACGAGTGTGAAAAATTAACCATGATGATCAGTGAAAACAGGATTAACCTGAGCTCAATTTTCTTTTTTTTTTTTTTTTTCATTTTTAAAAAAAATATATTCTCAAAAATCATTATTTGGTATTGCGTGTAGAATTTTGAAGAAAAAAAAAATGAATTTCATCCATTTTGGAATAAATCTGTAACATAACAAAATGTGGAAAAAGTGAAGCGCTGTGAATACTTTCTAGAGCCGCCGTGCACGTCAAAACAGCGGCAGATCTTTGTGGAAATGTGACATCATCTGTAGCACACAAACTCCACGTGAGACAACAAGGATGCACAAGGGCAGCTGAAGCAGTTACACAGAAAGGTGGTTTTGTGTCACCTCTGTGGATTGGGTTGATTTTAAGCCACACGACAGACTCAGAACTGCTGCTATCCTGTGTGAGGTTGCCTTAAAGAAGCAGTGCACTTGCATTTTGTGCCTCGACATTAATTTGCTTGTTAGCTGTGCTCCTTAACCCTGTGTGTGCCTTTATAAATAAATAATGCAGTGATTAAATTAATTTTGTCTTTTCTTGCATTACATGGTAAATGCGGCTTGTACTCCGGTGCAAATTATACTCCCGAAAGAGCGTGTGTGTGTGTGTGATTAGTACTGTAGTTAGTACTGAAGCCTGGGTCCCACCAAATAATAAGCCATGAATAATGAGCCACGCATGGGTGTGTCAGCGATTATTTTAAGAATGACCCATGTTTTCATCTATCACGTATCCGCTATGAAGCGTAGCAGCCTCTTGTGAGCCACGACCGACCTGTCATTAAAGCCTCGAATGGCTCGCATCAGCCACACTAAACCACGTAGTGCCGTGATAGCGCCATGATAACGCCATGTTGGCACATGTTTAGGCGTGATTTTGGTCCAAACCTCCAGCCCTCCCACACCTGGTCCCTTTAAAGTGTGGGTTTTCAATTCACAGAATCACAGCAGCATTTAAAGATGTCACATTTTTTAAATACGGTCCAGAAATAGATGTTCCAGTACAGACCCACGGTTGTGCGTTGTGCACCAAGCTGGTGTCCACCTGTAATGCACCAGACCGGCTAGAACCGAACCAGGGGTTCCTGGACGGCCACCTCTGCTCCTCACTGGCTCCGCGGCTCGCTGGCTTTATTTCTTCTGCAGCTTTACGAGGTCTATTAGAAAAGTATCCGACCTTATTATTTTTTTCAAAAACCATATGGATTTGAATCACATGTGCTTACATCAGACATGCTTGAACCCTCGTGGGCATGCAAGAGTTTTTTCACGCCTGTCGGTTACGTCATTCGCCTGTGGGCAGTCTTTGAGTGGGGAGTCGCCCACCCTCTCGTCGATTTTTTTTTTTTCATTGTTTAGGAATGGCTCAGAGATTGCTGCTTTGTTTGATCAATTTTTTTTCAAAACTGTAAGGCACAACTGAGTGGACACCATTCAATAAATTCAGCTGGTTTTCGGTAAAAATTTTAACGGCTGATAAGAGATTTTGGTCTGGTAGTGTCGCCGTAAGGACGGCCCACGGCGCCTGACGGCAATCTGCGCTTCGAGGTGGCAGCGTCTCGCCGTTTCAAGTTGAAAACTTCCACATTTCAGGCTCTGTTGACCCAGGAAGTCGTCAGAGAACAGAGAACTTTCAGAAGAAGTCGGCATGAGGAGTTTATTCGGACATTCCATTGTTAACGGACATTTTGTAATGAAAGAACGTGCGGGCAGAGTCGCATGTCGGGCCGGACCCGACTGCGGGGGGTCGCGACAGGAAAAACACCTCTGTTGGAAACCTTAACGGGCAAGTTGGAACATGCCCAAGCTGTTAAACAATTTCACAGTTACTCACTTGTTGAAAGCCATCAAAAGCCGCCTGAATTTTACAAATGGTTTTCAACACGGAGGTGTTTTTCCTGTCGCGGCGCACACAGATTTGCCGAGTCGTCACGGAAACGACTCGGCGAATTTGCGCACACGTCTTTCATTACAAAATGGCCTTAAACAGTGGAATGTCCGCATAAAGTCCTCATGCCGGCCTCTTCTGAATCTTCTCTGTTCTCTCACGACGTCCTGGATGAATTAAGCCTTAAATTAGGATGTTTTCAGGTCGAAACAAGCCGACGACGGCGCCTGGAAGCGCTGCATGACATCCCGCTGCGTGGGAAGTTCTTACACCGACAGAAACACCCCATAATCTCTCATCAGCCGTTAAACTTTTCACCGAAAACCAGCTTAATTTCTCGAATAGTGTCCACTCAGATATTCCTCACAGGTCCAGAAAAAATTTTGATAAAGCAACGCGCGCCGTCTCGAGCAGCGTGTGAAACAAAGGAATTCAGCCGAGAGGGCAGGACCACATCTCACTCAAGGCCTGCCCACAGGGAAATGACGTCACCGACACGCATGAAAAAACTCACGCATGCGCGCGAGGGTTCAAGCATGATTGGTGTAATCACACGTCATTCAAATCCATATAGTTAAAAAAAAAATAAAAGGGTCGGTTTATTATCTAATACACCTTGTAAACACACATTGTGATCCCACTTTTAACTTTGTTTGTCCATTTATTTCCGCAAAATCGCGCTTTTGCAGGCGCTGCTCTTCTCCATTTATGGACAACCGCCTCTGTGCTCCTTCTCACTGGCTTCCTTTCCATCCATGGCTTGTTGGCTTTATTTTGTTCCTGGCTTTAAACACAGTCATTTTCACACCATGATCCTACTTTTAACTTTGTGTTCGTCCGTTTATTTCTGCAAAATCGCGCTTTTGCGCGGTGCCGTTCTGCATATAGAATGAAGTGGCTGCTTTAATTATATACACCTGTGGATCACTTTCAAATACATATTTATATATTTCTTTATTTCTTCCGCAGCTTACAAGCCACCATGATATAAGTTTTAACTTTGTATTATGTCTTTAAAATCTGTCTTTTGTGCACTCTCGTTCTGTGTTGCTGCACAGCTCTGCACTGCTTTTAGCAGCTTCACTGGAGTTATTTCTTCCGCAGCTTTAACCACACATCCAATTTCATGCAGTCATCCAAATTTAAACTTTGTGTTCATCCAATATAATCTGAAAAATCACTCTTGTGAGCTGGCATTCTGCCTAAATATTCCTTTGGAGCATGATGAGTCACTGCCTCTGCGCAGTGCGCACACACAGCGGAGCTCATGTGATCCATTAACAAGATATTAAATCAACTATAGACATACTTTTACAGCTAGGAACTGATTGTCAAGCCATAAAACATTAAAAATAGTTACCGTAAGCTGTTCAAAATACATTCCACATTGAGCAAGAAAGAGAGGAAAAAGCATCCAGATGAAACAGTCCTCTGTGATTCCAGAAGAGATTAGAGGTGTTTTCAGCATCCGAAGTTTGGCAGAAAATGATTAATCCGCTAGAAAATAATTCTTTTATATACAGCATCCAGCGCACAGAGCAGGTGGAATTATGTGCGCAAGAGGGCAGCCGCTCCAAAAATAGCCTCTCAGATCCTGTGTAGCTGCCAGGTACATGTTGTGTAGGCCGCTGAAGAGGAGGTACTGCTGGCCCACCACCACCAGATGGCGCCCTGCTTGAAGTGCGGGCTTCAAGCACGAGAGGGCGTCATAGCAGCTGGGAGTGACAGCTGTCACTCGTCATCAGCACCAGCTGTCACTCATCCACATCACCACCACCATAAAGGCCGGACTGCAACTCCACCTCCCCGCCGAGAAATCAGCTACCTTGGAGGTAATTTTCTCTGCTGAACAAAACATTGAGTAATAGTCTGAACTTCTTTGCAGCCGTTTTCCTGTGGTGTTGCCTTATCTGTGGGATTGGCGTTTGGTGTGATCAGCGATGGCTTCGCTTCACACTCCAACCAGATAAGTGGTTAGACAGGAGCTGCACGAGTGTGTGATTGGAGGTGGAGGTGCTCCCTCCCATAAGAACACAGATGGTGGAATTACTGAGTGTGCAAACTCACACTCATCAAAACTGTTTCTGTTCTCTGCCAGCAGTACCCGGTCTGACAGCTGGAGACGGTGGCCACCTGGGGCTCCAGGACTTGGCGGCTCCGGTGTTCTTCAGATCCGTTGGCGGTGAGGGCCGTGTGGGATCCGGCTCGGTTCAGGACGGACGTCTCCTATCCTCAAGCCTGCCCACACGTCACTCAACATTTAATTGTCTGTGGTACCAAAACTGTATTGGTCTGTATTCCGTTGTGCACTTCACAACATTAAATTGTTACTGTTTGGCTTATCCATTGTCCGTTCATTTAACGCCCCCTGTTGTGGGTACGTGTTCCTACACCATCACAACATGATTTCTCGGCCAGTGTCATGGATCCAGAGGGGCGTCAACCATTGCTTGAACAGCCAATGGAAGAGCGAGGTGCACAGGCGTCAGCAGGAGGCATGTTAGGTGAGCTGCAACAAATCTTAACCGCTTTCACTGCTCGGCTGGACTTAGTCACCGAGCAGAGTGTGATTCTCAATCGGAGGCTGGAGGCTCTCACCGCCCAGGTGGAAGCGCATGCTCAGGGCGCTGCTGCAGCACCTCCTCCTGCTGACTGAATGCCAGGAACAGACGTTCCACTGGTCGTTCAACGAACCCCCCACCTTCCCCTGAAGCATACATAAGCCCTCCGGAGCCGTACAGAGGCTGTGTTGAGACGTGCGCGGACTTCTTGATGCAGTGCTCGCTCGTCTTTTCACAGCGTCCCGTCATGTATGCGTCAGACGCTAGCCGCGTGGCTTACGTTATAAATTTGCTTCGAGGAGAGGCACGCGCCTGGGCTACGGCGCTCTGGGAGCAGAATTCACGGCTCCTAACGACATATGCTGGGTTTGTGAGGGAGTTTAGACAGGTGTTCGACCACCTTCATAGAGGCGAGACCGCTTCAAGCGTGCTGCTGTCGATAAGACAGGGGTGTCGGAGCGCAGCGAAGTATGCAGTTGACTTCCGCATCGTGGCAGCGCGAGCCGGCTGGAATGCTGTTGCGCTCCGCGCCGCCTTTGTAAACGAACTGTCTCTGGTCCTTAAGGAGCACCTGGTGGCGAAGGATGAGCCGTGGGATTTAGACGGGCTTATCGACCTAGTTATACGGTTAGACAACCGATTAACAGAACACCGATGGGAGCGAGACGAAGGGCGTGGTCAGGCACAAGCCGTCCCTCTTCCTCCCGGGTCCGAAAGGGAGCCGTCTTCCACACGCTCCACAGCCAGGGCACTCCACGTGACGAAAGCTCTCCCTGCTGACGTTGCTATGGAAACGAGCAGGGCCAAAAGGCGATCAGATCAGAGACAAAGGAGGCTGTTCCGTGGGGAGTGTTTTCACTGCAGCTCAACCGAGCACACGCAGAAAAACTGCCCCAAACGGTCAATACAGCAGCACTCGTCCTTAGAGACTGGGCTAAGGGTGGGTCACAATACCCACGCGGGGAGACCCCGAAAATCTGCACGCATCCCAATCACGATCCTGAGTGGGGATCTAACCCTTCACGCCCCAGCACTGGTGGACACGGGGTCGGAGGGGAATCTGCTGGACAGCAGATGGGCAAGGGAAGTCGGGCTCCCTCTAGTGGCTCTACCTTCACCTTTGAAGGTACGGGCACTAGATGGCACCCTTCTTCCATTAATCACACACCAGACACAGCCAGTGACATTGGCGGTGTCTGGAAATCACAAGGAGGAGATTGTGTTTTATGTAACACCTTCTACCTCCCGTGTGATTTTGGGGTATCCTTGAATGATAAAACACAATCCCCGGATTGATTGGCCGTCTGGGGTTGTGGCTCAGTGGAGCGAAATCTGCCACCGGGAATGTCTCGGATCCTCGGTTCCGCCTGGTATGACAGCTAGTGAGGATGTTAAAGTCCCTCCCAATCTGACGGCGGTGCCAAGTTTTCCCCCGCACCGTCCGTACGATTGTGCCATTGATTTGATCCCGGACGTTGAGTACCCGTCCAGCAGGCTGTACAACCTCTCACGTCCTGAGCGAGAATCAATGGAGACCTACATCCGGGACTCAGCTGCCGGGCTGATCCGGAACTCCACCTCCCCAATGGGTGCAGGTTTCTTTTTTGTGGGCAAGAAAGATGGCGGACTCCGTCCATGCATTGATTACAGGGGGCTGAATGAGATCACGGTTCGCAATCGATACCCTCTGCCCCTGTTAGATTCAGTGTTCACGCCCCTGTATGGAGCCCAAATTTTCACAAAGCTGGATCTTAGAAATGCGTACCACCTGGTTCGGATCCGGAAGGGAGACGAATGGAAGACGGCATTTAACACCCTGTTAGGTTACTTTGAGTACCCGGTCATGCCGTTCGGCCTCACTAACGCCCCCGCGACGTTCCAAGCTTTGGTAAATGACGTCTTGCGGGACTTCTTGCATCGGTTTGTCTTTGTATATCTAGACGATATACTCATCTTTTCTCCAGATCCTGAGACTCATGTTACGCATGTACGTCAGGTCCTGCAGCGGTTGTTGGAGAACCGGCTGTTTGTGAAGGGCGAGAAGTGCGAGTTCCACCGTACTTCTTTGTCCTTCCTGGGGTTCATAATCTCCTCCAACTCCGTCACCCCTGATCCGGCCAAGGTTGCGGCGGTGAGAGATTGGCCCCAACCAACAAACCGTAGGAAACTGCAGCAGTTCCTCGGTTTTGCAAACTTCTGCCGGAGGTTCATCAAGGGCTACAGTCAGGTGGTTAGTCCCCTGACAGCCCTGACCTCCACAAAAGTCCCCTTCACCTGGTCGGATCAGTGCGAAGCCGCGTTTAGGGAGTTGAAACACCGGTTCTCGACTGCGCCAGTTCTGGTGCAGCCCGATCCAAGTCGCCAGTTTATAGTCGAAGTGGACGCCTCTGACTCAGGGATAGGAGCAGGGAGTCCGACAAGGTTCTCCACCCTTGTGCCTATTTTTCCCACAGGTTGACCCCGGCTGAAAGGAACTATGACGTCGGCAATCGGGAACTTCTTGCGGTGAAGGAGGCTCTGGAGGAGTGGAGACACCTGTTGGAAGGAGCTTCGGAGCCATTCACGGTTTTCACAGACCATCGGAACCTGGAGTACATCCGGACCGCCAAGCGTCTGAACCCCAGGCAAGCCCGCTGGTCACTGTTCTTCGGGCATTTTGACTTTCGGCTCACATACCGCCCCGGGACGAAGAACCAACGGTCTGACGCCCTGTCACGGGTGCACGAAGAGGAAGTCAGGACCGAGCTGTCAGACCCGACCGAAACCATCATCCCTGAGTCCACTGTCGTGGCCACCCTCACCTGGGACGTGGAGAAGACCGTCCGAGAGGCCCTGACACGGAACCCGGACCCGGGGACCGGCCCCAAGAACAGACTGTACGTCCCACCAGAGGCCAGAGCTGCAGTCCTGGACTTCTGTCACGGTTCCAAGCTCTCCTGCCACCCAGGGGTGCGAAGAACCGTGGGAGTTGTCCGGCAGCGCTTCTGGTGGGCGTCTCTGGAAGTCGATGTCCGGGAGTATGTCCAGGCCTGCACCACCTGCGCCAGGGGCAAAGCGGACCACCAAAGAACCCAGGGTCTCCTCCAGCCTTTGCCCGCGCCTCATCGCCCCTGGTCTCACATCGGCCTGGACTTCATCACGGGCCTCCCGCCGTCCCAGGGCAAGACAACCATCCTCACGATAGTGGACCGGTTCTCCAAGGCGGCCCACTTCGTGGCCCTCCTGAAGCTCCCGACGGCCCAGGAGACTGCAGACCTCCTGGTCCACCATGTCGTGCGTCTGCATGGGATTCCATCGGACATTGTCTCAGATCGTGGTCCCCAGTTCTCCTCCCAGTTCTGGAGGAGTTTCTGCAGGGAACTGGGGGCCACAGTAAGCCTCTCGTCCAGGTACCACCCCCAGACGAACGGGCAGGCAGAGCGGATTTATCAGGAGTTGGAGCAGGCCCTCCGCTGCGTGACCTCCGCGCACCCGATGGTCTGGAGTGACCATCTGGCCTGGATCCAGTACGCTCATAATAGCCAAGTGTCATCTGCCACCGGCCTCTCCCCATTCGATATATGTTTGGTGTACCAGCCCCCATTATTTCCGTTGGTGGAGGGAGAGGTCGGGGTGCCCTCGGTCCAGGCCCATCTGAGAAGGTGCCGTCGGGTGTGGCGTACCGCCCGCTCTGCCCTGCTCAAAGCTCGGACAAGGGCCAAGGCCCATGCAGACCGCCGGCGTGCCCCGGCCCCTACGTATCAGCCCGGGCAGGCGGTTTGGCTATCCACGAAAGACATTCCCCTACAAGTGGAATCCCAGAAACTAAAGGACAGATTTATTGGACCCTTCACCATCCTAAAAGTCCTCAGCCCATACATCCGGTTTTTCATGTGTCAAGACTCAAACCCTGCCACTCCTCTCCCCTCTTTGCCCCCGGACCGCCGCCGCCGCCTGCCCGGATCATTGACGGGGAACCGGCTTGGACTGTGCGCCGGCTCCTGGATGTCCCTCGGAAGGGCCGGGGGTTCCAGTATTTGGTGGACTGGGAGGGGTATGGACCCGAAGAACGCTCCTGGGTGAAGAGGAGCTTCTTCCTGGACCCGGCCCTCCTGGCCGACTTCTACCGGCGGCACCCGGACAAGCCTGGTCGGGTTAGGGTTAGGGTTGCGTTGATGGGGGGTCCTGTTGTGTGGGCCGCTGAAGAGGAGGTACTGCTGGCCCACCACCACCAGATGGCGCCCTGCTTGAAGTGCGGGCTTCAAGCACGAGAGGGCGTCATAGCAACCGGGAGTGACAGCTGTCACCCGTCATCAGCACCAGCTGTCACTCATCCACATCACCACCACCATAAAGGCCGGACTGCAACTCCACCTCCCCGCCGAGAAATCAGCTACCTTGGAGGTAATTTTCTCTGCTGAACAAAACATTGAGTAATTGTCTGAACTTCTTTGCAGCCGTTTTCCTGTGGTGTTGCCTTATCTGTGGGATTGGCGTTTGGTGTGATAAGCAATGGCTTCACTTCACACTCCAACCAGATAAGTGGTTAGACAGGAGCTGCACGAGTGTGTGATTGGAGGTGGAGGTGCTCTCTCCCATAAGAACACAGACAGTGGAATTACTGAGTGTGCAAACTCACACTCATCAAAACTGTTTCTGTTCTCTGACAGCAGTACCCGGTCTGACAGCTGGAGACGGTGGCCACCTGGGGCTCCAGGACTTGGCGGCTCCGATGTTCTTCAGATCCGTTGGCGGTGAGGGCCGTGTGGGATCCGGCTCGGTTCAGGACGGACGTCTCCTATCCTCAAGCCTGCCCGCACGTCACTCAACATTTAATTGTCTGTGGTACCAAAACTGTATTTGTCTGTATTCCGTTGTGCACTTCACAACATTAAATTGTTACTGTTTGGCTTATCCATTGTCCGTTCATTTAACGGCCCCTGTTGTGGGTCCGTGTTCCTACACCATCACAACAGTACATGGATAATAGGCTTTTAGCAGACTCATAAGCACCACTCACATGCCTCTAAGTCGTCGTAGTAACTTGTACACAAACTGCCCCACGCTCTTCATGCCAAATTTTGAACATCTTGAAATTAGTGCCACGCTCAGAGAGGAGCCTTGTTAACTGAAGATAATGCCTCTAAGAGCCACTCAGAGCCACGAAACTCCCACGATGGTTGAAGAAACCCTCTCGTAGCCAAGAACACATGCTGCGTGGCTCATTATTCATCCTTCATTATTCGGTGTGACCCAGGCTTAATTATAGTACTATTATAGTACTATAATTCATGCTAAAAACCTTCAGTTTTAAAAAAGGAAGAAAAGAAAAAAAAAACTTGCCACTGGACTGCCCAATACATAACACGAAGCCATTTACCATTGATAAATTTAAAAAAGTGAAAACCTGACAAAGTACAGCCTGATTTCCCTATAAATTTTAGACAACTTAAAATCACTTGTCAGTTTATCACCAACAGGTTGGTAGAGAAGCTTGAATCTTCGACTGGACTGGGTTGCTTGACGCGAGGATGTTTCGCGACCCAGTCCAGACGAAGATTCAAGCTTCTCTACTATGGAAACCACATGGACAACTGAGAGCCTACACAGAAACACCAACAGGTTGATATTTTCAGAAGTAAAAAGTGGTCACATGTTTTTCTACAATCATGAATTTTAGATTGTGAGCCATTTTCTATTGTTGTTAATCGTATGCATATGTATTTCATGTAATGATTTTCTCAAGTAGAATGTTGGAAAGTATTAATGTTTCTATGTTCTTGCTGTGTTTGTATTGTGTCCTGTAGAAATATCCAGTGCTGCCTTACCTGGTCCTGGTGCTGAAACAGTTCCTACTGCAGAGGGACCTCAATGAGGTTTTCACAGGAGGAATAGGATCCTATAGTCTCTTCCTCATGGCTGTTAGCTTCCTGCAGGTCAGACAAAAGACTATCTTTCATCTCAGAACTATGACATACTGAACTTTATGGAGGCCTTGGCAGAAGTGTTTGTAATAACACTCTTCTTAATATTCATGATTATTGCTTTCTCCTATGCTGTTTTGTGCATGTATACATATTTAAACACGGTAGAAAGTAATTCAGAGTGGTGATTCCTATTTCTGTGGTAGAGGGACAGTCATTTGAACTCCTTTGGTTAACTGTGACTGCACGGTAATAAGAAAATTGATTCTTGAGGTGATTCCTGGGAACGTGATGATCTAGTGGTTCAGCAGTGGGCTTGAGACCAGAGGATTTTCTGTTCAAACTCCAGCCTGGCCAGACAATCACTAAGGACCCTTGGGCAAGGTCCTTAATCCCCACGTTGCTCCTGGTGTGTAGTGTGCGCCTTGCATGGTAGCACCCTGACAAAGCGCTTTGAGCTTCTGATATAGGTGGAAAAGCGCTATACACAGTGAATCCAGAAATTATTCATAGTGCTTCACTTTTTCCACATTTTGTTATGCTACAGCCTTATTTCAAAATGGATTAAATTAATTTTTTTTGCTCAAAATTCTTAAAAAAACCCCTAAGAAATCACATTTACATAAGTATTCACAGCCTTTGCCATGAAGCTCAAAGTTGAGCTCAGGTGCATCCTGTTTCCACTGATCACCATTGAGATGTTTCTACAGCTTAATTTGAGTCCAGCTGGGGTAAATTCATTTGATTGGACATGAATTGGAAAGGCACACACCTGTCTACATATAAGGTCCCACAGTTGACAGAACATGTCAAATCACAAATCAAGCATGAAGTCAAAGGATTATCTGTCTTGAAACATTTCTGCTGCTTTGAAGGCTCTCCATCATTTGCAAATAGAAGTTCAGATCCAACAGGAATCTTCCTAGAGTTGGCCGCCCATCTAAACTGAGAGATCGGGGGAGAATGGCCATAGTCAGGGAGGTGACCAAGAACCCAGTGATCATTCTGTGAGAGCTCCAGAATTCCACTGTGGAGAGAGGAGAACTTTACAGAAGGACAACCATCTCTGCAGCAATCCTTTTTAAAGGCACATGACAGCTCGCCAGAAGTTTGCCAGAAGGCACCTGAAGGACTCTCAGACCATGAGAAACAAAATTCTCTGGTCTGATGAGACAAAGATTGAACTCTATGATGTGAATGCCAGGCATCATGTTTGGAGAAAACCAGGCACCATCCCTACAGTGAAGCATGGTGGTGGCAGCATCATGCTCAGTGGCAAGAACTGGGAGACTAGCCAGGACTGAGGGAAAGGTGAATGCAGCAATGTACAGAGACATCCTGGATGAAAACCTGCTCCAGAGCGCACTTCACCTTGAACTATGACAGCGGTTCATCTTTCAACAGGACAATGATCCTAAGCACACAAACAAGATATCAAAGGACAGGACACCTCTGTGAATGTCCTTGAGTGGCCCAGCCACAGCCCAGACCTGAATCCAATTGAACATCTCTGGAGAGATCTAAAAATGGCTGTGCACCAACATTCTCCAACCCACCTGATGGAGCTTGAGAGGTGCTGAAAAGAGGAATGGGCAAAACTGTGTTGTGGTGCAAACTAGAAAACAGTTTAGGACTCAAAATGCAGGGAGCCAACAATCAGAAATAAACGGAATAGCAATTTATTGAACAAGAAATGGTAGGTGATAAATGTACAAATCCGTGGAATGAGGCGCTGGGAAGGGGAGACACCGACCGGACCCAAAGCTGCTGCAGAGTTCCCAAAATGGATGGTGCCTGGAGCCAGGACCAGGCAGCCGCATCAGAGCTGATTGGAGGTGAGGTTACTGGAAACACAGGAAAAAATTTGTTCGAAATGCCGGAATCAAACATGAACGCAAAGACTGACTGGAGAAGCTGAGGCCACGATACATGCAGGTAGAACTGAGTTTCTGGCATTTGTGGAGTGGCAGAACCATAGCATCTGGAGAGGGGAGGGGGCGCAGAAAAGAGCAGGAAGCAGATCCAAGACAGTACTACAGTACCCCCCACCCACCCACCCACCCCACCCCCAATTGGAGCCCCCAGGCGACCAACCAGGCCAGTCCGAGTGAGCCTGATAGAAATCCTGAAGGAGGGAGGGGTTCTGGATGATGCCATCTGAGACCCAGGAGTGTTCTTCTGGCCCATAACCCTCCTAAACCACCAAATACTGGACACCCCGGTGTCTCGTATCCAGAATGCAGCGAACTGCCCATGCTGGAAAGCCATCCACGACCCGGGCAGGTGGCGGGGGATCGCCCAGAGGAACAAAGGGCTGGAGCAGACAGTCTTGAGATGAGAGACATGGAACACTGGATGAATAGGGAGGGAGCGTGGCAGGCGAAGCCATACTGAAACAGGGTTGATTATCTTGTCCACTCGAAAAGGACCCAAAAACGTAGGAGCCTGCTGATGAGAGTCCATGTGGAGAGGGACATCCTCAGCCAAGAGCCAGACTTCTTGGCCAGGCTTGTAATGGGGGGTCGGGGTTCGGTGCTGGTCTCCATGGTGTGTTGCCCGGTCCCTCGCCCAGAGTACAGCGGAATGGACAGTCCTCCATACCCGGTGCAGCGCCGAAGGTGAGCTTGAATGGAAGGAACAGACAAGTCAGTTTCTTGGGGTGGAAACAAAGGCGGCTGATATTTCAGGTAAGACATGAAGGGAGACATACCAGTTGCTGAGCAAACCTGCGAGTTGTGGGCGTATTCCACCCAAAGTAATTGAAGACTCCAGGTGGCCGGGTGGGAGGACGTGATACACCAAAGCGCTGATCCCAGGTCCTGGTTGGCCCATTCTGCTTACCCATTGGCCTGACGGTGGTACCGGACGAGAGACTGACCGAGGCCCCATGCACCGAGCAGAGCGTCTTCCATACCTGGGAGGTAAATTGTGGCCTTCAGTCTGACACGATGTCCATTGGAATGCCATGCAACCGGAAAACATGGTGGATCAGGAGGTCAGCACTCTCCTGGACCGATGGAAGCTTCAACAGGGCCACCAAATGCGCTGCCTTGGAAAATCTGTCCACAGTGGTGAGGATGGTGGTGTTGCCATTGGAGGGAGGTATTTCTGTGACAAAGTCCAGCCAGATGTGCGACCAGGGGTGTCCAGAAGTGGGAAGCGAGTGAAGCAATCCAGATGGTGCTTAATGAGAAGACGTGCTCCTGACATCTGGTTTGGTGTTCTTGGTGCCAGGTCTGTAGGTGATAACAAAATTAAATCGTCCAAAAAACAGCGACCACCTGGCCTGGCAGGAATTAAATCATTTTGCAGTTTGTATGTATTCCAAGTTCTTGAGATCTGTCCAGACAATAAACGGAACTGACGTACCTTCTGAGATATAATTTATTGATCTCACAGTGGAGAAATTATGTTTACACTCCAGTTACCTCAGACATCAATTAGTCCACAATTATTACTTGTTTACCATAATAATGGCACACATCAGAATTAAAGACAGCACATACACATTTGACATTGTTTATGTGCACTAAGTTTGAAGAAGTCCGTTATCCGAATTGAGGCAAGTGGGGGAAGGTCACGCAGCAACCCTGAGATGCGCCACCGTCAGCTTGGGAGGAGGAACGGGGACCAGCTGCAGCTAAAACTGCACCGCCCCCGCAGAAGGGGGAGGGAGTGACGTGAGCAGAAGCCGAAGTGGGGGGTGTTTGATGAGGGGTAGGACGGGGGGAGGGAATGGAGCATGCTTCAGTCCTATGAAAACAGTTTATTGGTGGTGCTTGGGACTCCGACGAGGGCGGTCGCATCTCCTCCACTCTCCCTTAGCGTGTTTTGTCTGTGAGGCTGCCAGCCATGCTCCTCTGGAAAACGGCAAAATGGATCTGATCTAGTGGTCTCTGAATGCAATTGATACTACTTTTTCCACAAGACACTCGGGAGCAGAGGACCCGACCTGTCCTGCCGGGACACATGTGGCGGGTTATGTGATGGACAGCTGGAGGTGGCAAGTCATGTGCCTGTACACGTTGTCTGTGGAGGACGTTGAAGATGTTTACTTATTTGGAGCTGTGGTGACTGGGTTTCTGCTGTGTGGAGCGGCCACAGCACTGGTCTACCGGAAAATTAAGAAGGTGGAGGCGGCATTAATCGGCCTGTCCAGGCTGCCCCACATGATTGATTCGATTGGAAAAGCAGTGTCAGTTCAGTCGGCGGGTGTCAACCGGACATTGGAATCCACCTCGGGGAGAATGGCTGCACTGGAAAACCGCTTTGATCGTCTGTAAGACCACATCTCTCCTCTATTCAGCTGTATTGGGAGCCACTCTGAAATTTCAGACTGTGGAATCTGCCAGGCATCTGTTAATCTGGGTATCTATTTGGTTTCCAAACACCAGCTGTCCTTCAAGGCCGCTGGGATAAAATCCTCCCCCCGAGGAACACTCCTGATAGCCTCGCTCCTCGCCCCCCCCTTCCCCCCTCCCTTCCCAGTCCTGAGATGTTGACTGTGGGACCTTGAGACTCTGGTACTGATTCAGGACTGGGATCCCCCCCAGGATAGACAGATAAGGCCTGTCGATGGCGCCTCGCGCGGTCTTCCGGGCTGTCTGTCTGTACACTGGACCACTCTCTGCCCCTCCCTCCCTGCGGCAGGCCTCGTCCTCTCTCAAGCTGGTCTTGGCGGTGCGACTTACAGTTGCAGCGACCTTCACCCATTTTACCTCAATTCGGATGACGGACTGCTTCAAGTTTAGTGCACATAAACAATGTCAAATGTATATGTGTTGTCTTTAATTTTGATGTGTGCTATTATTACGGTAAACAAGTAGTAATTGTGGATTAATTGCTGTATCTTGTGTGAGGTAATTGGAGTGTAAACATAATTGCCCTTTTTTGGGATCAATAAAGTTGTCTGAAGTCTGAAGTTGTCTTTGTGAGTTGAGATAAGAAACAGCCAAATGTTCCCCAGGCCAAAGACATTCCTCTGGAGGAAAACAGTCAGGCAATTTGTTCTTCAGGCTTGATAAGCCTGCAGTGTTGTAGTTTGAGCAGTGAAAAACACTTTTTAGAGTTCCACTTGAACAACCAAATCCCAATTATGAAATAAGAATATTCCCAATTATGAATTAAGAATATTCACCAGCCTCCGAAATCTTCAACTTCAACTGCAAGGCACGCATCTGCTCCAAGATGTCATCCAATTTGCATCTGAGTTCAAGAGTCATCGCAGTCTGAGAATGCACTCCCTTGTCAACCTCGTTAATCATGATGGACAAGCGAGGGGCCATGGTTCTTGATGCCGTCATCTTGCCAATTTTCCGATAGATCAGGGCAGCACATAAGCCAGAAAGTACCAACCCTGCTACCATAAGACCAAAAATGAATAAATCCTTGACATCCTCAACGCAGAAAGGCGCCAAGCATGCAATACGCCAAGACCCCCAGGAGTCGAGAACATAGCCTGCAGGACCGTTCCATCTGGGCAGGTAGGATCCCCCGGTCCTGACCTTCTTATAGAAAAAATGGTGTCAGTAGCGTTCAGAGACCAGCTGATCAACTCCATGGTTTATCCAATAGTAGTCCAATAGATCCAGTATCCAATATCATTTGAGGAATTCACAGTCTGATGAAGTTAGGACTTGAAGGTTAAAGCAGAGAGCAGAGATATGGGAGAGTGGAGGAGATGCGACCGCCCTCGTCGGAGTCCCAAGCTGTATCAGCCAGTGTTTCCATTCCTCCGGCGCCTCCTTCACAGCCAGGAGGTCCTGATTCCCCACATCGTAATTCCGCTCAGCGGGAGACAGACAACGGGAGAAAAATGCATAGGGATGGCTCCTATCTTAATGTCGGAGGCATGGACCTCCACGATGAACTGACAGTCCGGGTCGGGCTGGATGAGGACAGCAACATGGGTGAACCAGTGGTTAAGTGTGTTAAAGGCTTGTTCGGCCTTGGGGGACCATACAAAGAAAGATTTAGCTGAGTCTGTGGAGATGTGCAGCTATCTGACTGAAATTCTTAATGAACCAGCGGTAGAAGTTGGCAAAACCTAGAAACTGTTGGAGCTGTTTAATGTTGGAGGGGCCCCCAAAAATCAATACAGGGGTGTAAAGTCCTATCCTTCTTCCCCACAACAAAGAAGCCCGCCCCCACAGGTGATGATGAGGGTCGGATAAGTCCACCGGCCAGGGAGTCATGGATGTATTGCTCCATCGATTCCTTCTCCGGGCACAACAGATTGTACAACCGACTGGAAGGAAGAGTTGCTCCCGGGAGTAAATCGATGGAGAAATCGTAGGGGTGATGAGGGGGAAGTGAGAGTGCCTGACTTTTACTAAAGACTTCTTTAAGATCATGATATTGAGAAGGAATGGATGACAGATCAGGGATAGAGGCCTCAACCTCCCTGGTCCTGGAACACTCGGGCTCTCAAGATTTGAGACACCTGCTGTGGCAGACATCACCCCACCGGGAGATTGCACCGGTCGACCAGTCGACGTATGGTTTGTGTAAAGTGAACCAGGGGTGTCCCAACACCAGTGTGGGAGTGGAGGAATAAACAAAAAAACAAATTGTCTCTATGATTTCCTGAAACGATCAAAGTAATGGGGGCAGTCTGATGAGTGACACTGGGGAGTGCAGACTCGTCTAATGCGTTCACTGCAATGGGGGTGTTCCTCCACTGGGATGTGTGCCTTGGTGACTAACCTGTGATTGATGAAATTAGTGTCTGCACCGGCGTCTAAGAGAACGGAGGAGGAAAAGGACTGATTCTTACATAAGATAATGGCCGGGGTTTGAGTGCGCACAGAGTGATCACCTGTGACCTGGGTACAGCTCGCCAATAGAGCCTGGGAGAGACAGGAAGGGAGGGGGAGCAGAGCAGAGAGCAAATACAACACAGCACAAAAAACTGCCCAAAGATAGGTGCACCAAGCTTGTGGCATCATACTCAAGAAGACTTGAGGCTATAATTGCTGCCAAAGATGCATCAACAAAGTATTGAGCAAAGGCTGTGAATACTTATGAACGTGCGATTTCTTAGTTTTATTTTTAATACATTTGTAAAAATTAAAAAAAAAAACTTTTTCATGCTTTTCATTATGGGGTGTTGTGAGGAAAAAAAATTAATTTACTCGATTTTATTCATCCTGAAGGAAATTATTTTACCAGAGTAAAGAGTGAACAATGTTTTATTTTTTTTTTTCAATAAGTACAATAAATTTATGCGAATGACTGGAAGACAATTGCACAAGCTGTTCAACAATATTGCGCATAACTATGAATAACTCATGTTCATTATGTATTCATCCTGCAGAAGGGGAGGAATTGTACAGTCTGATTGCCACAGATAGGAAAGTGGTGCACCTTGGTGGTCTCAGTCTATGGCTGAAGATGCTCTGACAGTATGTCAGCGTGACATGCAGGGGGTGGGAAGTGTTGTTCAGGGTGCTGATCAGCTTTCTCAGCATCAGCTCTTTGAGACCTCCACCACAGACTTCCTCTCAACCCTTTGGACAGAGCCGGCTCTCCTGATGAGCTTGTTGAGTCTGTTCGTGTCAGGTGCCTTCAGCCTGTTGTCCTGCAGCACATTGCAGCATAGAAGATGACACTGGAGACCACCGAGTGATAAAACATTCTGCAACTTATTTCTGCAGACAGTGAAAGAGCTGAGTCTCCCGAGGAAGTACAGTCAGCTCTGACCTTTCTTATACACAGCATCTGTGTTTACAGTCCAGTGTAGTTTGTTGTCTATGTGGACACCCAGGTACTTGTAATAGTCCACAATGTCCACCTTAGTTCCATTAATAGTAACTGGGTTCAGATGGGTCTTCCGTCGTCTAAAGTCCACCACCAGCTCCTTTGTCTTAGATATGTTGAGCTGCAGGTGGTTGAGTCCACACCACTCCACAAACCTGTCCGCCACACTCCGGTACTTATCCTCCTGGTCCTTGCCAATGGAGCCCACAATGGCAGAGTCTTCTGAAAACATTTGTAGGTGACATGACTGTGACCAGAACCTGAAGTCTGAGGTGGAGAGTGTGAACAGGAAGGGAGACGGGACTGTCCTCTGTGGTGCCCCAGTGTTGCTTTTGGTGTCAGATGTAATGTCCCGAAGCCTCACATACTGTGTGCGGCCTGTGAGGTAGTTGATAATCTAGGCCAGCAGTGGAGCCTCCACCTTCATGTCACATAGCTTGTTGCTGAGCAAGTCAGGCCAGATGGTGCTGAATGCAATGGAGAAGTCAAAGAACATGACTCCCACAGAGCTGCCTGCTTCCTCCAGGTGAGAATAAGCTCTGTGCAGCATAAAAATGGTGGCATCTTCCATTCCTCTGTGGGCTGATATGCAAACTGCAGGGGGATCTTCCATTCCTCTGTGGGCTGATATGCAAACTGCAGGGGGTTCAGGGAAGATTCAACGACTGTGCGGAGGTGCTTCAGGATGAGTCTCTCAAGTGACTTCATAACATGTAATGTTAGGGCCACAGGTCAGTCATTGAGTGTGTTGACGTTCTTCCTGGGCACAGGGACCAGACATGAGGTTTTCCACCGCTCAGGATCAACCATCTGGCTCAGGCTCAAATTGAGTGATGGTGATAAGAGGCGTCGAGGAGAATGGTGGAGTAGTGGGAGTAGGGGCAGGTTGGTGGGAGGAGGGGGTGCTAATATTTGGGGTGTGATGTGATTGGACAGGGGAGGGGGACAAATGAGAGGAACTAGGGGAAGGGTGGACAGAGTCCATGTGTCCAACCTGTTGAACAATTTTAATTCACTGGCCTCCTTCCATTATCTGGTCCGCCTTCTTACCATGACCAGTGATGGTTCTCATCCCACTCCAAATCTCCGTGTTGTTTTGCTGGAGTTTGCCCTCCAGCTTCCTCCTGTTATTGTCCTTTCCCTTTGCGATCTTGTTCCTCAGTTCAAGCTGCACCCTGGGCCGTAACATAACAAAAAGTGGAAAAAGTGAAGCACTGTGAACACTTTCTAGATGGACTATAAATGCTGTCCACGTAGATTGATAAAGCCTGATTAAGTTCTGGGAAATGGCATCTTTATGTAACATTCACAGTAACTCTGAAGTCCATTTCTGACTTCTCCAGCTGCACTACAGGGAGGACGTGTGCAGTCCCAATATCAACATCGGTGTCCTGCTCATTGAGTTCTTTGAGCTCTATGGACGCCACTTCAACTACCTGAAAACTGGCATCAGGATAAAAGACGGCGGCTGCTACGTTGCCAAAGACGAGGTTCAGAAAAATATGCTGGATGGTTACAGGCCTTCCATGCTCTACATCGAAGACCCGCTGCAGCCAGGTAGGAAACATGGACACAGAAGCTAGTAGTTGAATAATTTCTTCATTTGTGTGATGTACAGCCCTTCATACTGCACTGCTGTTCAACACGGCAACACATCTAGAGGCAGTCACAATCTGAAAGTAGGACAACTGACCTCACCCAACTATTGCTAATTTATATTAGTGTGAGTGTGGCCAGACGTAAAGCAGAATTAATGTTCTCAAACCAGAGGTCAGGGCGACCGTGATTTTTCTTCATGTCTGAGTGATGCTGAACCTGCATCATTTTCTTCTGTGTAACAGACAACGATGTTGGTCGGAGTTCATATGGTGCCATGCAGGTGAAGCAGGCATTTGACTACGCCTACGTGGTTCTGAGCCATGCTGTGTCACCCATCGCTAAGTATTACCCCAATAACGAGACAGAGAGGTAAGGAGGGTGTGATTTGTAGGAGTAAATCTATCATGTCTGCAGATTTTCTGGTTAGGCATTATCAGTATTAGTATAATTGGCCCTCATAATGCAGTAGGGTAATGTGTAGGTTTTTCTGTATCCAATCACAGCATACTTGGACGAATAATCCGGGTGACTCAGGAGGTGGACGATTACAGGGAATGGATTCGAAAGAACTGGCAGAGTCCATCTCAGAATGATCTGCCACTTAACAGTATGTTTCTCTTCTTACGCTGCTCTCGTCATATGGAGAACCCTATAGTTTCAGTTGAAAACAAAATGCTTTTCCGTAACTAATAGACAGAACAAAATAGATAAGCTGACATAGTCGTTGGTTTGGCAATTAAATGTGTAGTCCCTTTTGAATTGATTTTATTTTATTTTATTGTTTTAGGCACCACTAATTTTGTGTCTTAGTATTCAAATAAAAGAGTTACAGTAGTATGTTGCCAGCATGCTGAAAATTCACCTTTTCTGAGGTGGGAAAAAAATTGGATTTTGACCCATAGGCTAAAATGCCACAGAAGATGATGTGACACACTTTCTCTTGCAATGTTTTAGATGAAGTTGGGGAATGGGTGGAGGAGCTCCAGCCCTCAAAGGCACAGTGTTGCTACATATGCTCGTGTTAGTATCATAGAGCTGAAGAAACAAGGTTGACCTTGTTGCCCTTTTAATAAATTTACACAAATAAAAAAAAACTTTTTTGCTGTCATTATGGGGTGTTGTGAGGAGAATTTTAGAGATAAAATGAATTTACTTCATTATGTTGACCCAAAAAAAAAAAAAAAAGTCAAAGCAGAAAGAAAACGGCAGACACGGTGAGTATCGGAAAGAACTCTGTATAAAATCTGGGCATATTTGAAACAAGCATTTTGCGGGACAGGTAAGACAGTACTCACACAGGTGTGCTGTCGGTTGTCGATACTAATGTTATACCCATGTCACACTAAAGCACGAATGTCCTTTGGCATTCGTGCAATTCGTGCTGCACTCGAACTGCACTTGAGCGTCTCGTACAGCATTCCTACAGCAGTCAGCACATTCGTGTGTCGTCTATCTGTCTATTTACTAATTGCGCAAATCATTCATGCTGGCTCCGTACCACATTCTGGATATTTGTACATGTCTATCTCATATGAACGCAGCTCGAATTCTGTTTGTTTTTTCAATTCATGTGATTTGTACAGCATTTGTGCTCTAGTGTGAGGGGCCCTTTAGTTAAAACTGCAGGATTTTTACTTGATTTGGCAAAACCACTCAGTGGGAAGACTGACTGTTTTTTCGTAGCTTAATTCGATGGATATTCCACGTTTTCAATTTCCATCCAGAACCTTGCGCAAAAGCGCACATGCTTCCACCTTCATCTGGTCTACAAGATCTCACAAAGCGAACTGGCTAAATTTACTGTGAAATTTCCACAAACCATTCTTTTTAAATGACATATGAGCAGGAACCACTTCCAAAGTTAAATATTTCTTCCAGGTCAAGGTGAAAGTTGTTGAGTAATCCTCCTAACTATCCCTGAAAACATTACGCTAAAACATTAACGCCCATTTTGTTTCATGATTATTTTCATTTCTGTTGCATAAAGTAATCTCGTCTGGCAGACAAGGGAAGGGTGAAACTCAGCGGTTCTTAACAACTAAAGCAGCTTTCACACCTGACCACATGCGGTCAGAAGCCTGCCAAGTAGGCTGCCCCTCCACCCCTACAACTTGGTCACATCCCCACCTCCATGTCATAGAGTGTCTGGAGTTCCAGAATCCTGTTTTTTGGACCAAGTTGACCTTTTTGTCATGTATATGTTTTTTCTGTCCACTGTCTTTGTAGGAAATGATGTCACACTGATTGTGGAGTCCCAGCAGCTTGACAAATGCAACAACAATGTCGCAGATGAAGATGTGGTGGTGCGCCCATCGGTTCATAGCAGCAAAACCTCCTCCAACGCCTCCTCTCCATCTCGCTCACTGCGCTCTTCTCCCTCCTCCTCTCCTCTGTTGCCTTCGTCGTCCTCATCCTCCATCTGTAGCGATGTGGTCAGTCCTGCAGCTGCACAAAGATCATCCAATTGATGAAAGCATTATTGTAACTTACGATCGTGCATGCATGCATGCATGCGCGCGCACACACACACACACACACACACACACAAACACACAGTGTGCCAATCCCTTGGTGGCGAGGAAGATTGTCTCTTGATGGATTCCCGGACGGTACATTCAGTCTATTGATCGTGGGAATGTTGTCACACACTGACAAACACAGGGTCCTTGACAGATCCTTAGCCTGGTCTGATGACTGGGAAATCCCAGACAGTTGGTCCCTAAGGACCTGCTGCAGCCTTCATTGCTTTCACAGCCATTGAATTACAAGCCATCACCTTCTCCACCTGATCCACCTTTGAGGACTTCTTGTTTCACCATCGCCCCTTTTGCTGGCTCGTGTTCAGAGTACCTATTGGGCATTCATGGTTATCGTAGCTGCCACAGAGCACACAATTTCCCTACCATATTTCACCCCAACAGGCAATCCACTAGTTGATCTGTTGTCCAGGTATCACACAACATGCGTGTGAGCATACACACACACGCAATTAGTGTAATGGGGCAGAGTGTCTTGGATCATGCCAAATTAAGCCTGGGAGCATGTGCTTGTGCTACACCTCACCGCATCCACAAAACAGGAACCACCTTGGGTCCTGCATGACAACCACCCAGGCAGACATCCATTCCATTCCCACTTCTCTAAAATAGCCGTCTGTCAGCCAGGCAAAACATGGGCATCCCCTTGACCTTCTCCAACTGCTGGGGTCCTCAACACTCAGGCACCTGCATGCATAATGCACAGAGAAACGCCACGTGGCCAAAATGTCAAAGCCAACATTCCTTCACATTGGAAGTGATACTACAACCCCTGGCAATAATTATGGAATCACCGGCCTCAGAGGATGTTCATTCAGTTGTTTAATTTTGTAGAAAAAAGCAGATCACAGACATGACACAAAACTAAAGTCATTTCAAATGGCAACTTTCTGGCTTTAAGAAACACTATAAGAAATCAGGAAAAATAACTGTGGCAGTCCGTAACCGTTACTTTTTTAGACCAAGCAGAGGGAAAAAATATGGAATCACTCAATTCTGAGGAATAAATTATAGAATCACCCTGTAAATTTTCACCCCCAAAACTAACACCTGCATCAAATCAGATCTGCTCGTTAGTCTGCATCTAAAAAGGAGTGATCACACCTTGGAGAGCTGTTGCACCAAGTGGACTGACATTAATCATGGCTCCAACACAAGAGATGTCAATTGAAACAAAGGAGAGGATTATCAAACTCTTAAAAGAGGGTAAATCATCACGCAATGTTGCAAAAGATGTTGGTTGTTCACAGTCAACTGTGTCTAAACTCTGGACCAAATACAAACAACATGGGAAAGTTGTTAAAGGCAAACATACTGGTAGACCAAGGAAGACATCAAAGCATCAAGACAGAAAACTTAAAGCAGTATGTCTCAAAAATCGAAAATGCACAACAAAACAAATGAGGAACGAATGGGAGGAAACTGGAGTCAACATCTGTGACCGAACTGTAAGAAACCGCCTAAAGGAAATGGGATTTACATACAGAAAAGCTAAACGACAGCCATCATTAACACCTAAACAGAAAAAACAAGGTTACAATGGGCTAAGGAAAAGCAATCGTGGACTGTGGATGACTGGATGAAAGTCATATTCAGTGATGAATCTCGAATCTGCATTGGGCAAGGTGACAATGCTGGAACTTTTCTTTGGTGCCGTTCCAATGAGATTTATAAAGATGACTGCCTGAAGAGAACATGTAAATTTCCACAGTCATTGATGATATGGGGCTGCATGTCAGGTAAAGGCACTGGGGAGATGGCTGTCATTACATCATCAATAAATGCACACGTCTACGTTGATATTTTGGACTCTTTTCTTATCCCATCAATTGAAAGGATGTTTGGGGATGATTAAATCATTTTTTAAGATGATAATGCATCTTGCCATAGAGCAAAAACTGTGAAAACATTCCTTGCAAAAAGACACATAGGGTCAATGTCATGGCCTGCAAATAGTCCGGCTCTTAATCCAATTGAAAATCTTTGGTGGAAGTTGAAGAAAATGGTCCATGACAAGGCTCCAACCTGCAAAGCTGATCTGGCAACAGCAATCAGAGAAAGTTGGAGCCAGATTGATGAAGAGTACTGTTTGTCACTCATTAAGTCCATGCCTCAGAGACTGCAAGCTGTTATAAAAGCCAGAGGTGGTGCAACAAAATACTAGTGATGTGTTGGAGCATTCTTTTGTTTTTCATGATTCCATAATTTTTTCCTCAGAATTGAGTGAGTCCATATTTTTTTCCCTCTGCTTGGTCTGAAAAAGTAACCGTTACTGGCTGTCACAATTATTTTTTCTGATTTCTTATAGTGTTTCTTAAAGCCAGAAAGTTGCCATTTGAAATGTCTTTAGTTTTGTGTCATGTCTGTGATCTGCTTTTTTCTACAAAATTAAACAACTGAATGAACATCCTCCGAGGCTGGTGATTCCATAATTTTTGCCAGGGGTTGTACTTGTAAGCTCTCTAAGTAATTGCTCATGTGATACATAGTCATTCCAGCAGTACCCACATCCATGCAGCAAAAACATTAGACCTCCAAGAAAAACGTTGCCACTGTGGACCAACTGTCACAGATATTTTGCTAAATTTACTGAAATGTTTATAGACAAACTACACAAAGAATACTAAGAAAATACTGCTGTACATATAGGGTTATTTATTTCCTTTGTCCCAGAAGTTGAGTTTTTAATGCACGGTGTTGCCCTGCTCACTGTACAGATGTTGTTGCCGCTCACCATTTAATTCCACTCTAGAGAATTGAATTTTTCATTAATATAATTTTCATTGCGCCTTTCATTTTTGCCTTTTTTTTTTTTTTTTTGTCCCCTTCAGGACTCTGATGGATCTCCGTGTAAGACGGCAAAGCAGCACTCTGCTCAGGTCTCCAGCACCCACAGAGAACACGCTGGTGTCATCACGAATCACCGGAGCCAGAATCACGCTACCAGCACTCCAACTGGAAACAACAAGGGGGGCAAAGTACGCTCATCTGAAAGGTTAACACCTGTGCAATGCAGATTTGAGGTGCGAGTTTTAATTTGAATTCAGCCATGCACTGCTTAAATTTTATACTCTGGCTGTCACAGTAATTATTATATCGACTTACTGTACGCAATATGGACATGACCTCGATGACTTTTGCTGTGCTCGACATTGCATATTGTGTGCATATTTGTTTTCATAAGAATGTCACCAACATTTTAGCTACATGACACCAGAATAAACAGCATGGTTTAACTGGAATTATAATACTTAGGTGCAGTGGCTAAGCTGAATGAACAGGGGGAAAAAAATTTCAGGACACAGTTTGTTGTCATTTCTGTTTGTGCGTTGGAGTTTCACTATAAGCAGAGCTCAGGCAATTCTGTCTCACACACAAGTGACGGTGAAGCAGGTGAAGATTACACGTGCCTCAAAGTTAACAGGTGTTTTCCCCCCTTAACTAAGTAATGCCAACCAGAAGGTTTGGAAGAAAAACTACAAAAGGATTTCGTATTAAAGCTACTTTACAACTCCACCAGTATGGCAAAGTTTTAGTCCAGCCAGTACAATGAAAGGGAGTCAATACACTGACTTTTTACAGCTTCTTTTTTAAATAGTCTAAGAGTCTGTTTTATTTTATTTCTGCAGTTTTGTTAAATGTATCTTAGATATTTCAGCATCTTTTTAGACTCCAATTCTAATGTCTGAATACCCTTAAGCATTAGAAGTTGGTTGCTCTTTGCAAGGATGTAGCTGTGTGGCATACAGTAGTCTCAAAATGGCAATGTTGCAGATCATTTATCACAGTTATTTGTAAGACAATATTTCGTCCAATAAAAGTGGTTGTTGTGATAGGCCTAGTTTTAACAGTGTGGATTTCCCACATTTGTTCCATCACAGACCACAGTAGGGGATGTTCTCCTGTTGTGTGCTACCGCTGTAAAGTGAAGATGTTTTAAAAAAAAAATTATATTGTGACACTTAAGCATCATAAATCGTATGTAAACACAAAAACTTTTGTTATGAACACCATTTTCCTTTAAAATATTTCTCCTAAGTACACTTTAACACAGTCAACAATATTATATTGTATGCATGGATGCAAATTTTTATTTTAGGCACGTAGCATTGTGCACGATTAGAACACTCTACTGATCAACAAAGTAATTTGTTTGTAATGTTCATTGTTTTTTTCCCTGCACCCCAGACCAGAACATCCCGCCCCCAACATAAGAGCAGCCACCAGGCACACCAGAGCTCCTCCACCACCAAAAGTCATCAGAGCAACAAACCACAGCACCACGGCAACAACAAGAGGAGGAAAAATCAGCGGGACTCCATGCAAGAAGACCTTTGCAGATAGGGGTGATCTCCCGTCCCCACTCGTCCCCGTCTGCTACTGACTCACTGTCCTACTTCTGCTGCCAGACTCCAGTCTATGGAGGATGTTTGGACGTACTAAACGTCTGTGCTGTCTTGTCTTCTCTCTCAAGCTTGTTTGGGTGACGAGCAACATTTTATAGCAGATTAAAAAGAACAAAAAATAATTATTATCTCATTTACAGTTAAATTTTCAGATATAAACTGAAATCGCACAGGATAAGCGCTCATTTGCTTCTTGGAACTATTGTGCCACAGCCGGCACCTGCGTAAAATGCCTAGCACCTCCTGTTGTCCATGAAAGGACAGGGCGGGTGTCTGGAATCTACTCTGGAGCAATACACGGAGCTGGCTGTGTTTCTTCACTTGGAAAATAGTGGGATGCGTTTTAAGAAAGATAGGAGAAGTGGTTTAAAATGTGCAAACTTGTTATGCTAAACAACACAAAAACATGTACCCATATTTTAAATGATGGTAACTGACAAATGCAAGTAATCGGTTAAGTGTGGGACATAACTTATGCATGAGATCTTTTTGTTGGTTGATTTTACTGTTGGTTTATCTGTTTTGGTATGCCTATACAGGTGAAACAGATTTGTACAAAATGACAAGAAGAAAAAACCTTTAAAAAAAAAAAAAAATTGTTTCATATTACCTTTTTACATGAAAGACCAATTGAAGATGTAGACATGCACACTTTGTGCCCCCAGCTTTTGGTCCTGTTGCCAATGTAAATCATCAGCATCAACTTAGCCAGTGGTGAGCTCACGCTTATGTGCAGCCCCTGTAGGAGACTGGACGGAGCCCAATCCTCTGAGCCAGCTCGATAGCACAGCCACAGTGGGGTTTACAGGCTTTAAGACTGCTGGTTTCAATTCATCAAAGGGTGATAATGGTTTTATTGAAAAGAAAAAAAAATCCTACACTTGAAAAAAAAAATTATAACTACAACTGTGGATGATGATCTGTTCCTTTGATAATTTACCTACTACAAAAATGATTTGTATTTGTTAAATGTATTTATTTTTTTATTAATTATATGAACATAGTATGGATATGATGTATGTGTTAACAGTAGAGCCCATATATTTGAGTTCCATGTTTGAGGTAGGGTAAATAGAGGAACTTTGCGGGGGGGGGGTACAGGTAAAATATATTCAGGTACAGTAAAACGCCTTTTTTTCTTTTTTTGGGGGGATAGTTGAGTGACCAAGGAACTTGGACATTTCTACAAGTCAGAAAAACATTTAATTTTAATTCCTGCCTTGTCAACTTAATTAAAAAGGTTTTTTTTTTTTTTTTTTTTTTTTTTTAAGCCTGGCAACAAACACAAAAACGTCAGTTTTCCTATGGTTGCAGTACCTCATACAACCTTTAGATGGTGCCATCGCTCCAGTATATCCACGGTGGGCTTTTATACTGTATTTAAGAGAATTTATCTCGCTATTTTTGTGATTATATGGTAACATCCACATGAAATAAGCAGCTGCACATAGCAAACACATCAAAAGATGCACAGTAAAACTAGTAGCCAGCCGGAACAACCACCTTACCTTAAACATTGTTACTGTACTTAAGGTGACTATTACTTCTAGAGACTATTACATCTTGTGTTCAGACAGAGAAGCACATTTGATGATGCCAGTGTTTTGTGTAGTAATGTTGAAAGTACTGTTTCCTCTATCCTCAAAGCTACTGTCACAGTGTGTAAATGCAGTATATAAGCTCACTGTGGACAGGACAGAGAGGTGAAAATGTTTGTCCCATCTGAATGTCCACAGACCATCTCTTATCATTGCTGAAAGGCTTCAAACCCAACTGTACTCATTTCAATGGTTTCTCTGCAGCTATTACAATTCATGCAATAAAAACAGTACAGCTAATTCAACCTGAGAGATGTGCTTCCTTTCCATGAAAGAGCAATTAAGTTTATCTTTTTTTAAAAGAAAACAAAAGATTGCAAAGGTTGCTGTCTGTTTTTCTGAGGTGATTAATTGATGTGTTTAGACGCATGAATCCATGCCCTTCAGTTTTAAAACAAATGCTGTCATCTCTGATGAAGACAAGTGCATTTACATTTGGTGAACTTTGATGCATGGAATCATTAAAAGGTAACAGATGTATGCCACCTGCTGGATGGTTCATGCATGCTGGACTATTGGTGGATGAGGAGCAGGTGTGGTTGTCAGTGAGAGAAAAAGCAGAAATGTTATGTAGGCTCCGAGGCTTATTGGTGCCAGTGCTTATCTCCAAATTCCACAGTGTGAAGCGGATGAATGCAACTCCCTCTGGTTGGGGCACCAGTCTGACACAGGTTACTTCCCCAGGTAAGGCCGGGTCCCATTTACAGTTGGGTGGACTGAGACACTACAGTTTAAGTGTCTTGTCTTATCAAAAGAAGACCTGAAAGTTCAGCTACAATTCACCAGAATGTACATCTGAGATGCAAGCCTTGATTTATTGTTTTGGTGAAAAAAAATCCTCTTTGCCACTTCATCATGATGCTGTATAACGGGATAAAAAAAATGCAAAACATGCACTATGCACAATTTCTCCAATCACAGCCACAGAAGCCTGTAACTACTTGTGTTGTCTGGGTATCTTGGTGGCTTTCCTCACTCTTCTTGCACAGTCACTCAGTTTTTGATAACTATTCCACACAGATTTACCATGGAGTGTCATACTGTTTGTATTTCTTCATAACTGGTAATGTTCAAGACATATTCAGTGACTTGGAAATGTTCATATGTCCATCCCCTGACTTGTCTGAAAAAACTGGCAATAAAATTGGTTATAAGTATGATACCAAAGGGGCCCATCAGGGACCCATCATCTTGGCTTTTATATTTTTCATTAATTTATATCAACTTGAAAAGATTTGCTTTCAGTTTGATTCTAAGGAAGATAATTTTAGAAATTTTTATATTGTGAAGCCTGATTTACTTTTGTATTTGAAAAGCCATAAACATTAAAATCTGTGAAATACCAAGGGGTTGAATACTTTTGCAAGCCAGTGTGTGTGTGTACACAAGGTTGGGTAGGATTACTTTGAAATGTATTCCAAAAGTATGTACATACATACATGTAATCCACATGTATTTTTTCGAGTAATCCTACCCAATATTTTGTATGTTGGGTAGGATTATGTATGTTGGGTGTGTGTGTGTGTATATATATATATATATATATATATATAATAGACACACACACAGTGCTTTGCTTTTTCCACATTTGGTTATGTTGCACCCTTATTCCAAAATGGTGTAAATAATTATTTTCCCTGCGAAACACCCCATAATGACAACATGAAAAAGTTTAATTTTTTTGCAAATTTATTAAAAATAACGAAGAAATCACATGTACAAAAGTATTCATGCCCTTTGCTCAGTACTTTGTTGATGCACCTTTGGCAGCAATTACAGTCTCAAGTCTTCTTGAATATAATGCCACAAGCTGGGTGCACCTATCTTTGATCGGTTTTGCCCATTCCGCTTTGCAGCACCTCTTAAGCTCCATCAGGTTGGACAGGGAGCGTTGGTGCACAGCCATTTTCAGATCTCTCTAGAGACGTTTGATTGGATTCAGGTCTGGGCTCTGGCTGGGCCACTGAAGGACATTCAGTTGACCTGAAGCCTCTCCTTTGGTATCTTGGCTGTGTGCTGAGGGTCATTGTTCTGCTGAAAGATGAACTGTCACCCAGTCTGAGGTCAAGAGCGCTCTGGAGCAGGTTTTCATCCAGGATGTCTCTGTGCATTGCTGCATTCATCTTTCCCTCAATCCTGACTAGTCTCCCAGTTCCTGCCGCTGAAAAACACCCCCACAGCATGATGCTGCCACCACCATGCTTCACTGTAAGGATGGTGCCTGGTTTCCTCCAAACATGACGACTGGCATTCATGCGAAAGAGTTCAATCTTTGTCTCATCAGACCAGAGAATTTTGTTTCTCGTGTCTGAGTCCATCAAGTGACTTTTGTCAAACCCCAGACGGGCTGCCATGTGCCTTTAACTAAGAAGTGGCTTCCATCTGGCCACTCTACCATACAGGCCTGATTGGTGGATTGCTGCAGAGATTGTTCTGGAATGCTCTCCTCTCTGCACAGAGGAATGTTGGAGCTCTGACAGAGTGGTCAATCCCTGATTAAGGTCCTTCTCCAACGATTGCTGCATCTAGGAAAAGTCTGAGATCTGACCTCCTCCCACTGTGCTCATTGGGACCTTTAAAGCAGCAGAAATGTTTCTGTACCCTTCCCCAGATTTTTGCCTCCAGTTCTGTCTTGGAAGTCTGCAGACAATTCTTTCGACTTCATGCTTGGTTTGTGCTCTGACATGCACTGTCAACTGTGGGACCTTAGATGGGACCTTAGATTTCCAAATCATGTCCAATCAACTGAATTCACCAGTTAAGTTACCAGTTAAACATCTCAAGAAGGATCAGTGGAAACAGGATGTACCTGAGCTCAATTTTGACTGCGTTCATATAGGGCTTTTCCATCTGCGTCAGATGCTCAAAGCACTTTATGTACTAATTCACCTGTGTGAAGGTACTCCATACAAGGTACTCACTGCACACCAGGAGCAACTAGGGGATTAAGGACCTCGCCCTTAGTGATTTTCAGGTCAGGGTGGGATTTTAACCGAGGATCCTCTGGTCTCAAGCCCAACGCTTTGACCACTAGACCATCGCCTCCCAATGGCAAAGGCTGCGAATACTTATGTACATGTTATTTCATAGTTTGCATAATTTGCAAAAAACCCCAATAATACTTTTTTCACCTTGTCATTATTGGGTTTATTTTGAGGGGAAAAAATGAATTTCATCCATTTTGGAATAAGACTGTAACATCACAAAATGTTGAAAAAGTTAAGTGAATACTTTCCAGATGCAATGTAAAAGATATCAAGACAAAGCATAAGAGCAACAGGACAAAATAAAAAGTTACATCCATCTTCTACACCTGCTTATTCCAGTTAAGGGTCACAGGGGGCTGGAGCCTATCCCAGCAGTCATAGGGCGTGAGGCAGGGTATGCCCCAGACAAGACATCATTTGCAGGGCTACTTATTTTCATTCACACCTGCACACAGAACTACAGGCAATTTATTGCCTCCAATTTACCTCACCTACAAGTCTTTGGATGCGGGAGAAAGCCGAAGGACCCAAAGGGTACCCATGCAAACACAGAGAGAACATGCCAACTCCACACAGAAAAATCCCCAGGTGGAAAGCGATCCCATGATCTTGCTGTGACTCAATAGTGTTAACCACTAAACCACTGTGCTGCCTAATAAAAGTTACATTTCAGCATATTATTTGATTTTAATAAAAGGCAGTGGCACACAGTAATGTCTCCAATCAAGGTCAAGTTCATGTGGACCAAAGGGAATTAGTAATTGGTTTATTTATTGATCTAAGAAAGGCTTTCGACACAGTTGATCATAACATTATTTGAAAAGATGGAACTCTATGGGATCAGCGGAGTGGCTCTGAATTGTATTAAAAGCTATTTACAAAACCTGAAGCATTTTGTTGAATTTGGGGAATGCTGTTCTACGTATCTGGACATCGTTTGCAGGACTCCCCAGGGCTCTGTTTTGGGACCAAAATTATTTATTTTATATATCAAGGATTTATGTAAAGTTTTGGATGTGTTTAAAGCAGTTCTCTTTGCTGATGACACAAACTTGTTTTGTTCAGGAGAGAATTTGCAAAAATTATTTGATTTAAGAACTGAAATGATAAAGTTGAAGAGTTGATTTGATTGTCACGAATTGTCACAAAATTGGTCTAAAACTAAAATGGTGTTATTTGGAAATTATAAAAAGGATGTACATATACAGTTAAATATACTTAGGGTAAACACAGCATGTGTCAAAGAGAATAAGTTGTTAGGTGTGATTATTGATGATAGAATTAACTGGAAAGCTCATATTCAACGTATTCAAAAGAAAACATCCAAAAGTATTGCAGTATTAAATAAGGCAAAGCACATTCTTGATGGGAAATCACTACACACTCTGTATTGTGCATTGATTCCACCTTACCTGATGTACTGTGCTGAAGGGTGGGACAATAATTATAAAACTACAGTGCAACCATTATTCATCCTTCAAAAAAGAGCATTAAGAATAATTCACAATGCAGGGTATCGGGATCATACCAATCCATTGTTCATTAAATCAAAGATATTAAAACTTGATATGATTTCATTCAAGACTGTTCAATTGATGTATAAAGCGAAAAATAAGCAATTACCATTTAGAATTGAAGAATATTTTACGCAAAGAGAGGGAATGTATAATTTAAGGGGTTCGTATCATTTTAAAATTGCTGGTGCTAGGACAAACAGGAAATGCTTCTGTGTCTCCATTTGTGGTCCTAACAAATGGAATATTCTACCTGAGAAACTCAAGCGATGTCCAGATATCAACCGGTTCAAATATTTATAGAAATGGTATTCCCCAGATATGTGTTAGATGAAAGTGGTTGAATTGTGTTGTATAAAGGTATTATACTTGAACCTTTTCTAATGAAATTTGTAGGTGGTAACCAGCTTGTATTTGGAGCTGTTTGGGAAATATTTGTTTTCTTTTAATTGTAATTATGAGCTGCTGTTGTTCAGATTTTGTTTAGAAATGAACATTTATGAACAGGCACATATGCCTGGTTTGATTTTACTTCATGGAGGGGTGTAGGCACTGATAAGCTTTGCTTCTGCCTATGCCTTTAGGCACCATGGACATTGTTTATTTTTTTCTTATTATTTTTTTCTTTGATTACTTTGTTTATGAGTTTTGTTGTTGTATATGAGTGAAATTTTGTTGCATGGGTGTCTAATAAATTCAATTCAATTCAAATTCAATTCAATTCAAGTGTTAGTTCTACCCCGGTTCTTATCGTAATACTGTCCCTTACAAGGTACAAAGTCAAATGATTTCTCAGATGAAATTTATTCAAAATCATGGTGTAAAACAGGCCTGGATTCTGAAGGACTTCTCTTTCGTAGGAGATCCATTCATTAAAAAACCCAAACAAAGGACTGAAACAGTATTTATGAAACACAATATGGTTGTGACAAAAGGCAGACCTTATTTCGCAAATCCTTGTCTTATTGGTTTCCTGTGGGCATAGAGGGAGGGCTAGACCCCTGCCCAAAACCTGTGAAATAATGGGACATATTGTCATTTATATTGTAAGTTGAATCTTTTTGTTCTAAGTGGAAAAAAACAGTTCAAACCAGTTCCACATGCACGTTGAAGCAGATAACAGACTAAAAGTATAACCATTTCAGTAAAGTAATTACATAATACCAAAACAAATAGCAAAGAAAACAAAATAACAAAATAATATATAAATACACGGATATATCTAACACAAGGGTGCGTGTCTGTGTAAATATAATTATGTCACAATAGTAAACTCCAATTCTTTTTTCATTGTTTTTAGATGACATTCACTAGGGTCACTCATTTCTCTCTCAGGAGTCTTTTCCTTTTATTCAGTATTCACTTAACAATTAATTCTATTAAATTGTATTCTCATATTTTATTGTCTTTCTTCTTTTTTTTTTTTACTGTTTGTTCGTTTGTCTCGGTTTATTCCATTTTGTACCCATGTTTTGATCATGTATTTCCACTCTCAAAAAAGTGAATTGAGTGACAAGATGGTGCCTATCAGTCATGTGTGAGGCTTTTGACCAATCATGGTGTAAATCGACTAACCCATACCCCCCACCCCCCGCGTGCCCACCTCAGAAATTTCTCGCTACTACCATGCTATCGCCACATATTACAAAGTTTTGCTTTGGGTTTTTTTTTTTTGGCCCCCTGCCGCCACCGCCGCTGATGTTTCTGGAATTTGGGTCTGCCCGGCAGTGGAAGGTTTCAAGATTTGGTCACGGAGGTGACGCTAAATGACACTAATTAGGAAATTAAAAATCGTGAGTGGGCGCGTGAAGTTGTTCAAGGGAGCGGAGGAGGGGCGAGGTAGAGAAGCGCGCGCGCACGGCTATAGAGCAGCACGGACGCAACTGGGAGCGCGCGGTGTTGATTTCGCACCTACTGGAGGTTATTTTTGTATTTATCTCCCTGGACTCCTTCAAACTTAGGTAAGAGACTGAACACACGTTTGACTGAAAAATCACCGGCCGGTGTCGAACCTTTTAAATCTGAAAATCTTCCGCACTGTTTCCCTCCCGTGCGCGAGACGTTTATCGGTGTGTTAATGGCAAGCACTGAATTCATTATTATCTGACCAAACTTTCCATCTTTGACAAAGTAGCTCTTGTGTGGTGAAACGTAAACACAACGGCCTTTTTTTCAGGGTTTTGAGTTTCCATTCACCACTTTTGCTGTGTTTTTTGCCCGGTTTCCACCTGGCTCCTCTGTCCTCGCGCACACTTTGTGATTTTGTCTGACTGAGCTGCTGCTGAATTTCATAACACCTTTGTGTTCTCGATCCATGAATGCTTGCATGATGCGATATCATTAAAAAAATGCCTCCGATGTCTCTTTTAGCATCAGAGTTTATTCATAAAGATACTCCTGTCCACATGTTGTGCCCAGTGTTCATGATGAAATGTAGTCGTTAACCATTTTGGCATAAAAGGTAGAACCCCCCCATTTGTTTCATTATGTAAAATATTACAAACCCAGGTAATCATGCCAGGGCTGAAGTAATGCAGAAGGAAATTATTCAGGCATCACCAAATCCAGCTGAAATCCATGCACAGACGTGCATGGCTACAAAAATGGAATAAACTAATACAAACAATAAAAATAAAAAAATGTCTGTGCATGCATTTCACCATGTGTGTACAGGTAATTCCAGTGTAGAGGACCAAATTGGAAATAAGTGTTTCATACTTTTATGTGTTATCCTTAGTGATTATTTACATTTGCATTTTACATGTGAGTTTTATCTTGTGCAGGTAGATTATCTTTACAGATAACTCTACCCACATGTTGTCTTGTGATTTGGTGGTTTTCTGGGGGGAACCAGAACCAAAATATCTCTTGTGCAGGAAATGTCTCTCGCGGACAAAGTGAAAATGGGTCACAAATATTTAGTTGTTTTTCATGTACATTGTTATATATGGCCGGGTTCATGTTAAACATTTCCAAAAGTAGGCTAACTCAGTGTTATGATTCCGTATGTTGAAATGGTCCTGGCGTAAACCTAATCTGTGCCTGAATTGGGTTGTTGACAATTTTGACCTGTATGTCACAGAAATCTAAATGATGAGCCAAACTGTGTAGTAGGGCTGCAGCTATCGATTATTGTAGTAATCGAGTATTCTATCGATTATTCTGGCGATTAATCGAGTAATCGGATAAAAAGTACTTTTGCGCTTTAAAACATTAACAGTCCAGGGCTCTCCCTGAGTCATGGCACAGTGTCACTGTGTCACCACAGAGACTGTCAAATTTAGTGTATCCCTTTGTGTTTTTCTGGGTAATTATTATTTTTTTTTTTTCACATCTTTACAAGTTTTGGATCTTTCCTGGTGTCAGGAGCTCAGTCAAAGTCTTGACATTTTGCTGAAATGGTGATGGGATGTGGCTTTCTGTTTTTTGTTTTCCCCAACTTGTAAAATTTAACCATTTTTATTCATTTATTTATTAAGGTGGTGGACTGGGTCCCTGCATGAATTTCTTTTTAACACTCCCTCTGCGATTCAGCCAATGCATTTCATTTTCTGCTGGAGGTTGAACATGCAGCCTCGCAGTCACTGGTTTATGTATTATTATTATTATTTTATTTGAGTTCCCGTGTTTGTGAAGCATTGTGTGTTGCCCAAAAAAAGCGAAAATTAAAAAGCAAAACACTCATTGCGAGTCACACATAAGAAAGTGCGGACTTCTTCCAGAGACTGTGGCCGGGACGGAGCTGTGTGAGGGCAGTGCTGAGCTGCTCACACCGGGCAGAGAGAGACAGCAGCCGTCCGCCGTCCGCCGTACGTAGACCGGCCAGCGGACGAAACTGTTAAAAAAAAAAAAAAAACACACTGCTTTGCTTTAAATGCACAGTAAGCTATTTCAGATGATCAGCGTGGCCCGTCTTTTTCCTAAAAGGCTTTATTTCACTCTGTCACGTTGGAAAGCTGTAGCTTTGTGCTAATTTGATTAGCGCTTGCTCTACTTCTTCTTCTGTTTGTTTTTCTGGGGGCATTACAGCGCCACACACAGGCCTGGCATATGTACTACAACGTTAAACGAAGCTTCGAGGCACAGAATTTCCCTTGAACATTTTTTGTAATCGAATTATTCGAATTACTCGTCTAATCGTTTCAGCCCTACTGTGTAGCACACCCACATGAAGAAATGAGGATTAATTACATGGTTTACTTCTTACTTTTGGCACTTGCCATTCCTTCAGTCTGTCTGATAATTTCAGCATTTGGTCTTACCAGCATAAGATCCAGATCCTTTTTCTTTCTATTTAGGTATTTTCATTATGCATAAATTGATTTTCTTTCTCACACCCTGGTGTTTGTATCCCTCCGATTTCATGCCTGCACTTCAGCACTAGGGAGCTGGCAGGTTAAAATTACTTTCATGTGCCTAAGTGATTCAAAAATTTGCATTCTCATATGCAGGTCCTCTGGGTAATGTAGAGTCAAAGTCTGGGAGCAAGGGCGTGTGAAAGATGCTATAACTTCTCATACAGTGTCTTTTCATGGAACATACTGTTCTTGCAAGACTGCAGACCCTTCATTCTGTTATTTCAAGTCAGCAGTGTGTGTGCATGTTGGGAAAAGTGTGACCACCTGATTTTAAAGAACTATATTTCCAGAACATTTGAGGGGGTCATAGTGTACACATCAGGGGTGCCCAACTTTTTTTTACTGAGATCTACCAAGCCATAGCTGGACCACACTATATTGTGCACCAATATAATAACACAATTTTCTGGCAGGTTTTAACAATAATAATACATCATTGAAGTAAATGTACATCAATCAATCAAGTTTTATTTCTAAAGCGCTTTACAACAACCAGAGTTGATCAAAGTGCTGCATACAGTTAAAAACAACCATAAGATAAAACATATACATCTAAAATATATTAAAGTTGTCAATTTCCAGGGAGTCACAGCTCTATGTTTCAAAGGCCAATTGAAACAAATGTGTTTTCAGCCTGGCTTTGAACAGGGGCAGGGATGAGATGGAACATAACTCCAGAGGAAGAGAGTTCCAGAGTCTAGGACCTGCCACGGCAAAGGCACGATCGCCCCACTGTCTGTACCTCGACCTTGGAACCACCAGCAGGTGTTGGTCTGAAGAGCGCAAGGCTCTGCTGGGCTGGTGAGGGGTCAGAATGTCACTGAGGTAAGTCGGTGCGAGGCCATGGATTGAACTAAAGATGAACAACAAGAGTTTAAATTGTATTCGGAACTGAACCGGGAGCCAATGGAGGGAGTAAAGAACTGGTGTGATATGGTCGTATTTGCGAGACTGTGTGTCTGAAAAAGAAGTCACAGGCAGATAGATTTGTAAGTCATCCGCGTACATATGAAAGGACACATCATGATGGGCAATAACAGAACCTAATGGCATAATGTACAACGAAAAAAGTGCAGGGCCAAGAATTGAACCCTGTAGCACACCGGAGGTCAGAGGAGCTGTTGAAGAGGAGAGGTCGTTAATCATAACAGTAAAAGACCTATTTGAAAGATATGACCTGAACCACTCCAGTACAGGTCCCTGGAGACCCACCTCTGGGCCAGGTGGGTCAGCAGGATGGAATGGTCCACTGTATCAAATGCTGCAGTGAGATCCAGCATAACCAATAGCGCAGGTGTCTTGGAGTCCAGAGACAACAGAATGTCATTCTGAAATTTTAAAAGTGCCGACTCTGTGCAGCGTGCTCTGAATCTGGATTGAAATTTATCATAAATTTGATTCTGAACCAGGAATGAATTTAACTGAGTGAAAACAAGCTTTTCAAGAACTTTGGAAAGAAAGGGCAGATGGGACACTGGTCTGAAATTTGACAGCACAATGGGGTCTAGGTTGGGTTTTTTGATAAGTGGCCTGACCATGGCCTGCTTAAAAACAGTTGGCACAGACCCTAGCCTTAGACCGGTATTGAAAAAATGAAGAGATGGTCCAACTGTCCAAAATGGTCCAAAAACCTGCTTAAGCACCCTAGATGGAATAATGTCCAAAGGACAATTAGTAGGTTTCAATTTCTGTACTACATCGGAGAGCTGTGAGAGTGACACTGGATGAAATGTACTACAGCAGGAGCAACAGGGGCGTGATGGAGGTCTAGAGCATTTAGTGAATTGCTTATGCTCTGTCTAACCAAGGCCACCTTTTCAACAAAATAATGGAGGAAATCATCACAAGTTGATTTTGTTACATTCTTAAATACATTATCCGATGGATTTATAACGGACTGAATTGTATTAAACAACACTTGGGGGCGATTACAGTTGGCAGAGATGACACTTGAAACATATTTACATTTGGCCTCTTTAACAGCATTCTGATAGTCTGAGAGACAGCCTCTTAGAATATCTAGTGACACATGCAACTTATTTTTCTTCCATCTATGTTCAGCCTGCCTGCAACGCCTTCTTAAGGCACATGTGGTATCATTCAACCAAGGATCTGGTTTTGGCTTAATGGACCTCCGTTTAAATGGTGCAACAGAATCTAATATTCCTGAGCAGATGGAGTTAAAAAAGGAAATATATTCCTCTGGGCCCAAGAAAGTTAACCCTCTTTGAGCAGCAAAATCAGAGTCCATGAAGGCTGCAGAAAATTCATTAGCTGTAGTGGAAGTGATGGTACGGCGACAAGGTGAGGCAAGCGGTCTAACAATGGGAGCTGGAGATGTAAAGGTAAAAATTATGGGTAGGTGGTCAGAAATGCAGGTGTCACAGATTTCCAAAATGGACACAGGAAGAGAATGAGAGAGTATGAGGTCCAGTATGTGACCGTGCTTGTGTGTTGGGGCATTCACAGATTGCAACAGGTTAAAAGAAGACAGAAGACTTTGAAATTCATGGACTAATTGACTTGAAGAACAGCAAATATGAATATCAAAATCACCACAGATTAGAACTTTGTCATATCTTGGCATAATATCAGCCAACAAGTCAGAAAATTCAGCAATAAAATCTTTCAAGTATTTTGGAGGACTATATAACACAGCACACAAGATGTTGGATGTCATTTGTAACTGAAATAATTGTAATTCAAAGCTACCGTAGCCCTTAGATGGAATTTGGCGACAGCTCATGCTCTGTTTGCATACAGTGGCAATCCCGCCTCCACAATTGGTTACTCGCGGTGTATTCAGGAAGGAGAAACCAGGGGGGAGGAGCTTGACAAAAAGCGCTGTTATCACCTGGTTTAATCCAGATCTCCGTTAGCATGAGGAAATCCAACTCGTTGCTTAAAATTAAATCGTTCAGTTGTTCATTACCGAGCGAGCGTTCAAGGGGGCTGCGCGCACCGGTGCCAGAGTCACAGTTTGCCGGGGAGCAGCACGATTGAGCGGTCGGAGATTCTCCTTTACACAGCCCCGCTGCTGGTGGATCCTTACAGGCCGGCGACAAGGAAGCGGACACCCGGCGTCTGCCTGGACCGGTTGGAGCCAGCGGTAGCTGTATTCCAGAAAATAGCGCAGATCGGCATCTCCACGTGTTGAGGAAATTCTGATAAAGCCAGGATCGCTGTCATTGGTGGAAGCCAGGTACACTTTGATTTTAACTCGTACTCCTGCTCTCTTTCCACGTTTCCTTCGCTTCTTGTTGCAATGCAATGCACAAGCCAGACGCCTGAGAAAGGGTGGCACAGATGCTAGGAGTGGTGGAGGTGTTTCATACTGTTCACTTTTAGCACATCCAGGCAGATCAAACACGCTGTCACATATTTGCAACAATGTCAGACGATTGTACACCAAAAGAGATGACGCATTGTGAATGACAACCAAAATAAGTAGTGTAATCCAGAGTAAACTAAGCAATCGCGGATGGCGAGCCAAACACAACGGCGCCATCTTGTCACTTTTTTGCAGTTTTTTCAAGTAGGCCTAGGACTGGCCTCAAGTTGGAAAAGTTGTTTCCTACCTTAGTGGGACTTCTGGCACAGAGAGGAGGAAGCTAGTGTCTCATAGTCCGGACAGTAGGAGCTGAGTGCAGCCGTAAGCAGGTACTCATGCGCTCTCTTTCTGCATTAGATTTCAGATTTGGACATTCATGTCATGTGTTGCTCTGGATTTGAGCTCAATGTCATTTTTCATTGTGAGGATCCAGGTTGAAGAGTGTTGCCACTTTGGACAATATCCAGTCCACGTCTATATTTTCCCCAAATGGAAAACAGAGAAAACTGACAAGATGCTCTGCATGTGATCATCATAACGTGCACTCTTAGGCGCCACAGTCTTTGTCCTGGTGCTTAAGTTCTGTGTCCATGTGTGGAAAGTTCTGCGGGTCACACTGTTGCAAACTGCTTGATAGTACATGTAATATGTTTTTAAACTTGCTTTCAAATCCAAAAGCTGTGCATATTCATATTGGTTTGAACGTTTCAGAAATTCTTTAATTTCAGGCAGAAGACCGCTCCAGAAATTTACCTCTGCTGAGCCACCTTCGTCTGTGTGCAGCAGATGTGTGTCTCCTCCAACTGCGAACAGAATAAATGTGTCCTCAGACTCCTGGAATGTCATCAGGACCTGGCCTTTCCACTCTCCATATCTTCTCTCACTTTATACAGATGCAGATTCTTAATTGTTATTGGAACAAGTACAATGAAAGTTGAGGTGCAAGCCTTTCAGTGCAAATATAAACCTGAGTAAACTATGAGCAGACTTGGAAGGTCTGGAGAAGAAAAGAAAAATAAACATAAAAAATAAAATGTAACTGAAGGTAACCGAATGAAAGAGGTATGTCCAGAGTACAAATTAAAAAAGGAAAAAACAAAACAAAATGTAGGAGCAAAACAGAGATTGCATACAAAAAGAGAAAATGTACACATGTATGTATGTACACACAGTGGATATTGCACATAAACAAATATTGCACTCATTTCAAGTGTGGCATGTGGTATTTGGTTCCAGTGGCATTCATAGCTCTAACAGCAGTTGGGCAGAAACTGTTTTTTAATCTATTTGTACTTGCTTTAATGGCCCTGTACCATCTGCCTCACAGCAGTAGCTCAAACAGAGTGGCCAGGGTGGGATGAGTCCTTCAGGATAGTGTTGGCTCTCCTGAGACACTAAGAGCCATGAAGGTCCCCCAGTGTGGGCACCCAATGATCTTCTCTGCCATTTTGGTAACCCTCTGGAGCTTTTTCCTGTATGTCCCTGTGCAGCTGCCAAACCACATACAGAGGCAGTATGTGAGAATGCTCTCCATGGTAATGTGGTTAAAAGACACGACCAATCTCTGGCTTATGTTATTTTTCCTGAGGATTCTCAGAAAGTGGAGTCTTTGCTGTGCCTTCTTTACCAGATGTGTAGTGTTCCTGCCCCAGGTCTCATCTATGTGAGCTCCCAGGAAACTGAAGTCCCGACCCTTTCCACTAAGGATGCGACTGATCTGATCCAGTATCTGCATCGGCTTCTGATACTGATACAACCTGCAACGTTTTCCAATACCAGAGAGAAGCCACTGTGAAACCTCTCAACTGCTTCTGCTTGCTCTCTGCTTTGTTTGCTGATAAACAGGAGGAGGGGAGGGGGAGGTTTCTGAAGCCGAGCTGTTTGAGTGAGTTCTCTCTTCCGCAGTGTTCTAAGCCATGGGTAGTGGCAAATTTCCGCCCGGCTCTCGGGTTCAGATTGTCTGTTCATCGAGCATGGATTTTCCAAAAAAATGAACTGAATTATTGCTGAAAATGTGTGCTGAAAAGTTAGCCGCTTCAGTGTCCCGAGGCTGTGAAATGCTATGAAACGCCAGCTCAGAGCACAACTGAGGAGGACATTCAAACAGAGATTCTATTCGCTGAAAGGGAAAAAAAAATCTTCATTAAAATTTATTAATCCAGAGTTTGCCACGTGAGTGTTGCTGATGACACATTTAGAAATTTACGGTTTATTTTGCAGTTGAAAGGCTTTGTGTTTCCAAGAAGTTACAAGTTTGCTTAGCAGGAAAACAGCGAGAGAGAGAGAGAGTGAGTGTGAGAGAGAGGATGCAATTTTTAATTTTTACTCTTAACACTTGCTTTGATAATGTAAACATATGTCTCCCATATCAATAAAGCTCCATTGGGGGGTGGGAGAGATGTTTTTTCTCTTTAAGTCTATAAAAATAAGGCTATAAAAGTATTTAATTCTTTCACCAAAACATCAAATCTAGGCTTGCATCTTAGATACACCTTCTGGCAAATTGTAGCTGAACTTTCAGGTCTCCTTTTTTAAGAAAATCCTCATAAAATCAACACTCAATAATGATGATAATAATATTAAAGCAAACAAAGCTCTGGTATCAGTATTGTCAGATATCCAAATTCAGGTATCTGGATCGGATACCTACTTTCGGCATGGGCTCACCCAATGATAATGGGCTGAATGTCTGTTTTGTTTCTCCTGTTGTCTATGATTAGCTTCTTGATTTTGGATGTGTTCAGGAGCAAGTTTTCTCTACACCACACCGTCAGCTATTCCACCTCATACTTACTGTTCTCTTGCATTTCCTGATTTACTCTCTCCACATCATCCATCTTTTTTTCTCTCTCATTTTCTTCATACATCATCTTCTTAAAATATTCCCTTCATCTTCTCAACACATTCTCCTCACTTGTCAGCACTTTACCATCTGCATCCATTATCACCCTAACCTGCAGCAGATCCTTTCCAGCTCTGTCCCTTTGTCTGGCCATTCTGTACTAAACAAAATAAATTCCAAAAATAAATGCCAGTAATATAATGTACGCTACAAGAATGCGCAAACATCCAAAAGTAAAGAGCTGATAATATAGAAAATGGTGCATTTTACTCTCCAGTGCAACTTATGTTTATATATTTATATATTTTTCCTTTCCTTCAAGAGACATTTCTTTTTTGACTGGTGCAAGTTATACTCTGGAAAATACAGTAAGTTAATAATAAGTAAATTCATGGACAATGAAGAAATAATTGTTTACAGTTATGAAGTAAATCACATAAAACTCATGGGAACATTGCCTGAGGTTGCAAAAGCTTCCTACTGCAACCTTTTCCCCTGCTAAGAAATATAAATTAGTTTCTGTTGATTACCGTTGTTTGATCAAGCCTAATAGCCTGCATTGTTTGCACTGTAAACTCAAGTCCCAGGTAGATGTTTTCTGTGAATGGATGTGTGAAAAGTACGCAGATCTCATGGTTATGTAATGAATGCATTCCAGTTATATTCTATGTGGAACACAATTTAGCCTGATGCTTCTGTTCATATGAAGGGATCCACAGTGTCACCATCCATCTGTGTAATGGACACAGCCAGGGTATGTGTAGGTTGTGCATCATTTAAATAATAACATCCCTAATTGCTTTATCCTTTTAGCTTGTTTCTTGGGGAGAACAGACTTTCAGCTCTGCCATTATCTAGTAAACATAAAACTGTTAAGTCTGTGGATGTGTGTGTTGCTCTCTGTATCGCTGTGTCTGTCTCTATCCATAGACATAATCGAAGTGGTTTGTCAATGATATAGGCTATGTTTGAATTCCGGCGTTACCGACCGAACGGCCCCCTCTAAAAATCGACCCGCCCTGCCTTCACTGCACATGCGTCATTTAGGACCGTCAGCAGCAATTCACCGATTATCACCTCGTTTCTGCTTAAAACTGCAATTCAGTCATGATCTATATCAGCAACAGATATTTGAAGCTTTAGTACAACAATCATTTCCACATAAATTCAGCATTATTTTATAATAAAAGATAGGGGAGCAATCAAAGTGCAACAGCAGCATGTCTGAGTCTGACTCGCTAGACCCAAAGAGATAAAAGGGAATAATGTGATTATTAACCATGAGATGACAAAGTAAAACCTCTTAAATCATTCTAAAGTCAGTTTTAAGCAGAAACGAGGCGATAATTGATGAGTTGCTGCTGACGCTCTGAAATGAGGTAGGCGCAGCAGCATGTCAGACAAATCATTTCTTCTTACTTCTCCAAGTTACTGTGCGTTGCTATTATTTTTGTATTGTGGGTTGATCGCAGCATTCAAACCAGCCCGTGTGCAGGGGGATGTCGGGGTTCGGCTACTGTCCACTTCACCCAGTTTCAGCAAGCTGCAAACTTTTCCTCTGCTACACAGCAGCCCCGAGTTGAAACACAACTGTCTCTCAAAGCGGACTGACGCTCAGAGCTCTGGGTTTACAAAGACATTTTTACACTTTTTTCCCCTTTATTTAAAACTCTGTGCTGCGCTGTGTGTCCTCGCTAAAAACAGCTGATCCACCATGCATTATCAACAAATACTAACTCTTTTTTTTCTTCCTCACCCAAATGCACCTAATGTCTCTTTCTGAGTGCGACGTGATGGAAATAAACGGCGATAAAAACTTTCTTGCTTGTCAATCTGGTAGTGTTTACTGCGTAAATAAACGTTATCCATTCTTCAGATGAGATGGCAAACCAGGGGTGAATGCATGTGGAGAGGAGGCGTGGGGAGTGCGGGCCCCACAACACCCCTAGATTAAAGGGCCACTTTTGAAGAAATGTTTTCATACTATTACTACTAATAATAATAATTTCAACAACTAAAACATTTAGAAATAATTTAATACTTACATTTATAAACAATGTTGGTTAGAAATTGTAAGTTTTACCATTACAGTGCTGTCAACAGTTAAATATGAGGTTAAGAAAGATGTCTTATTTTATTTTTTATAAAACAAGTATTTGTGTTCATTGAAGTCCAGAATGAGTGACTGACTATAGTGAGTATTGGCAAAACGTGTTGTCATTTTCATGTTGAGGTGGCAGGGGGGTGTTGTCGGCAGCTGGTGAAAGTAACTAGTGATCTAACTTTTAAAATTGAGTAATCAGTAAAGTAACTAAGTTACTTTTTCAAGGACTAGTCAGTAATTGGATTACTTTTCAAAGTAACTGTGGCATCACAACTCACCACACTCACACTTTTAATATAAAGATGACTTACCACCCTCTGCTAGAATGGCTTGTGAGTCCAGAAAGTAGTTAACAACATCCATTGTTCAGTGTTTTTGGCTAATATCCGTAGCTTCTCCAAAAATATTTCTCCTATCAACATTTCGCTTAAGCAGCGTTTGTCCTTGACCCAAAATACATACTGTATTTTCCGCACCATAAGGTGCACCTAAAAGCCTTACATTTTCACAAAAATCGGCCATGCGCCCTATAATCCGGTGCGCCATATGTGCGCACTGAATTCCAAAATCTGTAAAAATGACCGTTGTTTTTGAGCGTTGGAATATCGGCCCATTTTCCGCTGACACAAGGACGTAATACGTAAAGTACGTACGCTAGCAACGTAGAGTACGTACCCTGGCAGCGATAAACCAATCGGAGAACATTACGTAATACGTAAAGTACATACGCTGGTAGCGTAGAGTACGTACGCTGCCAGCGATAAACCAGTCAGAGAAGAGTCCGTGAGTCCGTGGTACGTACACTTACCTCCGCCACTCCTCCGGTAGTTACCGTATACTACAGGTATCCTGCAAAACCACATTTGTTTGTCTAAGGACCCCCGAAAATGGCGCCAGCGAAGAGACATGCTTACGAGGCACAATTCAAACTGCAGGCTATCAAATACGTGGTTGTTCATGGGAATAGAGCAGCTGCGAGAGGAAACAAGAAAATGAACTGCACCAAGTTAAAAAGACCAAACGGAGTTTCCGTAGAAACAAAGCGAGGTGGCCACAGCTAGAAGACCAGCTGTTCAATTCAGACACAAAAGATGAAGACTTCGATGGATTTGTGACAGAACCATAATAAAAAAATAATGTGAGTACCATATTGTTAAATACCGTAGTTCAAAGTTGTTAAAAAGTTAAAATAAACTCACCGCTTTGCTTCTGTGACCTTTTTTTTTTTTTTGGAGACTATATGTATTAGCGTGCGCCTTTTGTAAGGGTTAAGTACCCACTAATTGAGGCTGTGCCTTATAATCCGGTGCACCTTTTGTAAGGGTTAAGTACCCGCTAATTGAGGGCGCGCCTTATAATCCGGTGCACTTTATGGTGCAGAAAATACGGTAAGCATATCAAATGTCAGCTTCCCCCAGTTTATCTGTGATCTAAGCTGCATGCACACACGCACAGCTGCTGTAAGCAGGTGCTTTTAATTTGACAAAAAAGAGTGACTGAAGTCATTAAAACCACTACATTTTTCACTCATGGTATCAACATGAGATAACTCACTCATGGTAAGAGCAATATAACCCTTAACTAAACTGACTAAACCAATTGAACTACAAAAATACAGTAAATCAATAACACTGTTAAACTAACATGAACCACAATAACATTTAAAACCTCAAAGCCCTTAACTCCCATGGTGCATTGCAGCACATTGTCCATTGTTTAGCTCAAATTGTCCATTGTTAGCTCAAAGTGCCAATTTCTCCAAAAATATTTCTCCTGATAACTTTCTATTTTTGCAGCGTTGATCCTTTACCCAAAATACATAAGCATATCAAACGGCAAATGTCAGCTGTCCCCGGTTTTTGCGTGATCAAAGCCATACACATGCACACACACAGAGGCCACTTGGCTTTTATATATATATATATATATATATATATATATATATATATATATATATATATATATATATATATATATATACACACACACACACACAAAAACAAATAATTCAAAGTTATGAACACAGATTAGTTTTGCTCACTTTTTTTTATTTTTATCTTTTCATGATTTTGACAAAGGCTATTTATTTATTCATTCACCAATAATGTTTATATTGCAGGCACCTCGTCTGTTCTTTGAGCCTGAGATAGTCAGATCTCACAAGCTAAGCAGAATGGGAACTGGTTAGCACTTGGGTAGGAGACCTCCTCAGAAGACCGGGGGCTGTTTGTGTTTCTCCAGGTAAAACTGGAGTTTTGTCAAGATGGATATTACCGTAATTTTTGGACTGTAAGCTTCTACTTTTTTCACATGGTTTGAACACTGCGGCTTTAACAATGGTGCGGTTAATTTATGGATTTTTACAGGCTTTCTCATAAGTCGAAGTACATCAATTGATTTCCTGAAAGCTGCAGTCCTCATGCAGTGTAAATTCACATACAGTGTAAATATAAGGTCTTACCTGTTCATTTTAGTGAAGAAATTAAAGTCCCTCTCCGGCACTTTGCGCCAGAGTTGCACCGTCAGCGGGGCGGAGCCTTCTCCCCCCACCGGTTCTCTGTCTTGGTGCAACAAGTCGAAAACGTCACAGCGCCTCATTAACATCTCATTTACCACAGACTCCATCCGATCCTAGCTGTACGCAATGAAATCTCAAGAAAAACTTAAAATTACTCAGTTCTCCATGTGGAGCAGAGACACCGTGCGCACACTGGATAACATGCACGTCAGTATTTACGTATTATTATATTTATTTGTTTAATTAATAAATTACATTTATTTAATTAAAAGTTTAAAAAATTCTAACCTCTTTCTGTGTAAATAGCCTATCTCATGTTACAACGTGGAGACCCGCAGCTTATAGACAATTGCGGCCTATTTATGTACAATTTCTTTTTAAAATTGGTGGGTGTGGCTAATATTCAGGTGTGCTCTATAGTCCGAAAATTATGGTAGGCATAAAACTTGTGCCAGATCCCAATGCAGATCTGTGCTGGATTCGTTGTGGTAACCCCACTCAAACAAGAGCATCTGTGAGGCAAACAACAACAACAATGTTCATATTGCAGTTAAGGAGTGCTTTATTTTAAGATATTGGACATCTTGTTTTCATTTAGGACTACAGACAAAAGCTCCTTGTTTCTATTACTCATTAAGTTATTTTTAAAAATGGAAAGCAAAGTAGTATTTGTCTTTTATTTTGCTAGTCTGAAAAATTATCTGATCCATGGCCTAAATGCTGTATCTGATCTGAAACATGGCTTTTGCGATTATTGATGCCCCAGTGTAATTTTACGATATTTTCGTTGTTAATGTCAGTATGTTGACTATGGAGGAATGCAGTCACCTTTTCGTCTGTAGTTTCCTCGTGACCGCTGTCCTCAGCAGTAACTTCCATTACCGCTTGTGAAAAGGACCTTAGTTTGATTTATTTATTTATTTTTTTAATCCAGAGATGATGACATCGTTCATTCTTGAATACTGCTCCAAGTCAGACACCTGATTTTCCAGATATAAAATTTTCTGTTCATATTTAGTATTTTGTCACTTTAACTGTTTGATTTTTTTTTTTTTTTTTTTTCCCAGCAGTTCTGTAAAGATGTGGTTCTGCTTTATCAAAGCCATTTCTGCAGATAACATGTTCATGGACTCCTTTAATTCGTCCATTCGTCTTTTTGAAGATTTTTTTTTACAGTCATGTTGCTTACGGGACACAATAGATCTTGATTAAGGACAAATCACACTACTGCTGTTCCCAAACTTCTGAAAGCTATCTTACCAAGGCTAAGCTAGCTTAGCCTCCGACGGGCCGCCACGAGCCTCGAGCTTAGCTGAGCACCTCCGATAGGGCTGTGACGAGCCTCGTACCTGGCTGGGCACCTCTAACGGGCTTCGACGAGCTGCGGGCTTAGCTGGTCACCTCCGACGAGCCTCGGGTCTCGATGGGGACACTGACATGGCTGCTGGCCCTGCCAGCGGACTCCAGACGCTGCTGCGGGCTGTAACAAACAGTACGGCCATCTGTACAGACGCCGGCTGTCTGCTCTGCTGCTCTCTCAGTTGCTCCTCTGCTGCCTCACTCCTCTGCGCACACACACACACACACACACACACACACACACACACACACACACACACACACACACACACACACACACACACACACACACACACAAGACAAGTCCACTGCGCTGTAAGCTGTCTGTCATGATTTTTTTTTCACTGCACTGAGGAAATACGTGGTCTATTAGATAATAAACCGACCCTTTTTATTTTTTTTAACTATATGGATTTGAATGATGTGCGATTACACCAATCAGGCTTGAACCCTCGTGCGCATGCGTGAGTTTTTTCATGCGTGTCGGTGACGTCATTTCCCTGTGGGCAGGCCTTGAGTGAGATGTGGTCCTGCCCTCTCGGCTGAATTCCTTTGTTTCACACGCTGCTCGAGACGGCGCGCGTTGCTTTATCAAAATTTTTTCTGGACCTGTGAGGACTATCCGAGTGGACACTATTTGAGAAATTAAGCTGGTTTTCGGTGAAAAGTTTAACGGCTGATGAGAGATTATGGGGTGTTTCTGTCGGTGTAAGGACTTCCCACAGAGCGGGACGTCCTGCAGCGCTTCTAGGCGCCGTCGTCGGCCTGTTTCGACCTGAAAACATCCTAATTTAAGGCTTAATTCACCCAGGACGTCGTGAGAGAACAGAGAAGATTCAGAAGAGGCCGGCATGAGGACTTTATGCGGACATTCCACTGTTTTAAGGACATTTTTTAATGAAAGACGTGCGCGCAAATTCGCCGAGTCGTTTCCGTGACGACTCGGCAAATCTGTGTGCGCCGCGACAGGAAAAACACCTCCGTGTTGAAAACCATTTGTAAAATTCAGGCGGCTTTTGATGGCTTTCAACAAGTGAGTAACTGAGAAATTGTTTAACAGCTTGGGCATGTTCCAACTTGCCCGTTAAGGTTTCCAACGGAGGTGTTTTTCCTGTCGCGACCCCCCCGCGGTCGGGTCCGGCCCGACATGCAACTCTGCCCGCACGTTCTTTCATTACAAAATGTCTGTTAACAATGGAATGTCAGAATAAACTCATGCCGACTTCTTCTGAAAGTTCTCTGTTCTCTGACGACTTCCTGGATCAACAGAGCCTGAAATGTGTAAGGTTTCAACTTGAAATGGTGAGACGCTGCCGCCTCGAAGCACAGATTGCCGTCAGGCGCCATGGGCCGTCCTTACGGCGACTCTACCAGACCAAAATCTCTCATCAGCCGTTAAAATTTTTACCGAAAACCAGCTGAATTTATCGAATGGTGTCCACTCAGTTGTGCCTTACAGTTTTGTAAAAATTTTGATCAAACAAAGGAGCAGTATATGAGCCATTCCTAAACAATGAAAAAACAACGAGAGGGTGGGCCACTCCTCACTCAGACTGCCCACAGGCGAATGATGTAACCGACAGGCGTGAAAAAACTCTCACATGCCCACGAGGGTTCAAGCATGTCTGATGTAATCACACGTGATTCAAATCCATATGGTTTTTGAAAAAAATAATAAGGTCGGATACTTTTCTAATAGACCTCGTACAGTCTTTAGTTTATTTATTTATTTTGATAGTACACGTGCACACAAGCACCTTCCCACTTGTGTGAGCGTGCACCGCGCAGTGTGCACACACTCACACACGCCAGGTGGCACTTAGCCTGTAAACAAACGTGGTGGAATTTGTTTTGCTGACGGACAATGATTTGATGCACGGCATGACAGCATTCATCGGCAGAATTATTTTCGGCTAGCACTGAGGGCTAGCTTAGCTTAGCCTTGGTAAGCTTGGTAAGCTAAGCAAGCTAAGGAAGCAGAGTTGTAGTCTTACACACCTCTCTGCAGCTTCTCTCCCCCTGCCATCCCCTCATTACCCCATCCCTGTAGAGACGGTGTCTGCTCCCAGACCACCAATAACCAGCAAAAATCTATTTAAGCATAAAAATTCAAAAAGAAAAAATAATATAGCACCTTCAACTGCACCACAGACTAAAACAGTTAAATGTGGTCTATTAAACATTAGATCTCTCTCTTCTAAGTCCCTGTTAGTAAATGACATAATAATTGATCAACATATTGATTTATTCTGCCTTACAGAAACCTGGTTACAGCAGGATGAATATGTTAGTTTAAATGAGTCAACACCCCCGAGTCACACTAACTGCCAGAACGCTCGTAGCACGGGCCGAGGCGGAGGATTAGTAGCAATCTTCCACTCCAGCTTGTTAATTAATCAAAAACCCAGACAGAGCTTTAATTCATTTGAAAGCTTGTCTGTTAGTCTTGTCCATCCAAATTGGAAGTCCCAAAAACCAGTTTTATTTGTTATTATCTATCGTCCACCTGGTCGTTACTGTGAGTTTCTCTGTGAATTTTCGGACCTTTTGTCTGACTTAGTGCTTAGCTCAGATAAGATAATTATAGTGGGAGATTTTAACATCCACACAGATGCTGAGAATGACAGCCTCAACACTGCATTTAATCTATTGTTAGACTCGATTGGCTTTGCTCAAAATGTAAATGAGTCCACCCACCACTTTAATCATACCTTAGATCTTGTTCTGACTTATGGTATGGAAATTGAAGATTTAACAGTATTCCCTGAAAACCCCCTTCTGTCTGATCATTTCTTAATAACATTTACATTTACTCTGATGGAATACCCAGCAGTGGGGAATAAGTTTCATTACAGTAGAAGTCTTTCAGAAAGCGCTGTAACTAGGTTTAAGGATATGATTCCTTCTTTATGTTCTCCAATGCCATATACCAACACAGGGCAGAGTAGCTACCTAAACTCTGTGAGTGAGATAGATTATCTCGTCAATAGTTTTATATCCTCATTGAGGACAACTTTGGATGCTGTAGCTCCTCTGAAAAAGAGAGCCTTAAATCAGAAGTGCCTGACTCCGTGGTATAACTCAAACACGCAGCTTAAAGCAGATAACCCATAAGTTGGAGAGGAAATGGCGTCTCACTAATTTAGAAGATCTTCACTTAGCCTGGAAAAAGAGTCTGTTGCTCTATAAAAAAGCCCTCCGTAAAGCTAGGACATCTTACTACTCATCACTAATTGAAGAAAATAAGAACAACCCCAGGTTTCTTTTCAGCACTGTAGCCAGGCTGACAAAGAGTCAGAGCTCTATTGAGCCGAGTATTCCTTTAACTTTAACTAGTAATGACTTCATGACTTTCTTTGCTAATAAAATTTTAACTATTAGAGAAACAATTACTCATAACCATCCCAAAGACATATCGTTCTCTTTGGCTGCTTTCAGTGATGCCGGTATTTGGTTAGACTCTTTCTCTCCGATTGTTCTGTCTGAGTTATTTTCATTAGTTACTGCCTCCAAACCATCAACATGTCTATTAGACCCCATTCCTACCAGGCTGCTCAAGGAAGCCCTACCATTAATTAATGCTTCGATCTTAAATATGATCAATCTGTCTTTATTAGTTGGCTATGTACCACAGGCTTTTAAGGTGGCAGTAATTAAACCATTACTTAAAAAGCCATCACTTGACCCAGCTATCTTAGCTAATTATAGGCCAATCTCCAACCTTCCTTTTCTCTCAAAAATTCTTGAAAGGGTAGTTGTAAAACAGCTAACTGATCATCTGCAGAGGAATGGTCTATTTGAAGAGTTTCAGTCAGGGTTTAGAATTCATCATAGTACAGAAACAGCATTAGTGAAGGTTACAAATGATCTTCTTATGGCCTCAGACAGTGGACTCATCTCTGTGCTTGTTCTGTTAGACCTCAGTGCTGCTTTTGATACTGTTGACCATAAAATTTTATTACAGAGATTAGCGCATGCCATAGGTATTAAAGGCACTGCGCTGCGGTGGTTTGAATCATATTTATCTAATAGATTACAATTTGTTCATGTAAATGGGGAATCTTCTTCACAGACTAAGGTTAATTATGGAGTTCCACAAGGTTCTGTGCTAGAACCAATTTTATTCACTTTATACATGCTTCCCTTAGGCAGTATTATTAGACAGCATTGCTTAAATTTTCATTGTTACGCAGATGATACTCAGCTTTATCTATCCATGAAGCCAGAGGACACACACCAATTAGCTAAACTGCAGGATTGTCTTACAGACATAAAGACATGGATGACCTTTAATTTCCTGCTTTTAAACTCACATAAAACTGAAGTTATTGTACTTGGCCCCACAAATCTTAGAAACATGGTGTCTAACCAGATCCTTACTCTGGATGGCATTACCCTGACCTCTAGTAATACTGTGAGAAATCTTGGAGTCATTTTTGATCAGGATATGTCATTCAATGCGCATATTAAACAAATATGTAGGACTGCTTTTTTGCATTTGTACAATATCTCTAAAATTAGAAAGGTCTTGTCTCAGAGTGATGCTGAAAAACTAATTCATGCATTTATTTCCTCTAGGCTGGACTATTGTAATTCATTATTATCAGGTTGTCCTAAAAGTTCCCTGAAAAGCCTTCAGTTAATTCAAAATGCTGCAGCTAGAGTACTGACAGGGACTAGAAGGAGAGAGCATATCTCACCCATATTGGCCTCTCTTCATTGGCTTCCTGTTAATTCTAGAATAGAATTTAAAATTCTTCTTCTTACTTATAAGGTTTTGAATAATCAGGTCCCATCTTATCTTAGGGACCTCGTAGTACCATATCACCCCAATAGAGCGCTTCGCTCTCAGACTGCAGGCTTACTTGTAGTTCCTTTTGAAATTGAAAATTATGCAGGTGAAATGTGTAAAAACATCTGGAATCTCCCACATTTTAAGTCTATCTGTACATTATTTTTTTCTCTCTTCCAAATAAGTTTATTGCACATTCATAACATGTATACAGTGTGTTAATGAAACAAAAACATTTTTGATTAATTTCACTAATCAAAAATTCAGCACAGAGTCAGACCAGAAACGGCAGTAAAAGATTTTCATTTTTGTCTTAGGACTTCAGGACACAAGGTCGGATAGGACCTTGAGAGGAAGCATTGCGTGCGACTTTGGGTGATAGTTGCCAACAGCACCGCTATACTAAAAAAAAAAAAAAAATATGTATATGTGTATATGTATATACACAATGCTACTATGGCTTGCTTTTTGACAGTGACGGTAAACCCTAAAATATGGGGAGCCTCCACAGGAAGGGTAAATGAGACATCTTGCAGTTTTTCTTTAGAACATAGTGTGACACAATTTCTCTGACACAAATACAGTGCTGCCAAAAGGTTTATGTACCTGTGAGCTTTTGCATGTTTTAATTTTGTAATGACATCAATTTAAAAAAAAATAAATCAGGCTTTTTTTATTTTAACATTTCTAAAATGATGCAATTTAAATTCACATTGAAAACTAATCTGTACAACATGACTGAACTTAAATTTTTGTTATTGTAGCCAATTTTTGTGATCTGTCTAGTACTGAGTCTAGCACAAAGTTAAACTATCCCCCAACTATCAATTGATGGGAATCAATGTCCGGTGTCACATACCGAACGGTCCCTCATAAAAATTGGTCCGCCCTGCCTCCACTGCGCATGCGTCATTTCAGAGTGTCAGCAGGTCGTCTGAGAAAGAGTCTTTTTACCCAAAGCGATTAAATTGAATAATGGGATTATTAACCATCAGGATGTCAAGGTAAAACCTCTTAAATTATTCTAAAGTCAGTTTTAAGCAGAAACGAAGTGATATTCAGACATCTCGTGGTCAGTCCAGCATCCTGTTGTCCACAAACACCACTCCCACACATTTCCCTCTGCACCTCGGACAGAGAGAAAAAGCAGAATCAGTCGGCCGGAAAAACCATACCTAAGGTATAATTCATCAGCATTAAATCAACAGGAAAGCAGAGAAAATGCTAAGGTTATGGCCTGTTGCCAGCCCTAAGCTTCACTAACAGACCCAGAATTTAGATAAAGTTGAGGCCGAGGCCTGTTCCTTTACTAATAAAATTAATTTAAAAGGGATAGGTGGAATAGTACCATACTATGTCAGTATGCTAGCCATATGAAAGGGGGAATAAATGTGACTTAAATCTGGACTTGAATGTCTCTACAGAATTGGACTGTTTTATCTTAATATGGAGATCATTCCACAAAACAGGTGCACGAAAAGAGAAGGCTCTGTGGCGTGCAGACTTTTTATTCACCCTTTGGACACAAAGTAGTCTTGCACCCTGAGAACACAGAGCCTGGGCTGGTACGGAGGGTTTAATTAGGTCAGCTAAGTAGGGAGGTGCTAATCCGTGACTAATTTGCTCATTTTCCAAAAAGTGACACTAAGATATCAGGCAGTCTGGCTCTAAGTTCAATTGTAGTTGAAGAGTTGATGTGTCACCTCAATGATAAATAAGGTTCTTGTTCCAGTAACCACGTCAACTAGACAATAAATTTAAGAAGTGAGTGATCTGAGCCCACTGATGCAAGAGGCATGATGTCCATATTTGTGACACCGATACCATGAATGAGGACCAAATTCAGGGTATTTCCACTAATTTGTGGTGAATCCTGTATGCAATGCTGAAATCCTAATACATCTGTAATGTCCATAAATGATTTGCACAGGGGGTCAGAAGCTGAATGTTAGTGACCGACAATTAGAATGTTGTCTGCACGGATTGTGAAGTTAGAGATAAACTGGGCCCGTGGGCCTATATACGGTGAAAAATAGCATGGTTGATTTTTATTCTTCTGACCTTGGCTATATGCAGTGGTGGGCATAGTTCCGCTAACCGTTATTTATCGAAGATAATGTTTTCATTATCGGATTAGCTTTTCAGATAACTTTGAAAACCATTATCGGACCAATTATCTTCCGATACGTTTTGGTCCGATAATTTTTACATATATATAACATATTTTTGCAGATGTGGTAAACAAAGCTTAATAGTTACAAACATTAATGAAGTCTGAAATCAGTTGAGTACCTACCTGTTAAATGTTTTGTAGTACAACCCCTGGCAAAAATAATGGAATCACCAGCCTCGGAGGATGTTCATTCAGTTGTTTAATTTTGTAGAAAAAAAGCAGATAACAGACATGACACAAAACTAGTCATTTCAAATGGCAACTTTCTGGCTTTAAAAAACACTATAAGAAATCAGGGAAAACAATTGTGGCAGTCAGTAACGGTTACTTTTTTAGACCAAGCAGAGGGAAAAAAATATGGAATCACTCAATTCTGAGGAAAAAAATTATGGAATCATGAAAAACAAAAGAACGCTCCAACACATCACTAGTATTTTGTTACACCACCTCTGGCTTTTATAACAGCTTGCAGTCTCTGAGGCATGGACTTAATGAGTGACAAACAGTACTCTTCATCAATCTGGCTCCAACTTTCTCTGATTGCTGTTACCAGATCAACTTTGCAGGTTGGAGCCTTGTCATGGACCATTTTCTTCAACTTCCACCAAAGATTTTCAATTGGATTAAGATCCGGACTGTTTGCAGGCCATGACATTGACCCTATGTGTCTTTTTGCAAGGAATGTTTTCACAGTTTTTGCTCTATGGCAAGATGCATTATCATCTTGAAAAATGATTTCATCATCCCCAAACATCCTTTCAATTGATGGGATAAGAAAAGTGTCCAAAATATCAACGTATCTTGTGCATTTATTGATGATGTAATGACAGCCATCTCCCCAGTACCTGACATGCAGCCCCATATCATCAATGACTGTGGAAATTTACATGTTCTCTTCAGGCAGTCATCTTTATAAATCTCGTTGGAACGGCACCAAACAAAAGTTCCAGCATCATCACCTTGCCCAATGCAGATTCGAGATTCATCTCTGAATATGACTTTCATCCAGTCATCCACAGTCCACGATTGCTTTTCCTTAGCCCATTGTAACCTTGTTTTTTTTTCTGTTTAGGTGTTAATGATGGCTTTCGTTTAGCTTTTCTGTATGTAAATCCCATTTCCTTTAGGCGGTTTCTTACAGTTCGGTCACAGACATTGACTCCAGTTTCCTCCCATTCATTCCTCATTTGTTTTGTTGTGCATTTTCGATTTTTGAGACATATTGCTTTAAGTTTTCTGTCTTGATGCTTTGATGTCTTCCTTGGTCTACCAGTATGTTTGCCTTTAACAACCTTCCCATGTTGTTTGTATTTGGTCCAGAGTTTAGACACAGCTGACTGTGAACAACCAACATCTTTTGCAACATTGCGTGATGATTTACCCTCTTTTAAGAGTTTGATAATCCTCTCCTTTGTTTCAATTGACATCTCTCGTATTCGAGCCATGATTCATGTCAGTCCACTTGATGCAACAGCTCTCCAAGGTGTGATCACTCCTTTTAGATGCAGACTAACGAGCAGATCTGATTTGATGCAGGTGTTAGTTTTGGGGATGAAAATTTACAGGGTGATTCCATAATTTATTCCTCAGAATTGAGTGAGTCTATTTTTTTCCCTCTGTTTGGTCTACAAAAGTAACTGTTATTGACTGCCACAATTTTTTTTTCTTGATTTCTTATACTGTTTCTTAAAGCCAGAAAGTTGCCATTTGAAGTGACTTTAGTTTTGTGTCATGTCTGTGATCTGCTTTTTTTCTATAAAATTAAACAACTGAATGAACATCCTCCGAGGCCGGTGATTCCATAATTTTTGCCAGGGGTTGTAGATGCGCAGTTCTATCCTCTGCAAACAGAGGAGAGCTGGTTCTATAAGAAACCGCTCTATCCTCTGCAGGCAAAGGAGAACTGGTCACAACAAAGAAAAAAGCTAATTTCTTTTGACCCCATACTGATACGCTGGCAATATTACCCAAGTCATCCAGAGGTATACAGTTTTAACTTATGGTTAAAATTTTAACCAAACTAATTTTGAACACGTTATTTAAATTAACGTCACGTCTGAAGTTTTATAAAGTGAAAATATCAGATATGTGTTTTAGTTTTAAAGTAATGCACTAATTTTGAAGGTTTTAGTGTGGTCATGCTGTGCCCAGTGCATTATGGGTAATCTCAGTACATTCACGACAGAAGAAATGCATGTAAGACCCTTTGATCAGGTTCCACACAGACAACAGCATTAAACTCTTTGTATATTGTGCCTAAAACTCTCGTGAATATATTCTCTGGGTTTATAGATGTTGTTATTGTTTGTTTTATGTAAAAATGCCAGAAGAAGCCCAGGTTGCTTCTCCATTATTTTCAATTGGAATCATTGCATTCGATTCCTGTTTGCTGTTTAGAGTCCTGCTTATGTCAAACCCTGTCTGTCGTCTTTGTTCCAGAGTAATATATATGATGTCTGAAAATCAGTTTGCATTTATTAAATTCCACGCATCTTAAATGTATCAGACACGGATTATCTGGAGTTTTGTTTTGGCAAGTTGTCACGGTCTCTTCTGCCATCTACTGGCCAGTAGTGTTCATGGCAGTATTTGCCCTAAGTACTGAGCGTCTTGACACCAGTAGATGGCAGTGTTCTGTTTATTTTGACACCGGTTATATCAGACGGTTATCTAATTACAACTTTTTTTTTTTTTTTGCAAATGCCTTTTTTACAAATAAAAAATGGCATATCACATTAACGTGTTGGTTTTTACATAGAATGAATGAGTCAACCAATCTGTGCTAGCGGAGGCACATTTTATCCATAATCCCTTTGGCATCTGTCTGTGTTCATTACAAAATTTCAGAATTAGTGCATTATTCAACATTAAAAGATATGTTATATTTTAACTTTGTACAAATGACAGAATTGACATTAATGGAGTTATTCTATCGGGATTAATTTGATTTATAAACCAAACCATAAGTCAGCACTGCTTTATTTTCCAAGACCTCCGCCTCACGGCGACGCTGTTATTGAGTAGAGTGTTGAGCTTCACTGCTCCTCTCAACTGCTTCTCTGCTGAAAGCTATGTAGCAAACAAAAGCTTCCAGTAGTGAGCAGGGCTCACAAAGACAGAAGTGCTGACTCATTGTTTGGGTCTGCAGTCGCCTTTGATGCAATCAGAAGTGATCTTGGTGTTAAAACTCAAAATCAGCTTGTTAGTAGTTGCAAGTGTACCAGATGGAGACAATACTGGAAGTTATTGGTTAGCTGTAGCTTCCGATAATTTTTTTGGGTGATTTATTGGTTTAGCTTTATAAAAGATAACTTTTCAGTTAGCTGATTATCTTTTATCGACGCTAACTTTTGGTTAGCTGTGCCCACCACTGGCTATATGTAGTATCCTAGGGAGAGTGAAGAGTCAGATGTTCAGATGCAGGGTTCTCACCAGGTTTCAGAGCATAGGGGGGAATTTGGTGGGGAATAGGCCCGCGACAAGCGTTAAAGGCACGAGTATTGTAGGCGTGTCCAGGGGCATTTCCCTAGAAAATTTTGAAATTTATAACCCTATAAAATTTTAACAATTTTCTGCATTTTGAGGGCCACTTTGTGTTGCTAAAACAACAACAACAAAAAAACAGAAAAGCCCCCCTCTGCTGGTTAAATCACAGCATCGGGGCCCAAGTCACAGTATAGGAGAACCAAGTCACAGCATAGCTCAGCTGCGCTGGTGAGAACCCTGAAATGAATTATATTTTAGACCCCCAGCAGCTAGTCCCAGTTATCACAATGTCTGCACAACGTTGCAACAAGGTTGCAATGTGGTTGGGTCTGAAGTAATGCATACATGTTGAAACAACGTTGGTAGTCCAACCTCTCTCAATAGCATCTGTTCCCAATGTTGTATTCATGTGTCCACAACGTTCCTGATATTAGCTAGTTAGCATGATTCATCAGCAGGTGAGGCGCCCTAGCACATCCTGTTTTCGTGCTGTGTGTGTTTCCAGCAGCTGCATAGAATTTGTGAGACAGTAATCGCCCAATATCCTGAGAATCTTCCAACATCCACGAGTAAAACGTATGTATAATGAAACGATTTTTTTTGTCTAGACATCACGTAAATATAAATTTCCTCAGTGTAAGTCAGGGGTTAACGTTCGTCTCCTCTACAGTGCACCTTTTTGTCCCCAGGATCTTCCGTAGTTCCCCCCCGTACTGCTTCTTTCACACTTAACAACATAGCTACCGTTAACAAAAAGCGGCATGATCTACAAAAAGGGTGGGTACGATGGGTACGATTTTTGCATGACTTTATCGAAAATATTACAAGAAATGTTCAATGTCTTTTCACACGCAATGTCTTGGTCTGTTATTTAGTAATTTGGATTTTTCAGGGATGATTTTTCCGCTTTTTTCCATCAGGCATTTTGTTGGGCAGCAAGGGGCCTTTGAGGCAAATCTGTTGTTTTATTTCACTTTATCTTAATTTTCCCTGTTAAAACCCTAAAGCGCATATGTCTGTGAGTAGTACTTACCTTTTTATGTTAAACTGACCTGTTATGGTCTTCTGAAAGAGTTGATGGATGTATTTTATAACTTAAAAATGGGACCGGTGCTAACACGTTAGTATGTCTATGGTATTTTCAATGTTAAAGTTACCTTTAAGCTGTCACCTGTCAGCACGTTTGTATTTGTGTTCAGTATAATAATTAATGACTCATCGTTTGTTGACGTAAAAGAGTTTTTGATAAAAGCAAAACTTGTTTTGCCTTATCTCTCATTTGTACTAAATGTTTTCTTTAAAAAAGTAGGGGGGAAAAAAAATCTGAATTTTTTTCTGAAAAAATCTCAATGTTGCGTAAACGTGACAACGTTGCATTACAACATTACATGCAACGTTTCTAGGAGTCAGCACAATTACGTTGTTACAACGTTAACCTGCAACATTGCTGCAATGTAACCCCAGTGTTGCAGCAATGTTGAAGCAACGTTGTTTTATTACCTGGGGTAAACTGAACACAGATTTATAAATTAGAGCAACACCCCCGCCTTGCTTTGTATCATGAGGGACATGACTAAATGTGTACACCAGTGGGCAGGCTTCATTTAAGGGGAGTACAGCAGTAGGTTTAAGCCAGGTGTCATATAAACCAATCAGTATGTAATTGGTGTTCGATAATTAAATTGTTTATCAATAGTTCGATAATTAAATTGTTTATCAATAGTGATTTTGAGGACAGTGACCTTATGTTAATGAGACCCGAATTAAGGACCTTTTGAGCACACCCATGGAAAAAAGCTTTATTTGGACACAAATAGCAAAATAGCTGCACCAAAATCTTGACATTTTGCTGAAATGGCGATGGGATGTGGTTTCTGTTTTTGTTTTTTCCCCAACTTGTAAAATTTTACTTCTTTTTTTAAGGTTGGTGGACTAGGTCCCTGCATTTTTTTAAAAATCGCTCTTTCTCTGCAATTCAGCATATGCATTTCAGCTGGAGGTTGAACATGCAAGCCTCGCAGTACTTTTTTTTTAAATTATTTTATTTAAGTTACCGTGTTTGTGAAGCTTTGTGTTGCCCAAAAAAGCGAAAATTAAAAAGTGAAACACTCAGTGAGAGTCAGCAAAACATAGAAGAAAGAGTGGACTTTTGCTGAGAAGATCTTTTAGAAACTGTTTGTCAGTGTAGCCAGGGATGGAGCTGTGACGTGCTCAGTCTGGCAGAGCAGAGAGAGAGACAGCAGCCGGCCACCCAGTCAATAGTCACTTCCCACGTTGAGGGGACCATGTGTTTTTTAAAAATAGAAAAACACACTGCTTCGCTTTAAATGCGCAGTCAGTCTATTTCAGATGATCAGCATGGACCCTCTTTCTCTTAAAAGGCTTAATTTTACTCTGTGTTAGCAATAGCTTTAGACGCTAATTTGATTAGTGTTTACACGGCTTATGGGTATGCTCTAGTCTTCTGTTTTTTTTTTTTTCTGGGGATGTTACAGTGCCGCACACAGGCCTGGCATATGTACTATAATGTTAAACAAAGCTTCGATGCATAGAATTTTTTGGAATCGAATTATTCAAGTTACTCGACTAATCGTTTCAGTCCTATTGTGTAGAAATAATAGAGGAGAGACTGATCACAGTCCAGATGTACCCTAGAGGAGACGAACCAAGTCAGACTTTTGTAAAATTAGAGTCTGGGAGATGGCCACAGAGACTTACAGGGAGGCAAATAAGTATTTGCTCCACTGTCGATTTTGCAGGTTTTCCCACCTGCAAAGAATGGAGAGGTCGGTAATTTTTCATCATAGGTACACTTCAAATGTGAGAAACAAAATCTAAAAAAAACCCCAAAAACAAACAAGGTCACATGGTATGATTTTTAAATAATTAAATTGCATTTTATTGTATGAAATAAGTATTTGATATAATGGAAAAACAGACCTTAATATTTGGTAAAGAAACCTTTGTTTGCAATTTCAGAGGTCAGACATTTCCTGTAGTTCTTGTCCAAGTTTGCAAATTGCAGCAAGGATTTTGGTCCACTCCTCCATACAGATCTTCTCCAGACCTTTCAGGTTTTGAGTTTCAGCTCCCTCCAAAGATTTTTCTATTGGGTTCAGGAATGGAGACTGGCTGGGCCACTCCAGGACCTGGAAATGCTTCTTATGGAGCCACTCCTTAGGTGCCCTGGCTGTGTATTTCTGGTCATTGTCATGCTGGAAGACCCAACCATGACCCATCTTCAATGCTCTTACTGAGGGAAGGAGGTTTTTTTGCCAAAATCTCATGAAACATGACCCCATACATCGTCCTTTCACAACCCCAATTCCAATGAAGTTGGGACGTTGTGTAAAATGTAAGTAAAAACAGAATACAATAATTTGCAAATCCTCTTCAACCTATATTCAATTGAATACACCACAAAGACAAGATATTTAATGTTCAAACTGATAAACTTTATTGTTTTTGTGCAAATATTTGCTGATTTTGAAATGGATGCCTGCAACACGTTTCAAAAAAGCTGGGACAGTGGTATGATTACCACTGTGTTACATCACCTGTTGTGAAAGTGTAGTGACACGGACCCACAACAGGGGGCGTAAATGAACGGACAATGAAAGAGTCAAATATGAACACTTTACTGTTGTGAAAAGCACAACCAAACACAACAGATTACAGAATATGTACAATAGTCAATTAGCAAAGGTGACGTGTGGGCAGGCTCGAGGATAGAGGACGTCTGTCCTGAGAAGAACCGGAACCACACTCGTGCAGTGTCTGAGTAACCACTTATCTGGATATGCAGGCTGAGAAGGTTACCTCCTAAGGTAGACGATATCTCGGCAACGAGGTGGAGATGACGTCCGGTCTTTATGGAGTGGGATGATGAAGTGTAGATGGGTGACAGCTGTCAAGAGATAATGAGTGACAGCTGTCACCCCCGGCTGTGTCCGTGGCGGCAGCGCCCTCTCGTGCCTGAAGCCCGCACTTCAGGCAGGGCGCCCTCTGGTGGTGGGCCAGCAGTACCTCCTCTTCTGGCGGCCCACACAACAGGACCCCCCCCCTCAACCAGGCTTGTCCGGGTGACGGCGGTAGAAATCGGCCAGGAGGGCCGGGTCCAGGATGAAGCTCCTCTTCACCCAGGAGCATTCTTCGGGTCCATACCCCTCCCAGTCCACCAAATACTGGAACCCCCGGCCCATCCGACGGACGTCCAGGAGCTGGCGCACTGTCCAAGCCGGCTCCCCATCGATGATCCGGGCAGGAGGCGGCGCCGGTCCGGGAGCACAGAGGGGTGAGGCGTGGTGGGGTTTGATTCTTGACATGTGAAAAACCGGGTGGATCCGCAGTGAAGCTGGGAGTCGGAGTTTCACTGCGGCAGGACTGAGGATTTTGAGGATTTCATACGGTCCAATGTACCTGTCCTTGAGCTTTGGAGAGTCCACCTGGAGGGGGATGTCCTTTGTGGATAGCCACACCTCCTGCCCAGGCTGGTAAGCAGGGGCCGGGGACCGCCGGCGGTCTGCATGGGTCTTCGCCCTCGTCTGGGCCTTTAACAAGGCAGAACGGGCGGAGCGCCACACCCGACGGCACTTCCGCAGGTGGGCCTGGACCGAGGGCACACCGACCTCTCCCTCCACCACGGGAAACAACGGGGGCTGATACCCCAAACACACCTCAAATGGGGAGAGGCCGGTGGCAGAGGACACCTGGCTGTTATGTGCGTACTCGATCCAGGCCAGATGTTCACTCCAGGCCGTCGGGTGGGCGGATGTCACACAGCGCAGGGCTTGCTCCAATTCCTGATTGGCCCGTTCTGCCTGTCCATTGGTCTGCGGGTGATACCCGGACGAGAGGCTCACAGTGGACCCCAGTTCCCGGCAGAAGCTCCTCCAGACGTGTGAGGAAAACTGGGGACCACGATCAGAGACGATGTCGGTAGGTATCCCATGCAGACGGACGACGTGGTGGACCAGGAGGTTTGCAGTCTCCTGGGCCGTGGGGAGCTTTGGGAGGGCCACGAAGTGGGCCGCCTTGGAGAATCGGTCCACTATCGTGAAGATGGTTGTCATGCCTTGGGACGGCGGGAGGCCCGTGACAAAATCCAGACCGATGTGGGACCAGGGGCGATGAGGCACAGGAAGTGGATGAAGAAGTCCCTGTGCCTTCTGGTGGTCTGCCTTGCCCCTGGCACAGGAGGTGCAGGCCTGGATATATTCCCGGACGTCGGCCTCCAGGGACGCCCACCAGAAGCGCTGCCGGACCACTGCCACGGTCCTTCGCACCCTGGATGACAGGAGAGCTTAGAACCGTGACAGAAATCCAAGACAGCAGCTCTTGCCTCTGGTGGGACGTAGAGTCTGTTCTTCGGCCCCTTTTCCGGGGTCCGGGCTCTGTGCCAGGGCCTCCCGGACGGTCTTCTCCACGTCCCAGGTGAGGGTGGCCACGATAGTGGACTCCGGAATGATGGGCTCCGGTGGATCCGACAGCTCAGTCTTGACTTCATCTTCATGCACCCGGGACAAGGCATCCGATCTCTGGTTCTTGGTCCCGGGGCGGTAGGTGATCCGGAAGTCAAAACGCCCGAAGAACAGTGACCAGCGGGCTTGCCTGGGGTTCAGCCGCCTGGCGGTCCTGATATACTCCAGGTTCTGATGGTCAGTGAAAACCGTGAACGGCACAGACGCTCCCTCCAACAGGTGTCTCCACTCCTCAAGAGCCTCTTTCACTGCAAGGAGTTCTCGATTGCTGACGTCATAGTTCCGTTCAGCTGGGGTCAACCTGCAGGAAAAATAGGCACACGGGTGAAGGACCTTATCGGTCTCTCCGCTCTGGGATAGCACGGCTCCTATCCCTGAGTCAGAGGCGTCCACTTCGACCACAAACTGGCGGCTAAGGTCGGGCTGCACCAGCACTGGTGCAGTCAAGAACTGTCGTTTCAACTCCTTGAATGCGGCTTCGCACCGATCCGACCAGGTGAAGGGGACTTTAGGAGAGGTCAGGGCTGTCAGGGGGCTAACTACCTGGCTATAGCCCTTTATGAACCTGCTGTAGAAATTTGCAAAGCCGAGGAACTGTTGCAGCTTCCTCCGGCTTGTAGGTTGGGGCCAATCTCTCACCGCCGCAACCTTGGCCGGATCAGGGGTGACGGAGTTGGAGGAAATGATAAACCCCAGGAAGGACAAAGAAGTGCGGTGAAACTCACACTTCTCGCCCTTCACAAACAGCCGGTTCTCCAACAACCGCTGCAGGACCTGACGTACATGCTGGACATGAGTCTCAGGGTCCGGGGAAAAAATGAGAATATCGTCCAGATATACGAAGATGAATCGGTGCAGGAAGTCCCGCAAGACATCGTTTACCAAAGCTTGGAACGTTGCGGGGGCGTTAGTGAGGCCGAACGGCATGACCAGGTACTCAAAGTGACCTAACGGGGTGTTAAATGCCGTCTTCCATTCGTCTCCCTTCCGGACCCGAACCAGGTGATACGCATTCCGAAGATCCAATTTTGTAAAGATTTTGGCTCCATGCAGGGGGGTGAACACGGAATCCAACAAGGGCAACGGGTATCGAATGCGAACCGTAATCTCATTCAGCCCCCCGTAATCGATGCATGGACGGAGTCCGCCATCTTTCTTGCCCACAAAAAAGAAACCTGCACCCATCTGGGAGGTGGAATTTCGGATCAACCCAGCAGCTAATGAGTCCCGGATGTAGGTCTCCATTGATTCGCATTCAGGTCATGAGAGGTTGTACAGCCTGCTGGACGGGAACTCCACGCCTGGTATCAAATCAATGGCACAATCGTACGGACGGTGCGGAGGAAAGGTGAGTGCCAGGTCCTTGCTGAAGACGTCAGCAAGATCGTGGTACTCAACCGGCACCGCTGTCAGATTGGGAGGGACTTTGACCTCCTCCTTAGCCTGTAAACCGGGAGGAACCGAGGATCCTAAACACACCCGATGACAGGTTTCGCTCCACTGAACCACCACCCCAGACGGCCAATCAATCCGGGGATTGTGTTTCAACATCCAAGGGAAGCCCAGAATCACACGGGAGGTAGAAGGAGTCACAAAAAACTCGATCTCCTCCCGATGATTCCCAGACACTACCAGAGTTACTGGTTGTGTCTTGTGCGTGATTAAAAAGAGAAGGGTGCCATCTAGTGCCCGCACCTGCAATGGTGAAGGAAGCGCCACCAGAGGGAGCCCTGCTTCTCTAGCCCATCTGCTATCCAGCAGATTCCCTTCTGACCCCGTGTCCACCAGAGCTGGGGCTTGAAGGGTTAAATCCCCACTCAGGATTGTAACTGGGAGTCGTGTGGCAATACGTGTGTGTCCCACGTGCATGTTATGACCCCCCTTTAGCCCAGTCTCTAAAGGCGAGTGTTGTCGTTTTGGCTGTTTGGGGCAGTTTCTCTGTACATGCTCCTTTGAGCTGCAGAAAAAACACTCCCCGTGGACCAGCCTCCTCATTCTGTCATTTGATCTTATATTGGCCCTGCGCGTTTCCCTAGCAACACCAGCAGGGGGTGCTGTTGCCCCACGGAGCGCTGCGGCTGTGGAGCGTGGGGAGGGCGGAACCTTTTCAGACCCGGAAGGGAGAGGGACGGCGCGTGCCCGGCCACGTCCTTCGTCTCGCTCCCGACGGCGTTCCTCTAACCGATTGTCTAACCGTATAACGAGATCAATAAGTCCATCCAAATCCCGCGGTTCGTCCTTGGCCACCAGGTGCTCCTTCAGGACCGACGACAGTCCGTTTATGAAGGCGGCGCGGAGCGCAGCGTTATTCCAGCCGGACCTCGCAGCCGCAATGCGGAAGTCGACTGCATAAGCAGCTGCGCGCCGGCGTCCCTGTCTCATTGACATTAGCACAGTTGAAGCGGTCTCTCCCCTGTTAGGGTGGGGTTTGTGAGGGAGCCGTGAATTTTGCTCCCAAAGCGCCGTAGCCCAAGCGCGTGCCTCTCCTCGAAGCAGATTAATTACATAAGCTACTTTACTAGCATCAGACGCGTACATGACGGGACGTTGTGCAAAGACGAGCGAACACTGCATGAGAAAGTCCGCGCACGTCTCCACACAACCTCCGTACGGCTCTGGGGGGCTTATGTATGCTTCAGGGGATGGTGGGAGGGGTTGTTGAACGACCACTGGAACATTCACAGGGTCGGCAGGAGGAGGAGCTGCAGCAGCGCCCTGAGCACTCGCTGCCACCTGTGCGGAGAGAGCCTCCACCCAGCGGTTCAGGAGGATGTTTTGCTCGGTCATCTGATCCAACCGAGACGTAAAGGCGGTGAGGATGTGCTGCAACTCACCAATCACGCCTCCTGCAGACGCCTGTGCACCTTGCTCTCCCATTGGCCGTTCAATGGCTGGTTGACGCCCCTTGGAGTCCATGACGCTGGCCGAGATATCCTGTTGTGAAAGTGTAGTGACACGGACCCACAACAGGGGGCGTAAATGAACAGACAATGAAAGAGTCAAATATGAACACTTTACTGTTGTGAAAAGCACAACCAAACACAGCAGATTACAGAATATGTACAATAGTCAATTAGCAAAGGTGACGTGTGGGCAGGCTCGAGGATAGAGGACGTCTGTCCTGAGAAGAACCGGAACCACACGATTTCCTCCGCCACCGAACCTGGAGAATACTGGAGCCGCCAAATCCCGAACGCCCCAGGTGGCCACTGTCTCCGCGTGTCGGATCCGGTACTGCTGGCGAGGAGCAGAGACAATCAGATGTGGGTGTGTGAACACCCAGTGACAACAACGGTGGGAATTCCACCTCCACCTCTAACACACACTCGTGCAGTGTCTGAGTAACCACTTATCTGGATATGCAGGCTGAGAAGTTTACCTCCTAAGGTAGACGATATCTCGGCAACGAGGTGGAGATGACGTCCGGTCTTTATGGAGTGGGATGATGAAGTGTAGATGGGTGACAGCTGTCAAGAGATAATGAGTGACAGCTGTCACCCCCGGCTGTGTCCGTGGCGGCAGCGGCCTCTCGTGCCTAAAACCCGCACTTCAGGCAGGACACCCTCTGGTGGTGGGCCAGCAGTACCTCCTCTTCTGGCGGCCCACACAACATCACCTTTCCTTCTAACAATGCTCAGTAAGCGTTTGGGAACTGAGGACACTAATTGTTGAAGCTTTCTAGGTGGAATTCTTCCCCATTCTTGCTTGATGTGTGACTTCAGTTTTTCAACGGTCCAGTGTTTCCATTGTCATAGTTTGCGCTTCATAATGCGCCACACATTTTCAATGGGCGACCGGTCTGGACTGCAGGCAGGCCAGTCTAGTACCCGCACTCTTTTACTATGAAGCCACTCTGTTGTAACACTTGCAGAATGTGGCCTGGCATTGTCTTGCTGAAATAAGCAGGGACGTGCTTGGATGGCAGCATGTGTGTATGTACCTTTCAGCATTGATGGTGCCATCACAAATGTGTAAGTTGTCCATACCATGGGCACTAACACACCCCCATACCATCACAGATGCTGACTTTTGAACTTTGCGCTGGTAACAATCTGGATGGTCTTCTTCCTCTTTTGTCCAGAGGACAACATCCATGATTTGGAATGTGGATTCATCAGACCACAGCACACGTTTCCACTTTGCGTATGTCCATTTCAAATGAGCTCGGGCCCAGAGGCGGTGGCATTTCTGGATGTTGTTGATGTATGGCTTTCGTATTGCATGGTAGAGTTTTAACTTGTACTTATAGATGTAGCGATGAACTGTGTTAACTGACAAGGGTTTTCTGAAGTGTTCCTGAGCCCACGTGGTAAGATCCTTTACACAATGATGTCGCTTTTTAATGCACTACCGCCTGAGGGATCGAAGGTCACGGGCATTCAATGTTGGTTTTCGGCCTTGCTGCTTACGTGTAAAAAGTTCTCCAGATTCTCTGAATCGTCTGATTATATTATGGACTGTAGATGATGGAATCCCTAAATTCCTTGCAATTGAATGTTGAGAAACATTGTTGGACTATTTTTTTTTTTTTTTCCACGCAGTTGTTCACAAAGTGGCGATCCTTGCCCCATCTTTGCTTGTGAACAGCTAAGCCTTTTGGGGATGCTCCTTTTATACCCAGTCATGACACTCACCTGTGGAATGTTCCAAACAGGTGTTCTTTGAGCATTCATCGACTTTCCCAGTCTTGTGTTACCACTGCCCCAGCTTTTTTTAAATGTGTTGCAGGCATCCATTTCAGAATAAGCAAATATTTGCACAAAAACAATAAAGTTTATCAGTTTGAACATTAAATATCTTGTCTTTGTGGTGTATTCAATTGAATATAGGTTGAAGAGGATTTGCAAATCATTGTATTCTGTTTTTATTTACATTTCAAACAACATCCCAACTTCATTGGAATTAGGGTTGTAATACGGTGCAGTTGTCCTGTCCCCTTTGCAGAAAAGCTCCCCCAAAAAGGATGTTTCCACCCCCATAGTTCATGGCTGGGACGGTGTTCTTGGTATTATTCTCATCCTCCAAACACGGCTAGTGGAGTTGATACCAAAAAGCTCTATTTTGATGTTATCTGACCACATGACCATCTCTCATCCTTCCTCTGGATCATTCAGATGGTCACTGGTGAACTTCAAACGTGCCTAGACATGTGCTGGCTTGAGCAGGGGGACCTTGCTGTCCTGCAGGATTTTAAACTGTGACAGCGTAGTGTGTTACAAATGTGATCTTTGCGACTGTGGGCCCCATCTCTCTTCAGGTCATTGACCAGGTCCTCCTGTATAGTTCTGGGCTTTCTCAGAATCATCCTTACGCTACGAGGCAAGATCTTCCATGTACCCCAGACCAAGGAAGATCGACAGTCATCTTGTGTTTCTTCTGTTTTCTAATAATTGTGCCAACAGTTGTTGCCTTCTCAACAAACTGCTTGCCTGTTAGGGCTGCCACAAACGACTGTTTTGATAGTCGGCTATTCAGTGATTATTTTTGTGATTAGTCAACTAGTCGGATCATACATAATTTCCTAATTTAAGGCTTGCAGCATTTTCCAAGAAACGTCGGGATTATTTACATCAATCATTCAGCAATACAAACAGTGTGGTACTTTATAGTAAATCTGTGTCAGGTAGGCAGTTCTCAAAAAATAAATGTCCATGCTGGAAGGAGACAAGTGAGGGAAGCCACCAAGTCACAACTCTGGAAGAACTTTTGAATTCTGTGAGTGGAGAAACTGGGAATAGTGCAACATTTTTATTTTTATCTTCATTCTAATTATAGTCCCAACTTATTCTGATTTATGATTGTTTGTTGCATTTCTGAAATTGCAGAACTGCTGTAAAGAAAAGTGTGAACATTTTATTGTGTTTTAAAACTTTGTGGCGCAAATGCAAACACCAAACTGTTATAAAGAAGGAAAAAATACACAAACGTGCAGGTAAACTTTGATATAAACTGAACAGAACAATGCAGGCTGATTTGACTCCCCATATTTTTTGTATAAATAAATCAGAATAAAATAAGAGGTAATAAAACATGTAGCTGCAGCTTATAATAACTTTGAAAAATAACAAAAATCAGCAGCTTGTATTTTTGTTCTGACTCCAGCTCATTTTAGTGGGATGAAGTCATTTTTTCTCTTCATCAGTCACATTTTGTGCTTGAACACTACATTAAGCTTAAAATTGAACAAATATATACCTTTGGAAAATAACAGCTGTTAAAGTTCAGAGTTCTCACCTGCTTTGTGATCTGTGCCTCTGAACATCACTGCATTTTCTCCACAGCAGGGTTTTTTTTTTAACCTGTGTATGCGTACTTTTTGCTCAGTTCATTTATATATTCTCATTTTTTAAAGGAGACCTGCACTGAAAAAAATGCAGTCAGATTTTTTGAACAAAAAATGACTTACATTTACACATGAGATCCTTCTGAATGTAGTAAAGTAAATCTGCAAGCCCAGATCTGTCATTCAACAGAGAAATCTTCATTTGAAAATGACAAATTTACAGCTAACATTTAGCCCTCCGCAAATTGTCCCTCTCATCATGGACGCTGCTGAGACGTCATGGACAAGACCCTCTCCCAGCATGCATTGCGCCAATTGTAATTTGTGGATTTACGTCAGTTTGCATCTGCACCTTTTTCTTGTCTTATACGGAAGGATCTACTTTTTTAAAACTTCATATTGTCTTGCGGCACGTTTGGTGAGTACACATTTCTTTTATTTGTGCTTGAAAATTATTTTGGGGGACTTTTTCATACACCCGTTTGATTGAGTTTTGTTGCAATGAAAATCTACTGTCTTTCGCCTCCGGTACCATCGCGGAATATGGAGGCGAGACCCGCAAAGAATTCCAGTCATTAAAATATATAAACCTCTCTCAGCATCCATGGAGCTCTGGGGCTCCAATTGCCGAGACGTGCGGTGCTGTGGATTTTGCCGCAAGAAGTCTGTCCTTGCAGCAACAGGTGTACCGGCCGCTTCGCATTAAAACAGCGAGCGTAATCTCAGGACTTGTGCCAAGTGTGCTGCAGCTCCATTCAGTAGACAGAGAGGTGATGCCGGTGTTGTGCGCTGAATCTGGCACAACACCGGCTGCAAAGCAGACACGGGCGGTGTGAGTGGCCCGCGTCGGTGGTTAACGAGCTTGTTAACGAGCCCGCAGACTTAATAAGCGCAGCGGAGGCAGAGAGCGGGAGAGGAAGAACGGCCCCCGCTGTCGATGTCGTTACTGATCTGAGCACACAGATATGTATCTCACATTCATTGCAGCTTACTTTTGGATGTTGAAACCAGGACGTGTATAAGTAACATTACTAACAGATAAAATCAGTTTCAATGCGGGATCGGACTGAAGGCGAGAGCGCGTCGTCTTGTCCCTGACGTCATGGAAATGATAAGGCTGTACAAACTGTTTTCACAGAGGGCTAAATTTTAGCTGCAAATTTGTCATTTTTAAATGAAGATTTCTCCGCTGAATTACAAATTTGGGCTTACAGATTTACTTTACTGCATTCACAAGGGTCTTATAAATACATATCAGCTATTTCTTTCTGAAATCTGACCACATTTATTTCAATGCAGGTCTACTTTAATTCAGGGACAGGTGGTAGGTGGAAGGTGTAGGTCAAGTTTGGTTATCAGAATATCTGGAGTGATAATGTTGAACACTGAGCTATACTCTGTAAGAGTATTCTTACATAGTTGCCAGAATGCTCCGCAGCTCAGCATGGTATGTAAGTTGAATTCACAGATGATCCGGACTTTAAGTTGAAAGGAAGAGCTTCAGTTTTGCTAATCTCTGTTAACGCAGCAGAGCCTCCATGTCTTGACTTTGTAAACCTGCATATCAGATGAAATATAATCCTTGGTTAGAGAGCCTATTTTGTCAACAATTTCCTCAGCTTTAGAGAATGATGTGAGTTTACTATCAGAGTCACTTTCCATGCCCCTTGTCTCCCCCACCCGTAGGATGCACTTGGTTGTGCACTTTGTTGTGCATGATGCTGTTGCCATGTTTATTTCTGCAGTGTAGGCTAATAGATTTGTTCATATGGAGTATAAATGTCTGAAGCTTATCATAGTGCATCAACGTGCTTTAAAACTTAAAATATTATCTTTGTGTAGCCTTGCATACATAGACATTTTAAGGAACTTTATCTTGTGCATCTTGCATTCTATGTAGATGTGTGTGTGTATATATATATATGTGTGTATATATATATATGTGTGTGTATATATATATATATGTGTGTGTGTATATATATATATATATATATATATATATATATATATATTACACTCAGCATTTGACCTCATTTATTGTTAGCCTTGCTCAGGATTTCTAATCGGTCTCGCTCAGGAAAGCTTTTGAGGGGTTCATAATAGGCCGTGCCCTTTTTTACTTGTGCTCTTTGGAGAAGATCAGTACTGCAGAAATAGGATGCTTTGAAGTGCTATTAGAGAAATGCCTCTTCACCCTGTTGTCTCTTTAATTGTTCCATTTCCTGGGTCTCTTGCACACTCACAAGCTGTTTGTGAAAGTACTGATGATGATCCTCTTCTGTGATGAAATGCATTTCAGTGTCAGCAAAGGGTGTGTGTGTGTGTGTGTGTGTGTGTGTGTGTGTATGTATATATATATATATATATATATATATATATATATATATATATATATATATATATATATATATATATATATATAATATTGTGTGTGTGTGTGTAAAATCTAATTTCGTTTAGATCAAAAGCATATTTGAAATAATGTGGGAACGGTGACTATTAAAATCTCTTTCATCCAGTAAGAGCCAGTGCATTCCTTCACTAAATGCATCCATGAGTGCGGATGGCACACTTGCGTGGGTGTCGTGTTCTGTCTCTTGTTTTCCTCATTTCAGTTTCGGTGCTTTTTGTTTGCTGTGGTTCAAGGACATTATGTAATGCTTTTGTGAGCACCCCATCTGAAGAAGTGCCATTGAGATGCAGAGTTTGCAGAACTCGCTTTAGAACAGTGAAATGGCTTTAGAAAGATGTCTGTAGAAAAGAAGGTACTAAATGGTAAGTGGAAATTTTCAGCATGGCAGATAAACTGCACCCAGACATTAAAAAAAATAATGCTACCTTGCTAATGTTAATTGTGCTGTCTGTCTGTCTGTCTCTCTCGTTCTCTCATATGTGTTGTCGATTTATTTTTGTCCTTTCTGTGAAGTTTGCATGTTCTGCTTTGGTCTGCATGTGTGTTGTGTAAGTATATAATTTTTTTGTTTACCACAATATTTTTAAGATTTTGTCCATGACAGTACAACAATCACATCAGTCTCACTTTAGTTATCATTATGTTGCTTGATTGAACTACATGGCATTTATATTCAAACAAGAACATCAGAAACACACAAAGCAAAAAGAATAAATAAAAAGAAAACTGAGTAAATAAAATAATCAAAGCTTCTGTTATCGACGAAGGAAGTATATTCATTTTAATGTACTTTAAAATATCAGCTTTTTGTGTACCCAGAGTGATGAAGAAGTGTAATGTCTGACATGGTTTTGGTGGTACCTTGAGCCCTTGATTGGCTAGACCGTTTTGTATTGTGTTTTATATCAAGAAGGGTGTGTCTTTGATTTTTTTTCTTCAGTAACCCAGGAGCTACTGCAGGTTTAAGTCAGGTCAGGTTGCATGCACTATTGCCACACATCACTGCATCCACCAGACTATGAACTGCCTGGATGGCAGCCACCCAAGGAAGCATTTGGGGTATCCCCACATTCTGAAAGTAGGCATGTATTTGTTGTAGCCAGGTGAAACAAGGGCATTGCCTTGGCTTTCTTCAATTTTCTGAGGTCATTGACACTGAGTCACGTATGTGCTGGATTGTCTCTCACAATGCAAGTGATACACCCCACGATTGTCTCTGCTAAATAAACGCTGGTTTGATACAGTCTTTCCAACTGTATCCCAGGAACTAGTGCCAAAACCATCTAGTTATCACGTTAAGTTCCTGGTTTGCATTGAAGTCTTACAATCATATAATAAGACTGTTAGCATCAGGACCCTAAAAACAGCTTTTGTTCAGGGATCTTATGTTTCCACAAAATCAAGGTCCATAAACCTTTTTCTGGAGACAAAGGCACATAAGATGTTGCTCACTGCAACCCTACCCAGCACTCAGTCTATACAAACATTGACCAGATTTGGAACCAGAATGTATCCCAAATGAACATCAGAATTTATTCAGAAGAAGTTAGAGACTCTGCCCCTCTGTTACACTGCACTCATAGTCCCTGTGTATATGCTGGGTATGATGCCCACTGGGGCGCCCACAAATGATTATTTTGATAGACTAGTCACAGATTATTTTTGCGATTAATGGACTAATCAGATCATATGTAAATTGCGCCCTATCGCACCAGCATGCGGTTGCTCTTATATAACCATCATTAGCTTCAAGCTTGAAGTATTTAGGGTATGTGCTAACTAAAAAAGACAGTTAAGATGATGGTTCATTCAGTTTTTACTTGGTAACAATGTCATCCATTGAAGAGGAAAGTATTTTTTTAGCACTGTAACCGTGTTATAAAACATTTGTGCTATTGAATTTCCTATTCAAACATGACATCGCTTTTATAATGTTACAGCAAACACACAACATATGTGTGCTAAGGCTAATGAAATCATCATGGTTAATGTTTACAGTTAAGTAAGTAGCTCACTATAGATGCTAATGTTAGCGGCCCAGGGTTCTCAGCCGGATTTTTTTTTTTTTCTCAGCCTAATGGGATGGAAAAATCACCTTAAGAAGCCGGGGGTGCGGGAACTACTTAGGCTTCAAGCCCGGGGGGGGAGGTGAGAATGCAAAAAAAAAATTTAATGCCAGGAGTACCTTTGTTTAATAAAATTGTCATCTATTCAGAACACTGAGTGGTCTTTGTTTGTTATCGCCGACGCAGCAAGTTCGATCAGTCCGTCAGTCAGCTGAATGCGGAAGTAACGCTGTGCTGATCAGTGACCAGTGTGAACTAGGTGCACAATGAGCATGTAGTGTAAGGGAGGTAACTGTGTAGTCTTTCAACTTCCAATATTCGGTAGTTTTCCCTCCAATAAATCATAAAAACCGAGACGGTATCGAAGCACAGTCGAAGCTATTACTTACGCACGTTTTCAGTGGTTATTACAAAGCTTATGACCAATCAGCGCAAAGGTTATATATGCGTTTCTCCCGCCCTTTCCTTTCTCCCACCCTTACATGTATGTTTGTTGACAAGTGTGCCATGCTGAAAGTGCAGAATGCTGAAAATCAAGTAAGTCTAGTTATGAAAAAATATTTTGGTCACAAAAATACACATGTACAGTAGATGGTCTTAGTAAGGGTTTACAGTTTGAATTATAGATATGAACACCTGGCATTTATAGTAGTTTTTAATATCATTTTAGTGCAATTTACATGTTTTAAAACAGCAAAAATGCTTTGCAAAAAAATGCCCCTGGCCAGGGCTCCGCCCTGGACCCACCGGGGCCTGCGGCCCCTGGACCCTGGCTTATTTTCCGAATTTGCCAATCTCATCCCTGTATAAAGGGCCTTTCTTTGGTGTTTTTTTTTTTTTACTTCAAAAAGTAGTGTAATCAGAAATTAATCTTGAAGTTAAAAAAAAACATTTGTAAGGATTTTCTGTAGTAAACTGCTGTGTATAAATTAGCAGTTCTGATGCTCCTGTGCAGTGACACACATTTCTACACTCCATGTTTTAGCCTGATGCCTAGTTTCTTTTGACTTTAAAGTAAGGCTGTAACAAAGATAAAAACAAAAACTATGGCTTTACTTAACAAATTTTGGACCTCAAAATGTATGCAATAGTGTTTCAGAGGGATATAAATGTAAAATGTTACTTAGGCCCCAGTCTCCCTTACACTACTCCCGCCCTTGAGCGCTGCAATGCAGCTGTGCTCAGACTGGAGTGTTGAGGCTGTCACACCCGGCTAAGTTCTTCCCGATGGAACGGAGGACATCTCATTTTTGGGAAAAACAGTTTTGGTTGGTTGTAGTATGCCTGTCTGTTTTACAATGTTTGGAAAAGAGGTGTCATTTGATTTAAAACGGCGATTCGCTTTGAAGTTTTTGATTCCAGAATGATCCGTCTTTCCACCTTTACTCTGCAAATCCCACAACACACACACATGGAGTGGAGGATATTATTATTATTATTATTATTATTATTTTCATGAGGGATTGTAACTAAAGTCTACGAACCAGAGAAGTGGGAGATATTAATGTTCCAGTCCACGGCAGAGAACCACATCGTTGGCTGCCCCACAAAAAATGCACTTTAATGAGTAATGAATACAAACTTGCAGTGGTGGACGATTCTCGCTCCTGCCCACAACAGCAGAAAGAGTTTAATCAGTTTAATTACAGACTTTAATCAGCGGAAAAGGTGAGTCACAACTGACATCTTTAAAAAGCTTTGATATAGGTTGATGAATAAATAGTGGACTCGCTGCTTCTAAATCAGGACCAGCGGGTTCACAATCAGCATAGAGAAATGAAAATTTTCCCATTATGTACCCTAAAAAAACAACACAACAGCCCAGCTGCAGTGTAATTTTTTAATATAACAGGTTCCGTTACGCTGTTATAATGCTGGTGAGAACCCTGCGGCTAACTAGCCGATTAGCTTATTGAGGTGACTGTCCCTCTTCGCCAGCATCAGTCACAACATGCTTCCTTCTCCTGCATCTCCGTTGTACTGCCGTGGAAGGCAAGTTCTACCTTGCAGATTTTGCATTGTACATTAAACATTGTAAAATGTTCCCAAACTTTTGAGCTCCGTTGCCGGCTATCCATGATATTGTTTGGGCATAACTTTTCCGATGACATCATGGCTGACCCTGATTACCACTACTGCACATGTGCGTCAAGGACAGAAAGGCAGCGGAAGGTTCAGAGGCAACTTTGAGAGAAAAACAAAGCTTAAAAAATAAACGACATCGATTATTAAATTAGTCGCCAACGATTTTGATGGTTAACGTAAATTGAGTCGACTAATCATGGCATCCTTAATGTTCACCATATTACTGGGGATCATGCATATTTTCAGGATGTCCCACAGAGCAGAAGCAGGGCAGGCATGGTCACCAAGCAGTTGCTTGGTTTGAGGCCACCACCTGCCCATTCTCCATGTAATGTGGAGTTGCGTCAGGAAGCATAAAACTTGTGCCAAATCACGTGCAGATCCATCTTTGTGCTGTGGTGACCCCAAGTGATAAAAGGGAGGCGCCAAAGGGACTTTCTTACCTACAGAGCAATCAATCATCATAAACCTGAAGTCATATCTTACGTAGCATTACTGAATCTCTCTGAATTCAGTTTGGTCAAGATTGAGATGGAGAGCTACAGTATATTTAGTGGATTGTTGGCTGTCATGGTAATGCGTGCTGCTGTACTTGTAAAGAGTGCATTTGCTAGTTTAACATTGTGTGTCTGCATCTGGCAGTGAGGCTTGCAGTACTATCCTGTTGTAACATTGTGCTCAGTTGGTTAATGAGTGATTTGATTGGCTGTCTGAGAGGAATTGCTGGGAGATGACCTATCAAGTTTAGTGAAGACATGAAGTGGGAATGTGCAACAGGATAGAGGTTGCCTGGTCAAATAGCTGTGTAATAATAACTGCAATTGTAGATGAGAGATTTGGAAAATCTGCATTCCTCATTTGTTATTGGCCTTTAACACACAACTTCTCAGAAGGTTGGAATCCAAGTGATTTTTAATCAGTAACACACTTTCATTGTATGTACAATGAATAATAAAGGCTCTTCTCTTCATAATATTTATCTTGATGTAATTTAAAGCCAGTGGCTGATTTCATAGCAGCATACATCAACAACTTTTGTGCAGACTGCAGGTTCCTTTTTTTTTTTTTTTTGGTAGCAAAGCCGTCCTTGTGGCGCTGCTAGGGAAATGAGTCATGGTTGCTAAGGAAGTGAGATGGTGTGCAGTGGTGTGTACTATATGTTACAGGGTAAGGTAAGAGCACTGAATTCCTGTGTGTCTGTCTGTCGGCACTGTGTCGTGATGTAATTTCAGAGAAATTAAAAGAAAAAGTAACAAATGGAATTTTAGTGTCAATTAAACTGGCTCAGCACAACACTTTTGCGTCTCCAAGCACTCAAGGTTTAAATCAAGTCTTGGTGTAGGAATCATTGGACACATCAGGGGCCTGCTGTCTTTTCCTGAAGAAACTTTGAGTTTGATTGTTTTGCAAATGTAAAACATAAAATATGATTCTGCATAAGTGTAGAATGACACAACCATTTTTGGCCCTCTATATGTCATTGAGGGCTGACATTTAAACATGTCAGATCTGTCAAATTCTTGTATATTTCATATTTAAGGATTGCTTTGATAAGTATTTTGCTAAAACTAATTAAACCCAAGTTATATGACAATAATAATTTGGGAGATGCACCCATGTTTCTAATGCATATTGCTCATGTATTACAAGGTCTACCATAAAAAGCATTATGCCATTCAAAAGACTTATAGCCATAACAGATGGCCGCCATACTAAGTCTGGTCTGCTTGCGGTTCCTTCCTGTAAAATAACAAACAATGAGGGACCACTGTTGCCAGTGTTCTTCATCATGATTATTCATGTGGAGCACTTTCATGTGAATTATGATTTAGTGCTCTGTAAATAAATTGAAATTCAGGCTGACTTAACTTTCTTAACGATTACATAATATTATCAGGCTGCTAAAGCTGTATATGCCAAGAGAGTGGCTATACGGCCAACCGTTGGGTCAATAAAGTAAATACACGAGCATATACGCCCAACCACAACCAACTCACTTCCGATTTCAATGCTTGAGGGGAAAAAGACGGATATTTTTTTGCTGGCTGCGGGAGGGTTCGCAGCCCGCGGAGGAGCTGTGATCTAAAGCGGTTCTGTTTGGCTCATCACACCCAGAGAACAGTGTCAAACTAACACCATTTTACAGCCAACAAGCAGCATTTTGTTCAAAAACTGTTTCGTTGTTAACAGGCTTCCGTTCAAAATGCTTATGAAGTTTGTCTGTTTTCATCCATTGCGGTGTTTTCGCTGTAATTAAAGACTGCGCCGTTAACTGTGTCAAACACGCCGCAATAGAGCCTTAAAAAGTGGTGTAAAAACTGTAGTTTAGATGCACAAAACATGTCAAATACACGATCACAGTTGGGCGAATAAGATATTATATTTATCTGCCCAACGGTTGTGCATGTAATGTTCAATGTATGACTTATCTGCCTGACGGTTGGGCGAATAAGGTAGGACATTATATTTATTTGCTCAACGGTTGGGCGTATAGCGTTTGCCATATGCTAAATACTGATTTTATGGGGGTGATTCAGTCTATTGTCTGGCTAATATTTGCATTTGACTTGTGCTTTGAAGACATCTGTTATGTTACAAATACTTTTTGTTGTTGGTCAGTGTCAAAAAGCAAACTGTTTGAGTCATTGTCTTTAAAAATGTGCAAATTGCCTCAACATTGAACAAGAGTTCTTTAGTTTTTTGAATTTGATGCACTACAGTACACCATTGTGAATCATAGTTCAGAGGGGATCCAGTCATCTGTAGCCAGTTCCTGAAGGAATCCTGCATAGCAGACAGATGCTCAGTGGGAGTAACCTCAGCTTCACCTAGCTCAGCCAAAAAAACTTCATCTCGCTCAGCCACAGAAACCCAAAGAAGGGTGCTGCTGCCTCTACACATTCTTGACTGTGTGGCTGTTGAATAGCATTCTTGCACTCCTTCCTTGGCTTGCAGTTACAAAACATAGGGAGGTGGCTTTTAGAAAATGTGTAACCCTAACGCTGCAACATATTGAAAGCCTGCCACAAACAAAGCTTCCATTGATGATCTGAGGACTAGTGTGTCATTAGAGAAGGCAAAGGAAGTCTAAAGACCACCAAGAGGTGGTGTAAAGAATCTGGATTAGAGGTGTTGAACCCAAATCGAATGTCTTTTGCATGAGAAGTCTGCTACAGTAACAGTAATGCAAAGAGCACTTCTTATAGTTAAAGATAATGACGACTTTCAGTGGGGAGACGAGCATGCTATTAGTTAAATCCCTAGGCTACAACTACTGCAGTCATCTGCAGCAACCAGGAGGCTTTTGTGGTAATAAGATCTCTGTGCAACTTCTGCGTCACTCCGGCCTTCTAACCTCTCAGCTGTAATTGAAGGCTTAGTAGAAGGTACGATGCCATGCGTCACTTATTGCACATGAAGTCAGCATTTATTTTTCATGTAGTGTGTGTGTTCAGATGCATGTCGTGCATATATTTACAATGTTTTATTTTCTTGGTTCAGCATTTCATGCAGGTCTTTGATTAGTAAGTCACTTTTGTGCTGAGGCAGCAATATGCTTTGCGTTGTACTTGTACTTTCACTTTGTGCAGCAACAAACAGGAAGAGAGATGTGCCGCAACCTGCAGTATGGTGACATTTTAACAACCGCAACAGTGCATCCCTCAACAGTTGTAGTTTCCCCAAGTTGTTAATGTATGTCAGGATCAGGGGTCAAACTTTCTCTTTTTGTTATAAAGCACAAATCATTCTTGATGCAAGTATTTGGCATGTTGGGAGCCTCAAGTTATTACAGCATATCACATTCCCCATGTTGAACTTTTCCAAGGTCAAATATCTTATTCCCATCATGAAATACATACACAGTTGTGCTTGTAAATGCAGGTAAGATTTACGTTATGCTGTCTCACTGGTAAATTGCAGGTTTTGATTTTACCACTGTAATGTCGTGTTAAAGTAGACAGTAGTTTTCTCGACTATGCTTTGTAGCAAATATTCTCCTCTTTCCTTTGCAGTTTACTAGATCCAGATCTGATGAAAGACTAAAACGTTAGATCTGAATTATCAAATGAAGAACCTCTTGACATTTTTCCATAATTTGAGCATTGATTTACTATTGCCTGCACCCAGAGCATGGAGTAAACTTAGTAGTTACCAAAAACAGTCAAATTGCTCTCACCATTTGGTGATGTTCTTGACACAGAATGCTTGTACAGTTCCTGACCCCTGACCTTGACTGAGGCGAAAGTTTATAACAGTCCACACAGACAGTCCAACAGTCCTCAACTTCCTGTTGCTTGATTTTAACCCATGTGTCATCAACATGAGGTCTTTACAGAACACATCAACTCGCCAATATCCAGTTCACACATGAGGATGCCAGAAACAACCATTTAGCCTTCTTGGACTGTGATGTTACGATTGGAGAGAACAGGCAGCTCCAGACAGGGGTTTACAGAAAACCAACTCACACTGACTAATATCTGCTCTTTGGCTCAAACCACCCCCTTGAACACAAGCTCGGGGTGATCAGGACGCTTCAACACAGAGCCCTACAGGTGCCCACAACTGCAGAGAGAAGGGCTAAAGAACAACAACTTGTCCGGAAAGCCCTCACAGTATGTGGGTACCCACGATGGTCCCTGGACAAAGTGCAGAAGTCCCAGAGAACAAAGAGACCAGATAGACAGGAGACGGGGACAAGAAGAAGAGTGTCTCTCCCTTATTTAGCAGGAGTAGGGGTAAAACTACAGAGGATCTTCAGACAGCACAAAATCCCAGTTTACTTTAAACCGGTTAACACCTTAAGACAGAAATTAGTTCACCCTAAGGACAGGATCTCTAGTTACAAACACAGCAATGTAGTGTATTCTATCAGATGTCAGGAAAACTGTAACGAACACTACATAGGTGAGACTAAGCAACCTTTACACAAAAGGCTATACCAGCACCGCAGAGAGGGCACCAGTGGACCTCAGTCTGCAGTTCATCTCCACCTTAAAGACACTAACCACACGTTTTGTTGGGAAAGTGTAGGTACACGGACCCACAACAGGGGGCGCAAATGAACGGACAATGGAGGAAGTCAAATAACAACACTTTACTGTTGTGAATAACAACAAATACAACAGATTACAACAATGGACAAAAAGCCAAATCACAAAAGGTGTCGTGTGGGCAGGCTCGAAGATAGGAGACGTCTGTCCAAAGCAGAACCGGAACCACACGATTTCCTCCGCCACCAGACCCCGGGAATACTGGAGCCGCCAAGTCCCGAATTCCCAGGTGGCCACTGCCTCCGCGTGTCGGACCTGGTACTGCTGGCGAGGAACAAAGAAACAATTAAATGTGGGCGCGTTTGCACCCAGCAATCCGCACGGCAGGAAAACTACCTCCACCTCTCGTTGGAAAAGGAGTCTGTTATACAACGCACAAAAGTCACAAAAGGTTACTGTCACACAGTTAGCTGAGAATGTTACCTTCCAGGTAGAACGATATCTCGGCAAAGAGGTGGAGACGTCGTCCTGCTGATGTACCCCTGCTGATTGGTAACAGCTGTTGCAGTTGATGCGTGACAGCTGTCACCCTGGCTGCTCCTGTGAGGCGGCTGCGCCCTCTGGTGCCTGGAGCCCGCACTCCAGGCAGGGCGCCCTCTGGTGGTGGGCCAGCAGTACCTCCTCTTCTGGCGGCCCACACAACACGTTTGAGGACAAGGAAGTTAAAATATTAGCCAGAGAGAAGATATGGTTTGAGAAAGGGGTCAAGGAGGCATTCTTTGTGAAATGTTTGAAACCCAGCCTTAACCGGGTAGGGGGTCGAGACACTCTTCATCTCTGTTTACAATGGGGTACTCAGGTCAAAGCAGTACTCAGGTCAAAGCAGTTTCAGTCTTTTGTTCATGGTAATGAGTCATTCACGTCATCAGCAGAGTCGTCAAGGGAGCCATCAGGAGAGGGTCCGTCCCATCATTAGGAGGGACAGCTGCCCTGTCATTAGGAGGGTGCTAACTAGAGCACAATAGGTGCTAATTAGAGCTATTGTTTAGTCAGTAGACTATAGCAGTCTGTCTCTCGGTAGGAGGGGTCTGGTTAGTTTTAAAACTCCAGCTTTTGTGACTTCTGATTATTCTTCTCTACAAGAGTCAAGACAGAAGTCAGACCACCAGAGCAAGAATTTTAGCTGAGGAAACTTCTGCGATTTGAAGCGAAATGTCCTCGCGTCAAGCAACCCAGTCCAGTCGAAGATTCAAGCTTCTCTACTATGGAAACCACCTGGACAACTGAGAGCCTACACAGAAACTTTGTCATTGTACATACGAGGGCTGTCAATAAAGTAACGGTCCTTTTTATTTTTTTCAAAAACTATATGGATTTCATTCATATGTTTTTATGTCAGACATGCTTGAACCCTCGTGCGCATGCGTGAGTTTTTCCACGCCTGTTGGTGACGTCATTCGCCTGTGAGCACTCCTTGTGGGAGGAGTCATCCAGCCCCTCGTCGGAATTCCTTTGTCTGAGAAGTTGCTGAGACTGGCGCGTTGTTTGATCAAAATTTTTTCTAAACCTGTGAGACACATCGAAGTGGACATGGTTCGAAAAATTAAGCTGGTTTTCAGTGAAAATTTTAACGGCTGATGAGAGATTTTGAGGTGATTCTGTCGCTTTAAGGACTTTTCACGGTGCGAGACGTCGCGCAGCGCTCTCAGGCGGCGTCATCAGCCTGTTCAAGCTGAAAACCTCCACATTTCAGGCTCTGTTGATCCAGGACGTCGTGAGAGAACAGAGAAGTTTCAGAAGAAGTCGGTTTCAGCATTTTATCCGGATATTCCACTGTTAAAGGAGATTTTTTTAATGAAAGACGTGCGGACGGATCCGCGCGTCGGGACACAGCCGACGCGGTGCGGCGGCACAGGAAAAACACCTCCGTGTTGATAACCATTTGTAAAATCCAGGCGGCTTTTGATGGCTTTCAGTGGAGTGAGTATATGAGAAATTGTTTAACAGGCAGGACATGTTCCAACTTGTCCTTAAGGCTTTCAACAGAGGTGTTTTTCCTGTGGCGGAGCGTCGCGGCGGCTGTGTCCCGACGCGCGGACCCGTCCGCACGTCTTTCATTAAAAAAATCTCCTTTAACAGTGGAATATCCGGATAAAATGCTGAAACCGACTCCTTCTGAAACTTCTCTGTTCTCTCACGACGTCCTGGATCAACAGAGCCTGAAATGTGGAGGTTTTCAGCTTGAAACAGGCTGATGACGCCGCCTGAGAGCGCAGCGCGACGTCTCGCACCGTGAAAAGTCCTTAAAGCGACAGTCTCACCTCAAAATCTCTCATCAGCCGTTAAAATTTTCACTGAAAACCAGCTTAATTTTTCGAACCGTGTCCACTTCGATGTGTCTCACAGGTTTAGAAAAAATTTTGATCAAACAACGCGCCAGTCTCTCAGCAACTTCTCAGACAAAGGAATTCCGACGAGGGGCTGGACGACTCCTCCCACAAGGAGTGCTCACAGGCGAATGACGTCACCGACAGGCGTGGAAAAACTCACGCATGCGCACGAGGGTTCAAGCATGTCTGACGTAAAAACATATGAATGAAATCCATATAGTTTTTGAAAAAAATAAAAAGGACCGTTACTTTATTGACAGCCCTCGTATATACATACATAAAAAATTTATCCTCTGCATTTAACCCATCATAACTACAGTTAGACACAATCCAACCATTAGGGGCAGTAGGTTGTCACAGTCTCACACCGAGGACCAACTCCAGATGTAGTGACACTGCCTTGGTCATGGGCAGAGAAAGGAGACCCTAAATAATCATGCTTTGATTGTGTGAGGAAACCCGAGGGCCCAGAGAAAACCCACGCAGACATGGGGAGAACGTGCAAACTCCACAGAGAGAGGATGGGAAGCGATCCCACAACCTTCTTGCCTTGTCGCACCAGAGCTGCCCTGTGATCTCATGGTAAAAATCTACGTGCTTCACCCATTTTTGACTTTGAGGTCAAGCAATTCCACTACATGGGTAATATTTTGCTGAAATAATGTGGGTTAGGATAACAGTTCAATCATTAAGTGTTTTTTTTTTCCATCCCACAGAACAAAACGCATACTATCAAAAAAAAATTGCGTAAATTATAATTCAAGCTACACTTGGCCTATTAGCAAAATTTAAAAGTGGTATACCTTCAACATGCATTCAAACAGAGAGTGGAGTGGTTTGTGTGCTATGTCTGCTTAATTAGGTCATGTGACTTTTGACATTAACTCTCTGGATTCAGGCGACTCCAGAGGGTTAATGTAATTGGTTACAAATTTCTGTTTTGGTTAATTGGTAGGTCAACAAAATATCAATTTTAAATGTCAAAACATTTGTATTCCAAACTGCGTTTTATGTGTTTGTTTGCAAATATGCGGTATGTAACGTTTTCTGTAGTTTTTAAAGGACATGTCACACCAAAATCATAACAATTTAGATTTAGACTGTTAGTGACCATCCAGTGATCCACCGGGATTACTTTGTGCACTTCTATGACCAGTTTCAAAGTATATGGCATTCGCAACAAACAGCTACGGAGACATTCAAAAACAAAGTACTCGTGAGTACTCGGGTGTTTCCAACAAGTGACGTCACTGCTAGACGCATCCCAGCATGTGCTTCAATGGAATGTAGCTGCTAACGTTAAGAATTGAGGCACAGATTAATTCCAAAGTTGATATAAGTGTGATGTCGTGTTATGATGACTGCTTTTTTTGTTGTTTTAAACTTTATTTTTAATATTACAGAGAAAAATAAAATCCAGAAAATCAGCAATCAGAAAATGCCAAGACATATGAAGGAATTGGGGCACTGGCTCGAACCCACCCACCTGGAGCATGTGGAATCCCTGAGTAGGTCTGTTCAGTATGAATTAAGAATGGGGAGGGTATCCCATGGGGCCGTTGTATTAACATGGATTAATCAACTCAATATCAGGAAGTTGACCTGTGGGAGTTTACTGTGTGATTCACTGCAAAAAAAAAAAAAAAAAGTGGGGGGGGGCATTACTTCATGCAACTTTCACCTTTTTTTTTAATATGTTTTTATATGTTATATGTTTATACTACTGCAGATGACACAGATTGAGAGACAAATGTCTGACCAATAACCTGATTTTTAAAGGGGTATCAAATCAATATGAGGAGTCCCCAAAATTCTGCCAACTGTTATATAAAGTACAGATGTTGGTTTATCTACTCCTACAAATTTTGGTAAAAAAAAGGCTGATGGCGCGGGCCACCAGGTGGCGCTAAACGTCCTCAAAATTGGGCAAGTTGAGTACTTTGGCACCCCCTGGTGGCCAGCGCCATCAAGACTCCAATGTTTTTTCAGTTGCATTTGATAAAGTAGGGCCTATATTTGTTGATGACATTGAAATCTGCTTGGGGTCTTGATGGTGCAGAGGGTTATGGGCCTTTAAATACAGCCAATTTCGCAAAATGACCAGACCCTATATTCAGTGCCATCGATTCCCCAACCAAATATGTATATAAGATGAAAAAATTTGCCTCCTCATGTCATTTGATAGTTAAACTATCTTGGGGACTTGATGGCGCTGAATGTTACACCACTTGAAACATGACAATTTAATGAAATATCAGTTTTGCATCTCTTTGCCTTGATCTTTGGTGACCCCTGGCAAGGTCACCGTTTGGGTTTCGGTCAAGACATTTTGGGAAAGTTTGTTTCTTGGTAGGTTCCATCTCTGAGCCACGTTTCGTTGAAATCCGAGTCGGCGTAAATCACACCCTAATGTAAACCTGCCTGAACTTTAAAAATATTGGCTCTTAAGAGTTTTGGGTGAAGCGTTTCTCCTCCTCTCTGTAAATCCTCTGTAAATCTGAGCCATCACTTTTGAACAGGAGCTCAGAAGCTTTGTTTTTGGACGGAGCAGGTTTGTTTCCCTCTGTCTGTCAGTCATTGGGATGTTTCTTTTTGCTAATAAGTATGTCACACACTGAAAAATGCTGAGAATTGCAGAGTGAAATGTTTTCTGGAAATGCACCTGCTAACGCTCAGATTGAGAGGAATAAAATACATCAGAGATCACAAATTATTAGCACATGTGTGCAGAGACCCTTACAGTTGTGAGTACTTTTATGTTGTCTTACTAACTGAGATGTTAAAAAAAACATGATGCATGTCCTTTAACAGTGCTGTGTTTGCTACAGATTTTTCTGCCAACTTTGGTTTCCAAGTATATGGGCCAAATATTTCTCGTTGTTGTGTAAAGAAGCAGATATATAGAGGCTGTAAATTCTGCAAGAGATAAAGAATGGTAATTACAGCAACTCTGAAAGGTTATGCAAATGTATGCATTTCCACCAAAGAAAACTGAATGCCTGGGAGAAAAGGCACTCAGCACTGAACAAGATCACACAAGCCAGACCTCACAGCCAGAGCAAGTTCATTCAAGTCATAACAATTGTATGGAATGGCTGATAAAATTGCACTCAATACATACTCAGCTTGATACTATTTGAAGTGAGTACATTGTTATGCAGACTTTGTGCTCCAGCTTTCACGCTCCTCTCCTGTGGAACCAGCTCCCAATTCGGATCAGGGAGACAGACACCCTCTCTACTTTTAAGATTAGGCTTAAAACTTTCCTTTTCGCTAAAGTTTAGAGTTAGGGCTGGATCAGGTGACCCTGAACCATCCCTTAGTTATGCTGCTATAGACTTACACTGCTGGGGGGTTCCCATGATGCACTGAGTGTTTCTTTCTCTTTTTGCTCTGTATGCACCACTCTGCATTTAATCATTAGTGATTGATCTCTGCTGTCTTCCACAGCATGTCTTTTTCCTGATTCTCTCCCCTCAGCCCCAACCAGTCCCAGCAGAAGACTGCCCCTCCCTGAGCCTGGTTCTGCTGGAGGTTTCTTACTGTTAAAAGGGAGTTTTTCCTTCCCACTGTCGCCAAGTGCTTGCTCATAGGGGGTCGTTTTGACCGTTGGGGTTTTTCTGTAATTATTGTATGGCTTTTGCCTTGCAATATAAAGCGCCTTGGGGCAACTGTTGTTGTGATTTGGCGCTATATAAATAAAATTGATTCTGTGAGAATCAAATTCTTTCTGCAAATGTGTGGTTACTTTCTCTGTACTTAATGTAATGGACTGAAGGGGAAAAGTATGTGGCATTTGCAAAGGTTTTGGCAGTCTATGAAGACAGTATTCACAGATCCTTTGGAACATATCAGAGCCTCCAAATGTTTCTTGTTATCGGCAAAGAGTTTGAGTGTTATTACTGTCAGTATGTATGGCATTAAATTTGTCTCATTAATACCTGCTAATGCACAGTGGTTAATTTGCTTGGTTTCAATGCAGAAGGTTCCGGGTTCAAATCCCACCCCTGCCACATTTCTCCATGTAATGTGGAGTTGCGGCAGGAAGGGCATCCGGCGTAAAATTGTGCCAATTCAACATGCAGATCCACCTTGGATTTGCTGTGGCGACCCTGAGTTCAAACAAAGGAGCAACCGAAGGGACTTACTTACAATACCTGAGGGGTATCTACAAATATTCCTTGATTAGCACACGTTTTGTGATCCAAAAACACAAATTTCAGATTTGTAACTTGTGTGTTGGTTTTTACAAATAAATGTGTATTTGTAAATATATTTTTTTCATTTGTAAAAACAAAAAGCGATTTGCAAAGCTGAAAATCCTGTTTGTGAAGTGTGATTCAGCATTTGTGGTTCACTGATTACACATATTCATTGCTTTGCTCAGTTACGTATTTTTGAGACATTCTTACCATAGAACACTGCACAGATCCACAAACAAATAGCGCGATTCACGTAAAGCAACACTGTCATCCAGTAGATGTTGTATGCATTGATGTGGCTATAATTTGCACTCTACTTAACTGGACTTTCGCTTTTGTGGTGAAACCATGGCCGAAGAAGGAGAGTAGCTATTCCTTGCCCTACATTAAAATAAAAATAGTATATATATATACCATCTGGCCCAGTGCCAGACAGATTTGCAGAGGGGCCTTGCATTACTCTGAAGGGGGCACTTTTTTTTTTTTTTTACCCCAGAAGTGTAAAGTAGAGCCCTGTGCAGGACTATTTTCTTCATCCCGTAGCTGCTCCTGCCCGCCCCGCTCCTGCTGAATTTTGCCATAATCGAAAATCGGCCGATTTGTAACAGCTGACTGTGCACTGTGATTGCACACAAAGTGTGAATTTTCCCCTAAGGTGTTCCAGGATGAATGAAATTCCTCCAGGGAGGGGCACAGGGCATCTCACCAAAATGAGATGTCCTTTGATCGTCATGTGCAGCCGGCTTCAAGGCCGGAGCTCAGGGGCCGTCAACAGATTACCACGGCAAAAGGAAATGCTTTGATTTAAAACTCAATAATGTCACATTTATGGTTTGAGGTGCCATCAAGTTCACATCACACATCAGTGAGCTCCCTCTTATTGTACTACAGCGATCAGTTGGGAAAAAATGTAATTGTGAAAAATTTTGAAGAATTTTTCATTGTCTGAATTTTCAGTAGCATCGTTATTATGACCTTTTTCCAAACTGAGTGCTGTAGTATAGCCAGCTGGAGACCATAGATGTGTGCAGTGAATTTTGTGTCAATACACCTTATAACAATGACGCTATTGAATATTGAAAAATTCTTTTGACCTAAAAAAAAAAAAAAAAAAATGTGCCCCCTCAGACAGGGCTGGGCTTCGATTCAAATTTCAGTAATCGATTTGATTCAGATTCTTAAGTTTCAGAATCAATTATGCATCAATAATCAATTATCATAATAATAATAATCAGTTATCAATAAATTACATAATTTCAGTTTGATCTGATATCGATTTGGGTTAGAGTTATTAAAATCGTTTTTTGAGCTGTTACCTCATTGTGTAGTTATGCAACATATTAATACTACTTCGCAAAATTTGGCCCTCAAAAGGCCAATAGTGTTTCAGAAATTTTTGGGGGAACAACGGCCCCAGTCTCTCCTGTAGCGCTCGCGGCACGCTGCGTGGCATGCTGCAGGAGAACTTTCAATCAACTTTTCATCATCAGAGAACAACCATCAGCCTCCAAACCAACGGTATGTGCAATTTCCCTCCATGAATTGTAGGTCATTTTGTTATGTGTCGGACGCGGTCGGAGCACCGACCCAGCATTTGACAGGACCCAGCATAAAGGAAACAGAGCACGGTTCAAAGGATAACAGAATTTAATGACATAACAGTGAGTGCTCAATTAATAACCAATAAGTGCGCGGTCTGGCGAGGTGGAAAAACGGCGCGCTCCCAGCAGCACAAACGGTCCGGAGCCAGAACAGTTCGGACCCAAGGACCCCGCCGACACCCCCCAGGTGGCCGCGACCAACCGAGTCTGTGAAAGAAGAAACCATAATGTGAGTCCACCACTCCACACACAGAGAGACCACTCAAAGGTGTACATAATCAGCAAACACTTCCTGGCTTAATCACCAATCAGCTTCCCACCCTGCAGGCATGGAACACCCAGTTCAATTCTCCACTGCAGTGGAAGCTGATTAAACGACTAACATAACAGCTCAATATAATAAGGTGTGAGGGACACCACATCTACTGACTGTACTCATGTTAGTCACAAAACCTAAAGTACCTCAGGAAGTGTGCTGACGAGCATGAGACCTCACCCCCTCCTCTTTCACAGACCATGGCATCAAACCTGGTACGGTCTCTGCGTCCATAATGATGAGATGGTTCTCCAAACGTCAGTCTCACCCGTCTGGTCACAAGGTCGAGTCTCTGGCAAATACACACTGTGTACTCCAGACTTAAATGCAACCATGCCCCAATCCATACAGATGCACCACAGCTGTGAGTCCTGACGAGCTGCACATGACAAGCCTCAGGTGATCAGGGTGAGGTCCTGATAACTCAGCCACACATCAGCCACTCAGTCCTGAACGCATGCCACCTGGAAGGAAAGACAGAAAACAGAAACAAAAGCCAGCCAGGCACCCCAGCCACACAACATCATTTGAGCGTCTTTGTAGTTTTTAGACTCTGTGTTGTGAAGTTGGTCATATTTACGGACTTTTCTGCCAAGTGCCTGTATTTGATCCATGATTGAAATGTACTCGGCATGCGCACTACAAAAGCTTTTAAAATATGACAGAGGAATGAGTGAAACTGTAAAAGTGACCGATCACAGCCCTTTCATTTTGACCAGACTACAGAGAGGGTTCACAGCCATGCAGAGGGCTCTGATCTAAAGCGGTTGTCTTTGGCTCAACACACCCATGGATATCTTTGTGAAACTTAACACCATATTACAGTGCAGGCAAGAAGCAGCATTTTGTTAATAGTTGCGGGTTTTGAATAAAGGCCCCCCTCGTTTAGGCGCCATGTCTGAGCATGGTTTGGAAAAACAACACTCAGGCTTTTAATCAAGGAAATATGGTACCCACTTTCCTCGAATGGCCTAGTGTCAGTGCTGAACTTCATTTCATACTTCTGTTAGTGGGCACTCCCAAACTGCTCTGTCCGGTACATGTGAGGGGTTTTTAATGAAAATGCATTGAATGAATGAATTCTTTAATGTCATTGCACAAAATACAACGAAATTGGAAAGCAATCCTCTTGGTGCTCTAAAATAAATAATTAAAAAAGTACTAAAATATAAGACAATGCAAAGAAAAACCTGCACGTACATCTCCCTTCACTGCCCTCCCCTATCTCCAAAAACCCCACATACATACACAATATTCTCCATACTCAATTAGAATAACAGATGAGGTAGACTGGAAAAAGTGCATAAAGTACATAGGTAGACTGGAAAAAGTGCATAAAGTACATAGGTAGACTGGAAAAAGTGCATAAGTGCACTTTGTGCACATTGTGATGGGACGGGACGTTTTGGCTGATGTGAGCGAAAATCCATCCATCCATTCTCTTCCGCGTCATCCAAGGTCAGGTCGCGGGGGCAGCAGTTCAAGCAAAGCCGCCCAGACCTCCCGATCCGCACACACCTCCCCCAGCTCCTCCGGGGGGACCCCGAAGCGTTCCCAAGCCAGCTGCGAGATGTAGTCCCTCTAGCGTGTCTTGGGTCTTCCCCGGGGCCTCCTCCCGATGGGACGTGCTCAGAACACCTCTCCAGCGAGGCGTCCAAAGGGCATCCGAAAAAGATGCCCGAGCCACCTCAACTGACTCCTTTCGAGAGCCAGCTAAGGTGGCTCTCCTCCTTTCCTGAGCGATCCGTTACACAAAATCTGGTATATACGGTGTTTATTGGGTACATTTTTTGAGACACCCTATAATTTGTGTTTAATTTGCAGAGACCTATTTATTCAGATGTGGCCAACCACAAAAACCTTTTTTGGTTAGAATTATTGGCAACACTGAAATTTAAATGAAAGATATGTTCAGATATGTCCCAGTTTTTTTGAATTTGTAAATTTAAAATGTCCAAGGTTACTGAGCACAGCCTAAAATAAAATGGTTTGATATAGTGAAATAAAATCTATGTATGACGGTAAAATCTGTGTACACGTTAATGGCATGCTCTGATGAATTTTATGGTAAATCATCACTAACAATTTGGTGGAAGGTACTGACCCATCAAGACGCATCGCTTGTTACGAATTGAATCAGGCTGTAAAACTGTGTTTGGTGGAGGAATGGAATGGATCATTTTTACACTGCAGTGGAATTATAATACTTTTTATAGTGAATATATTAAATAATTAAAATTCTAATCAAAGACACATCACTAAACGGCACCACCTAAAGGCATTTTTTTTTGTACCAGGACAAAAATTAATATACAGTGCATCCAGAAAGTATTCACAGTGCTTCACTTTTTCAACATTTTTGTTATGTTACAGCCTTATTCCAAAATGGATGAAATCCATTTTTTCCCCTCAAAATGCTACACACATTACCTCAGAATGACAATGTGAACTTTTTCGATTCTTGCACATTAAGTAAAAAAAACGATCATCCTTGAGATGTTTCTATAGCTTAATTGGAGTCCACCTAGGGTAAATTCAGTTGACTGGACATACTTTGGAAAGGCATACATCTGTCTACATAAAAGGACCCATAGTTGACAGTATATATCAGAGCACAAACCAATCATGAAGTCAAAGGAATTGTCTGTAGACCTCTGATACAGGATTGTCGTGAGGCATAATCTGCGGAAGGGTACAGAAACATTTCTGCTGCTTTGAAGGTCCCAATGAGCACAGTGGCATCCATCATCCATAAAGAAGTAGTTCACATCCACCGGGAATCTAGAGGTGGCTGCCCATCCAGAAAGTATTCACAGCACTTCGCTTTTTCCATATTTTGTTAGGTTACAGCATTATTGCAAAATGGTGTAAATTCATTTTTCCCCCTCAAAGTTCTACTCACAACACCCCATAATGACAACATGAAAGTTTTTTTTTTTTTTTTTTTGCAAATTTATTAAATATAAAAAAGCTAAGAAATCACATGTCCATAAGTATTCACACATGCAGCTGGTCTGCTATGTGTCAGCCTGATCCCGCCAGATCTCAAAACCTAAGGAGTGCAGGATCTGGTTAGTACTTGGATGGGAGACTTCTTTGGAACACCAGCAGCTGTGTGTGTTTCTCCAGGTAACACTGGAGTTGCGTCAGGAAGGGCACCGGGCGTAAAACTTGTGCCAAATACCAGTGCGGATCCGGCTGTATCCGCTGTGGTGACCATGAAGAAAAACTGGAGCAGCCGAATGGACGACAACAATAACATAAGTATTCACACCATTTGCTCAAAACTTTGTTGATGAGGAGTTGATGAGCTTGAAACTTGATTATGTTCCATTGGGATAAAATTTTGAAGCAGAAGCGGCATTGCTATGGTTGTGGCAGAGGAAGCAGTTGAGCGCAGCTTTGCTTTAGTTTTTGAGCAGGTTACCAGGTATGCACTTTATAAGCCATCCAGTTGCCAGGTCTGCACTTTATAAGCTAGCCTGATGGGAGGTGAGCCGGTGTAAGTGGCTACATCCCGTTTTTGCACTTTTTCTGGATCGTGGGGGATTGTAAGAGAACAGTGCCTCGTGGAATAGGGGTGCAAGATTCTTACACGAGTGGCACTCACTGTTGCTGATCTGTGCAAATAAAATGGACTTTATGCATTTATATCAAGGGAGAGTGTTGGAGTCATAATTTTAAAACTTGTAGCATGACTCTGTTGATGGAGCAGCGCTGACTGGTTGCTCACGTCACAGGTGTTGCATATATGAAATTAAGTGAGAAGAAAGGTCTGTCCATATTGAGTAAAATTGTACAAGACATCATTTTCAAAATGTACATAAATTTAATGTAGCAAACAACAAAGTTATATACAACTATTTACATTAAAATGCAGGAAATGCTTTAGGTGTTTTTGTTCAACTATTTACAAAACAATAAGATGCCACACAGATTATTTGTGCCACTCAAAAAACAATTCCTGTCCAACACAAGAGTGTCACTCCAACAGCAGGAATGTCACTCCTCCTGTTGTTCACCTGGAGGCAGTGTTGGCACTTTCGTCTGCCTTTGGTGGCTTTTTTGGCCAGGATCTAAACCAATCAAAATCACCAACTCACATGGGTTTGTGATTGGTTTAGGTCGTGCATTTTTCCACCATTGATAAAGGGGAAGTCGTGTCTTTTTTTTTTTTTTTCTCTTCATGAAAAAGCATCATGTAAATTATTATTCATGATTCAAGTTATAGTAGGCCTATCAACAGAATTTAAAACCTGGTATATAGTTTGAAGTCCACACATTGAAATGGAGACTTAGACTGTGGTGTATTGGATGTTACACCTGCTCAATTCAGTTTTGTGTCTTTGACACAGAGACGCGTCAGACAAGTCCAGAGGGTTAATTTTCCAGCCCTAATGAGTAGTTAGCAAATGCCATTGAAATGTGATTAATATATTGCAGTTAAACAGTGATTTATTTCTTTATCCAAGTATCTGAAAATTGTTCTCACAATATCATAGTGGTGTAATCATGTAACATCTTCTGTGTTAACAAAGCATTTCCTCCAAAATTTGTGTTTGTAAACTGACCATGTTATGATGGTCAAGGAAGCATTAATACAGCTGAAACCCACTATAATATTTGTCCTAAATTAGGGGTCTATACCAGATCACAGTATTATCAAAGTACCGGTATAAGACATTCAGTATGCATACGGTAATCCTGTCCCCATATTTTTGATATGTGCACTGGATGTGACGAGCAGTTAATCCACTGCGTTTGGAGTAGCTCACAGTTGGGAAAACAGTTTAGGTCATCTCTGTCTCTCACAATGCGGTGGTGATGTAAGAAACAAAACAGTATATCTGCGATGAGTTTTAGAGATATATTTGCACTTTTTTTCCCCCAAACCTTGGGTGTGGCATCTGATTGTGTTAACATGGACCAGAGAGCAGCTAATGCTTGAAGTGAGTTGAGGGGGAAAAAACCCCCAAAACGTTTGCTCCCCCACCTCAATACACACAGTCTTTATCTGAGGATGATGAGATAAAAGCACAGATAAAACCTTCTTACCTGTCAATCAGGCAGCACTTTCCACATAAATACACAAGTTCTCATTCATTACTACAAGTCTGCAGTAAGTGCAATTGATGAGCCATATAACTGGATCTGTTTGGTGTTTTAGCTTTAAAATGAGGTCAGTTTGATTTAGGGACGCAGTAGATATGAAATTGATTGAGGATCTTGGGGTTAGGAATCTTATCAAACACACATTTAGGTTGTGATGTCAATTTGGGATAGGATAAAGGGAAAGAAAAAGTGAAAATGTACAATAGATAATTACAACACACATTAAGCAGTGTCATTAAACTATTAAAAAGCTGGGTTACACACCAACTCCATGCACTGAAACTAAAATTTATATAAGCAGTATTAAGCACATAATTGTATTGATATCAATATAGAGCCTTATTCTAAACATACAAGCTAGTAAAGACCAGGGCGTCAGTAGTTCTATGTGATTCAATGGAGCAATGAAATGTTAGTGTTTGAGTGGAGACAAATCTGCCCTTGTAGTTTTGACTTAAAGCAGTGGATATTAATGCTTTCTCCTCCGTATCATTCAATATAGTGTATCTTAATAAAAAAAATTAAATATGGAAGGTGATGAAATCATAGTTGGTGTATGGATTCACATAGGGAATTTTAATCCTCTCATTCTGAAAGCTTTAGTCTAATATCATTGTAATAGATTGGATATTAGATTCGTCAGTATGACAGTTGCTTTCCTGCATTCCAGTAGAAACTTTGCAGGAATTGGGTGTCTGATTTTTCTCAAGCTGTGCTGTCTAGTCATATTCTGTTTCTTGAGTAGGTGGACCTTTGGATCAGATACAGGAATGATCATCTTTCCTTCTATGAATTATTCACACAATATTTTCAGGTGCTTAACAAGAATTTGACTTGCTTATATTGTTAAAAAGGCATGGTGAGAAACCACTGTTTATCTGGATGTTGTGTGACAGATGTAATATCTTATGGCTCCTTAACACATAACACGAAGTTGAGCGATTCAGGCCGAAACAGCCCAAAAATTCCAGAAAACACCCAAAAAATTCCAGCCGCAGTCATGAGGGACAGATGGTCGGACAGCTGTGTACGGATGCCATACGATCCAGCAGTGACTTTTCGTGCACGCGCATGAACACAGTGTGACCACTTGAGAGGTGTGATACCACATCACGCTCACACAGCAGCGGAAGCAATTAAATGTTGCACAAATGTTCATAAATCAAAGAAAGTGTGTATGGACAAAATAATGAGATGGCACAGAACATTATAAGAACAATGAATGTACTGTTTAAATGTAAGACAATCGTGTTACTAGCAATGATGTTTAATTGATGCTTGCTGACTTGACGGTCTGTGTTGGAATTGGGGAAACAAATGGATTTTGTTTTCTGTTTAAAGTATTTAATTCCTGTTATAAAGAACAGACAATACAAGAATCATCATCCTTCTGTTCCTTCTTGTTCATGAACCATGCACATGGAAGTAAACAAGGACTTTATGACCTGACATGAATGAAATGATGTGCTCACATCAGCCAGGCACACGGAAGGTCCGCGAGTCCAGCTGTCTCGGGCCAGTCCATGCCCCGAAGAAAACTGCTTCACGTGGTGGATGTGACATTTGTCTCACTAGCTGGTCGTTCACATGATCAGGTGGATATTTTCACATGGGGCAGCCTGGCTGATGGTGTCTGCAGTGTGCTCTGAGGCGCAGCTGAACGCGTTCCAAAGGTGATATGTTTTTATTTTTCACCATGTCATGAGAGCCGGCCAACACATGTGCATTGTGATGGCTTGTAGAGGGCTGTATGTTCTACATGGGACGATATGTATTCTCCAGCTTTGAGTTGCGATAATACAGCTGTCAGGTGTGACATGATGATTGCCTTGGTGACACACTCTCATGCCATTCTTGTTGTTTGGGGGGCCACGACACACTCATATGCCCAGACCCAGAACACATTGGAGGTATTATATTTCCCAGGTACCTTGGGAATGCCTCGGGACATGGCAAGGGATGGTGAAATGTGGGTTGAGCTGCTTGGTCTGTGGCCACCGAGACATGAACCTGGAAGTGGCAGGAAATGAATGGTGTATGGCCTTTTGGTGTTGTGGAAATTTTTTTCTGGTAACATTAAAAATAGGGTAGATTGGTATGGTGTATTTTTATTTATTAAATTTTAACTTTTTTTTTTTCTTTATTTAGGGTCATTATGAGAATCATACAGTTATGAGTTACATTCATTTTTACATCTGATCCATGCTTTTTTCCGCTTTCTTTCATAAACTGTCACTACACATCATATTACAACTTAAGTTAGAACAGAACGTGGGGTGTTATCATATCCAAATAAAAAGAAAAAGTGCCCTATGTTTTTATTTATTTTAATTAAACATAAGTCGGGCATTTCGGGGAACTCTACGTTATCCTCTTCATCCAAATTTCCTCAAATTCACTGACCTGATACCTCAAAGAAAAGGTAATTCGTTCCATTACATAAATATCCATATGTAATATTATACCGCTCCTGAATAGATGGGGTATCTGGTTTAAGCCATTTCTTTGTAATTGCTTTTCTCGCTGCTGCACTCAGTATTCCAAACAGTTTCTTATTTCTAATATTTGTGGCTTTAGAGTTTAAGAGCCCTCCAAAACGTTCATCCCAGTTGATAGTTTTTTTTTTGTTTTTTTTTTGTAATTCAGAGCAGGGGTCTCAGCAACATATTTTTTTTTCTCAGCATAATGGGATGGAAAAAAAACACCTGAGCCGGGGGTTCGGGGACTGCTTAGGCTTCGACCCTGCTGAAGCTTTTGCTTTATGGGCTTATAAATTGCCTTCTTTGGTGTTCTTTTTTTTTTTTTTTTTTTTACTTCAAAATGTAGAGTAATCAGAAATTAATCTAAAGTAAAGTAAAAAAAAAAAGTAAAGTAAAGTAGGTGATGAATAAATTGTGGATGCGCTGCTTCTAAATCAGAACCAGCGGATCCACAATCAACATAGAGAAATGATCATTTTCCTGTTACACACCCTCAAAAACAATGTAACAGCCCAACTGCAGTGTAATATTTTACTATAACAGCGTAACGGTCCGTTTTCAAGAACCACTAAAGACCATAAAACATCTACAGAAAACCTTGCTTTAGTCGTAGTCTGAGAGGCTTTGACATCGACCGGCTGCCGCCATTTATACAGGTCAGGCGGGTGACATCACTGGTTGGGGGAAGATGAACCTCGTTCTGAGATTCCCTGCCAGAGGCACCAACAAAGAAGTTATATATGACTACTAGAGTACGTGCTCCCAATGCTGCCCGCTAAACTTGAACTTCCCTTCATGGACAGCGACATGACACCTCCAAACCAGGCAAAATATTGACAAAGTTCCTGGATGTTAATGCATTTTCAATGGGGATTTGCGACTGAACTCACTCAGAAAAACACTCGCAAAATAACATGTTAAAATGCCATTCTGACCTGGATATTGAACCAGTAAAATTAATTAACACTAAGTCATGTCAGGAAAGTGTTAAACGTACTCGGACACCCACATATTCTGAAATATTAGTGTTGCGCTGTTAACCTGTGCTACTGGGCTGAATCGAGCTGCTGCTGCTTTCAGCATAGCGCGACTCCTAAAACCATTACAGAACACACACACACACACACACACATACATACATATATATATATATAGTGGTGGGCACAGTTCTGATAACCGATAATTATCGAAGATAATGTTTTCATTATCGGATTATCTTTTCAGATAACTTTAAAAACCTAAATTTTTGTCCGATAATTTTTATACCGTTAACGTGGTAAGCAAAGCTGAACAGCTACAAACATTTATAAAATTTAAAATCAGTTGAGCACCAGCATGTTAAATGTTTTATAGCAGATGTGTAGTTCTACCCTCTGCAAACAGAGGAGAGCTGCTTCTAGAAGAAACCACTCTATTCTCTGCAGTCAAAGGAGAACTGGTCACCAAAAAAACCCCCTCATTTCTTTTAACACCATACTGATATGCGGGCAATATCACCCAAGTCATCCAGAGGCATACATTTTTAACCAAACTAATTTCAGACAAGTTATTTAAATTAATGTCACATCTGAAGTTTTATAAAGTGAAAATATCAGATATATGTTTTAGTTTTAAAGTAATGCACTATTTTTTAAGGTTTTAGTGTGGACATGCTGTGCCAAGTGCATTATGGGTAGGATAGGGTAATCTCAGTACGTTCACGACAGGAGAAATGCATTTCAGACACTCTGATCAGGCTCCACGGACAACAGCATTAAACTCTAGTGCCTAAAACTCTCGTGAATATATTCTGTGGGTTAATAGATGTTGTTATTGTGTTTGCGTTTATTAAATTCCATGCATCTTAAATGTAGCAGACACGGATTATCTGGAATTTTGTTTTGGCAGGTTTTCACGGTCTCTACTACCATCTACTGGCCAGTAGTGTTCATGGCAGTATTCGCCCTGAAGCTGGGCTGATGTTTTCAATCACTGTACTCGATTCCAGCTCAAACTGTACGACAGAACCGCATGGTGTAAAAGTTGAGAGCGCACGATTTATGTTCTCGCACACGTACGTTCAAAAACCACACGCCGTACTCGTGTTTCCAGAAGCAAAACGTAAACAGAAGCTTTTTTTTCACATTTAATTTACATTTCTTATTTTTTACAAAAACTCTCGATGGGAGACATCAAAGTTTAGAAAAAACATTACAAGACAGCTCTGCGGTGTTTGCACAGGCACAGTGCAAGAGGTTGGACGCTTGTAGCGCTTCAAAGGATTCAAGGATTCAAAAGGATTCAAGGATTCAAAAGAATTTTATTGTCATATGCACAAAAGAACATGTTCCCTGCACAATGAAATGTGTCTACTGCATTTAACCCATCCTAATTGCCAATTAGGAGCAGAAGTCGCCATTAGGCGCCCGGGGACCAGCTCCAGATGTACATCCCTGCCTTGGTCAACAGCAGGGCTGAGCAAACCAAGACCGACCCATAACAAATGACACACACAACACACATAGGCCGGCCCGGTACATAAACACATATAAAAAGCACACACGAGGGCAGAAAGAGAAAAAAACCCTCATAGCCGCTGCGTTACACAGCAGCAATGAGGAAAAAAAAACCCCATCAGCACAGAAAAACAATAATCACACAGACAAACAAAGACGCAGGACGACAACCGAGATTTGAAGGTCCAGTTTATCAGAACACTCCAGAGGCAGCCTATTAGGTGCTGTCAACGGCCTTGTCCGACAATCCTGGAAGGGGGAGGGGCTCAGCCCTGAGCAGTCCACTGTCCACAGTCAACGTCAGAGCTGGAGAAGCTGAGGGGAGGGGGATGACCAGGGAGCGAGGCTTAAGTGTTGATCTTCTTGAGTAGGTTTTTTATCACAGCGGCCTTGAAGTGCAGCTGTGTTTGGGGAAGCCAAATGGATATCCAGATTAGCAGACACCTGAAAGATTCCACAGTTCTGAGAACAGAGTGGCTCTCAATACATCTGAATGTAGGATGTGGTCTTTACTGAAGGTCAGAGCGGGTTTCCAGAGCTGCAATCCTGCCCGAGATGTTTTCCAGCGTGCGGTTAACACCCGCCGACTGCGCAGCCACTGCCTTCCCAATCGAATCAATCATGTGGGGCAGCCTGGACGGCCCAATTAATGCTGCCTCCACTTTCTTAATTCTCCGGTAAACCAGCGCCATGCCCGCTCCACACAGCAGAAAGCCGGTCACCACCAAGCCAAATATATACACATCTTCGACGTCCTCCACAGAAAGCGTGTAAAGGCACATGACCTGCCATCTCCTCCACGAGTCCATCACGTAACCCATCACATGCGTCCTGGCAGGACAGGTCGGGTCCTCCGCCCCCGAATGTCTTGTGGAAAAAATAGTGTCAATTGCATTCAGAGACCACTTTAACAGATCCATTTTTGTCATTTTCCAGAAGAGCAAAGCTGCAGCCTCACAGACAACATGCCACAGAAGCAGGAAAGATAAGGAGGGAGGGAGAAGAGAAAAATGCGTCCGTCTCCACCGAGTGCAAGCTGGCAAAAAAAAAAAAAAAAAAGGGTAGGGTATCAGCAGCGGGATACCCTCACGACGGCCGACCAGTATATCAAACAGGTTTGATTTTCATCTGACCATACGATCGCCGATCAGGAGGCGGTCGTGAGATGTTAAACGCAGCTCGTTACTCTATGTATACTAAATGCTGCAGGACGCGCAATTAACCTGAAACTCGGTGCGATCCAAAAAAATCTCGCATGAATGAGAAATCACCTGAAAAAGTGCCAAAACTCAGACAGTGTAAACCTAGCTTAAGTACTGAATGTCTGGCAACAGTAGATCACGGCAGTGTTCTATTTATTTTTGACACCAGTTATATCAGACGGTTATCTAATTACAACTTGGCTTTTTTTTCTTGAAAATGCCTTTTTTTTTTTTTTTTTTTTTTTACAAATAAAAAAATTGAATATTTTACAAAAGCACATTTATCTGTAAACACCAACACACAACACACCTCAAATTAACGTGTTGGTTTACATAATGAATGAGTCAACCAAATCAGTGTTAGCGGAGGCACATCTTACCCAGAATCCTTTGCTATCTGTCTGTGTTGGTTACAAAACTTCAGAATTAGTGCATTATTCAACATTAAAAGATATATGTTATATTTTAACTTTGTACAAATGACAGAATTGACATTAATGGAGTTATTCTATCAGTATTCATTTTATTTATACACCAAACCATAACTCAGCACTGCTTTATTTTCCAAGACCTCCGCCTGACGGACCGTTGTGATTGAGTAGAGAGTTGAGCTTCATGGCTCCTCTCAGCTTGCTTCTTTGCTGGAAGCCATGTACTAAACAAGAGCTTCCAGCAGGGGGCAGGATGTTCAAAGACAGAAGTGCTGACTCATTGTTTGGGTCTGTTGTCGCTTTTGATGCTACCAGAAGCGATCGTGGTGTTAAAACTCAAAGCTTGCTAGTAGTTACAAGTGTACCAGAGACAATACTGGAATTTATTGGTTATCTGTAACTTCTGATACGTTTTTGGGTGGTATCGGTTTAGCTTTATCAAAGATAACTTCTCAGTTATCTGATTATCTGTTATTGAAGTTAATTTTTTGGTTATCTGTGCCCACCACTGTGTGTGTGTGTGTCTGTGTGTGTCTGTGTGTGTGTGTGTATACACACACACACATAATTATCCTTTATTGACCGAGTTTCTTTCATGAAGTCAGTGGCGTGTGTGTGTGTGCACATCTCTGTGTGAGTGGTGCGTGTAAGTGTCGTCCGAGAACACGGACGACACAGGCATGGGCAGGAAACATACACCTGTTTATCAACCAAATGTCACACAGAGTGACAAGAATAACCAAACCCACTTACTTACGGAAGGAAATATTGTCTCCTTTGTTCCTCCATTTGTGGCTTTGCTAACATGTGCAGCTTTCTGGCATATTCCACCTGTTTCTTGACGAGACTAATAGAACGTCAATGAGCGAGCTCAGTAAACTGCACTCGTCCCCAGCAGAGGAGATCCCAACCAGTGACGTCAACCGGAAGTGCCCTCCACTGACTTCACCCAGTGGCGATTGACATGTCAGTTTAGCAGCAAATTTGATTCAAATAATATTGTCTACATTGCGCTCAAACATTCTGCAAGTGTATGAATAACAATTTTTACCAAGGAATGCACAAATTCTCAAAAAGCATTTCTGTTCCCTTTTAAACCCATGACGTCTCTTAACTGTCTGAAAGTCATTCATTGTACCTTGATCAAAAAAGTACAGTATGATGAAAGGCCCTGATGAGCCCATCCCTTATAGCTTACACCGCACCCAAATTGGAACATCCCCAGAGATGTTCTCTTAAATTTCTGTCCATCTGGCTTGGTAGACAGATTTGCACCAACAAGAGAGGATTCTTAGCTGTGCTGCTCTATAATAATCCTTAAGGGTGGGGAGAGCAAGTCAGCTCCTCTTCTTTGTCAATTGAAGAGTTTGAAATTTTATCCTAGGTTTTCTCCCATGCCAAATATATCATGACAATTTATCATTTATCTCATTCATCAGAACTGAATATTGGTATCAAATTCCATCTTATGTTATTTTTATTTTTTATTTAACCTTTATTTATGCAAAATGTATGCAAACTTTTGAACTCCATTGCCAGCTAGTCATGATATTGTTTGGGCATAACTTTTCTGGTGACATCGTGGCTGACCCCGATTACCACTACTGCACATGTGCATCAAGGACAGAAAGGCAGAGAAAGGTACAGTGGTAGCTTTCAGAGAAAAACAAAGCCTAAAACAAAAGTTTATTATTAACCTAGTTGCAGACGATTTTGTTAGTCAATGCAATCATGGTTAGTTGAATATTCGTGGCAGCCCTAGTCACTGATGTACTTTATTGCTAATTGTTAGTGACGGAGAAACCAAAGTGTTTTGAACCACTGAATCAATATGAAGCAATTATGTTTAAATGGTTCAGTGTTTCGAAGCATTTGATACAATTTAATATGGCGACATCTGCTGGCCAATCTTTAACGTACACTCAACAAAAATATAAATGCAACACTTTTGGTTTTGCTCCCATTTTGTGTGAGATGAACTCAAAGATCTAAAACTTTTTCCACATACACAATATCACCATTTCCCTCAAATATTGTTCACAAACCAGTCTAAATCTGATAGTGAGCACTTCTCCTTTGCTGAGATAATCCATCCCACCTCACAGGTGTGCCATATCAAGATGCTGATTAGACACCATGATTAGTGCACAGGTGTGCCTTAGACTGTCCACAATAAAAGGCCACTCTGAAAGGTGCAGTTTTGTTTTATGGGGGGGCGGATACCAGTCATTATCTGGTGTGACCACCATTTGCCTCATGCAGTGCAACACATCTCCTTCGCATAGAGTTGATCAGGTTGTCAATTGTGGCCTGTGGAATGTTGGTCCACTTCTCTTCAATGGCTGTGCGAAGTTGCTGGATATTGGCAGGAACTGGTACACGTTGACGTATACGCCGGTCCAGAGCATCCCAAACATGCTCAATGGGTGACATGTCCGGTGAGTATGCCGGCCATGCAAGAACTGGGACATTTTCAGCTTCCAAGAATTGTGTACAGATCCTTGCAACATGGGGCCGTGCATTATCCTGCTGCAACATGAGGTGATGTTCTTGGATGTATGGCACAACAATGGGCCTCAGGATCTCGTCACGGTATCTCTGTGCATTCAAAATGCCATCAATAAAATACACCTGTGTTCTTCGTCCATAACAGACGCCTGCCCATACCATAACCCCACCGCCACCATGGGCCACTCGATCCACAACATTAACATCAGAAAACCGCTCACCCACACGACGCCACACACGCTGTCTGACATCTGCCCTGAACAGTGTGAACCGGGATTCATCCGTGAAGAGAACACCTCTCCAACGTGCCAAACGCCAGCGAATGTGAGCATTTGCCCACTCAAGTCGGTTACGACGATGAACTGGAGTCAGGTCGAGACCCCTGTGAGGACGACGAGCATGCAGATGAGCTTCCCTGAGACGGTTTCTGACAGTTTGTGCAGAAATTCTTTGGTTTTGCAAACCGATTGTTTCAGCAGCTGTCCGAGTGGCTGGTCTCAGACGATCTTGGAGGTGAACATGCTGGATGTGGAGGTCCTGGGCTGGTGTGGTTACACGTGGTCTGCGGTTGTGAGGCTGGTTGAATGTACTGCCAAATTCTCTGAAACGCCTTTGGAGATGGCTTATGGTAGAGAAATGAACATTCAATACACGAGCAACAGCTCTTGTTGACATTCCTGCTGTCAGCATGCCAATTGCACGCTCCCTCAAATCTTGCGACATCTGTGGCATTGTGCTGTGTGATAAAACTGCACCTTTCAGAGTGGCCTTTTATTGTGGGCAGTCTAAGGCACACCTGTGCACTAATCATGGTGTCTAATCAGCATCTTCATATGGCACACCTGTGAGGTGGGATGGATTATCTCAGCAAAGGAGAAGTGCTCACTATCACAGATTTAGACTGGTTTGTGAACAATATTTGAGGGAAATGGTGATATAGTGTATGTGGAAAAAGTTTTAGATCTTTGAGTTCATCTCATACAAAATGGGAGCAAAACCAAAAGTGTTGCATTTATATTTTTGTTGAGTGTAGCATTTTATATTGTGCCAATATAAAATACCATACATGTCAACCCCTTTGAGGGTCCACCTGTATAACTAAGTGATAAAATCCATAAAATCAACACAAAATCCTTATAACCTCCAAATCACACCAAAATCAGTTTTATTACAGTACACACAATCGCATAGCGGTATTGCATAACTGGTGTTTTGTCCATATATTAATTACTAACACCAGGCATCTCCATGGGCTCTTTTATGGTGGAAGTCTTCCACAGTTAAATCCTCTTGCTCCACAGTAAAATTGCTTGCTGTCAATAAAATCAATGTCTACAAGTACATTGTAGGTATTTTGTACAAACTTGATATATCCGTGAATATAGTGTCACACAGCTGTTTTATTTTTACAGAAACAAGAACTCACAGAGTAACATATCACTGCTCCTAACAATCTTTGGCCCTACCATCTGAGACTGCTCTGCCCTACGATTGGATATTGGAAAACCATGTGATGATGAACCAATTCCGATTGGACGCTCACATTGCGCACGTCATCACACGGCTTCTACGAGGAGTACAAAGATAGTGGATGGCTGGCCGAAAGTCCGTAGTTGACAAAAACAACAGTAAAAAAAAATACATTTACAACAGAAAACCCTGAATATCCATAAGACTTTATTTGTTCGTCCGTATGACTCTGAAACTCGGAAAAATACATATAATTTACGGACAATCCGTATAGGTTGACATGTATGAAAAGCTATATGTAATAGAGATATAAATTGTGAAATGCTTGTGCAACTAACAACTGTTGTGACCATAGTTGTACAAAATGAAGGGGATTTGGGGCTTCAAAGGTTTTCATTTGAAAAAAATATCATTTCATTGGTGTTAAGCTCCTAGTAGAGCCACTGCTCCTTCGCGTTGAAAGGAGCCACCTGAGGTGGTTCGAGCATCTGGTAAGGATGCCCCCTAGGCGCCTCCCTAGGGAGGAGTTCCAGGCATGCTCATCTAGGAGGAGACCCCGGGGAAGATCCAGGACTAGGTGGAGAGGTTATATCTCCACACTGGCCTGGGAACGCCTCAGGATCCCCCAGTCAGAGGTGGTCAATGTGGCCCGTGAAAGGGAAGTCTGGGGTCCCCTGCTAGAGCTGTTGCCCCTGCTACCCGATCCCAGATAAGCAGTTGAAGATGAGTGAGTGGTGTTAGGCTTAAGTCTGTTCCTCTTCTTTGTTATGAGCTCTCCAGTTTTGGAGAAGACCCTCTCACATGGCACAGAAGTTACTGGCATATGAAAATAGATTTTGTCCAGCGTCTAAACACTTGCCTCCATCCTCCCTCTCTCTCCCTGCAATTCACTGCAGAAAATGGCTCTGGGGAGCATTATGGCTAAAACCCTTCAGCTTGTGGGGGCTTTGCATGCTGGTGCAATAAGCTTCATCCCAACCAGGGCCCTCTTGACCCCTGGCCATTTTAAGCATTTTCTTTATTTAGGGAATACTCCTATTGTGTCTGATGATTTGCGGGCGTTTAACCCTCTCAAGGCAGGCGCTGCAGATTTGCAACAGCTAAATATCTGATTTTTCCTGTTACTAAAAATTAATTTGAGGCAGAGAGGGTTAATTGGATGACCGTAAAATGGATTTTACGGTCGCAAATTGAGTTTTGCCGGTAAAAAGGAGTGTTTTTTTTTTTTTTTAACTGCTATTTACGACCGTAATTCATCTTTAACGTCCACAAATTATCAGACACAAGGGGGTTATTCCCATTCTAATCCATTTCCAACGTTTTGCACAGATCCGTGTCCACCACTGAAGGCTACATATTAATCCGCATAATATAGTTCTTGATAGAATCTTGATAACTCTGTTATTTCTAATTATAGGCCCATATCTAAGCTTCGTTTTATTTCAAAGATTTTGGAAAAAGCTGTTCTTGCACAACTACAAGAGTTTTTAGAAACGAACAACATTTTAGACAGTTTTCAGTCAGGTTATAAATTGTTTCACAGCACTGAGTCTGCACTTTTAAAGGTTTTTAATGACCTGTTTTTAATCACTGATTCTGGTGACTCTGCTGTTTTGGTGCTTTTGGACTTGACGGCTGCCTTCGACACAGTCGACCATACAACTCTTTTATCCCTTCTTGAGAACTGTGTGGGTGTCGGGGACAGCCTTGGACTGGTTCCACTCTTACCTTACAGGCCGTTCATTTACTGTCAGGCTGGGGAGTCCACCCCGTCCTCTGTTCCTCTGAACTGTGGAGTCCCCCAGGGTTCTATTCTTGGGCCTGTTCTCTTTACCCTGTACCTTCTCCCTTTAGGTCAGGTGTTTAGAAAACATGGCATGTCTTATCATCTTTATGCAGATGATACTCAAATCTACTTGCCTATTAAGACGAACTCTAGCAGCCCCCTGACACCCTTGCTTGTGTGCCTGGAAGACGTCAAGGCTTGGTTGGCTCAAAATTTTCTTAGCTTAAATGAGAACAAAACCGAGGTGATTGTGTTTGGGCCCAGTGTTGGTTCCACAGCTCGATTAGACCTGGGCCCTCTCAGTCAACACATGAAGCCCACAGCCACCAACCTTGGCGTCATTATGGACTCTGATTTTAAACTGGATAGGCAGGTCAAGGCGGTTGTTAAATCCAGCTTTTATCAGCTTCGTCTTTTAACCAAAATTAAATCAATTTTATGCTTTTCTGACTTGGAGCACGTCATGCATGCTTTTATTTCTTCACGCCTGGACTACTGCAATTCACTTTTTTTTTGGAATTAATCAAAATACACTTCACAGATTGCAGTTAGTCAAGAACGCTGCTGCACGCCTCTAACTGGAGCAAAAACAAAAACATATTACACCATTCTCGCGTCTTTGCACTGGCTCCCTGTTAATTTAGAATTGATTTTTAAATTTTATTATTTGTTTTTAAAGCCTTAACGGACTGGCCCCACAATATATTGTAGACCTCCTCCAAATTTACTCCCCAGTGCACGCTCTGAGGTCTGAGGGCCAGCTCCAGCTTGTGGTGCCGAGGACTAGACTTAAGACCAGGGGGAACAGGGCCTTCTCTGTGGCTGGGCCCAGACTCTGGAACACTCTGCCTCTCCACGTTCGAACAGCCCCCACAGTGGAGTGTTTTAAGTCTCGTCTAAAGACCCACTTTTATTCTCTGGCTTTTAGCTCTGCATGAGTTGTATGGTCCTCTGTTGTCTTTGGCCCAGTGTTTTATTTATTTATTGTTTTATTGTTTTTATGTTTATTTATTAGTATCTGAGTTGGTTTATTGTTTTGTATAGTTTGTATAATTATTTTATGTGCAGCACTTTGGAAACTGTTCTGTTGTTTAAATGTGCTATATAAATAAAGTGGATTTGATTGGATAGTTCGGTAAAAATGTTACGCAGACAAAGGGTGTGGTCAACTCCTCAAAGCTTACCGTGGCAACAGCGTCTTCATGCCACACTGGAAATTCTGTGAGCAGAATCCACATCACTACTTTTGTATGGTATCTTAAATTTATCTATTTTGGTGTTGTTGCTCCTCCAGTTTTTTTCTTCTTCGTGTTTAATGGTGGTTGGCAACCTCTTGTTCTCAGCTGGCAGTGCCATTATTGACATCTGCACAGCAACACGCACAGACGGCGCGGAGTAACACATTAAATGTGACACTGTTTTAATAGTTTGCCATAGTTTGATATTTTATGGTCTGAAATCTCTGTGAGATTTGTGTAAAATGTAATTGTATTAGAATTGTCTTAGACATGCCTGGTGTGTGTGCATGTGTGCACAGTATTCACACACAATGGAGTTGTGACATGTTTTAAAAATAAATGTTTGCATATTGTATGCATTTGGAAACATGCATTGGATGTTGCATTTGCAAAAATTGTTTCTTGGGCAAACACAATGAGCCTTTGTTTTTCTGTTTGAACCTGTCATTTTGTTCTGTTTTTATCACCTCCTTTTCCGTGAATACTTGTCACAGAAAAAGAGTGATGTGTAGACATAATAGGGTTGCGTCTTTCAGTGACTGCGCCACAGGATGCAGTTGACATTTGAGGGTGTGGTGGAGTAGCAGTGTAACAAAAGATGCCCACAGACACACAGGTCAAGTCTGTTATCTGCAGGTCACAGTATTACAGGACTAAAGGGATTTTTCAATCTTCAAAGCCCTTACAGTCCTTGGCCATTCCAGGTGTGGTCTCTATTGTCTGTGTTTTCCAAAGATAACAGTGAATGTGTTTGAGAATGGCCATCATGGAATATGTTCCCTGTAATGCTGGCACTTCATTTCTGTAACATCAAAGGACCATTCTCGTTTGCAGACATACTAATTACAACCTATTTTATATAACATTTGACACTCTGGTCTTCCTTGTTCAGGCTGCCAGTTGTCAGGAACTCGGGGTGATGTGGCACCAAAGGTTGTGGGACCCAAATGCAAAAACTCAGACAATGGAATTGAAATTGAAAGGCTTTATCGGTCAAAAAATGAGCTTGGATTCGGTACACAGTTAAGCAGTCATGGATGCAGAGGTACAGATAGTCGGCAGGCCAGGGCGTCGTCAAAAAGGCAGGCTCAGGTCTTTAACACAAGCAGACAAAGTACGTGGGCAGCAGCAAGACGAGGTCATAAAACAGAGCTGGGTCAGTACACGGCAAAACAAGGCAGAGCTATGAAAAGGCTGGTACGAGGACTGTGAAAATCAACGAACTGGCGGGGCTTGAGTGAAGACAGAGTTTAAATAACCAAAGTGGAAATGAGGAAAGTGAGAACAGGTGTGTTGGAAGAACCAGGAAGAGGGCGTGGCAAACAGAAGAAACAGAAAAGTTCAGGTGGACGTCACTTAGTGCAAAAATACTGAACAGCAAAAACCAAAAGGTAATTCTGATGAAGAAAAAACAGAAATAACAAAATGCAGAGACAAGTGCAATGAGACAGAGATGAAAGAAAACAGAAAAAACAACTAAACATCATGACATGCAAACGGAAAGAAATGACCCCAAAAACTAGTACATGTTAAAGTGGACAGACCAGCCAGAATATAAAAGACTAAGACAAAACTAGACCGGAACTGACCATGGCTAGAGGATAAAAACTAACAAGAGCAAAATGGCAAACAAACCCACAGACGACAGAATAACAGATAATGCCTAAAATGACTAAACAGAAGACTAAGTGATAAACTGAAAACAAAAGCAGAGACAAAAGTAAACTTCACAGAAAAGGCCAGACTAAAGCATAATACAAGAAATTAAATAAACAGAACAAAACCAAGACTGAAGTGAAAACTAAGGTAACAATTAATGAAAAAAATGTGGCAAAACAGCTACTAAGACAAAACTACACAATACATGAATGATGAACAGAAAACAAAACCAATGAAAACATGAACATGGCAGGAATGCAAATACAGATGTACAGAACAAGAAAGCAAAGATCAATGAAAAAGTCATAACAGAAAGCACATCAAGGGCAGGACCATGACACCAGTAAAGTCCAGACGTGTGCCTGTCTGAGTTGAATCTGATTCCATGCTGTGTAAAGTCACATGAAGTTTGTGTTTTTTCCAAATAGATTTTTAGCCTTATTGTAGGTAGTTTGAAAGGTGATTAAGATTGTATTTGGCAAATCATTTTTTGTTGGAACGCTCAGATGGGATTCTGACTGTTTCGTTATGTCTGCGACCTTTTATGTCATGTGAGCTTAGGCTGGGAGATCTGTGATGACTCTCCTCCTGCTGCTCACAGCTGAGTGACAGCATGCTCCCCTTCCACCCTGACACACACAAAAAAGCCCAAACAGACCTGTAAAATGACCTCCAAAAAAGAATGCTCAGATGATGCTTCATGTTTGAAATGCACTGCACGTTGCGTAGAACATGCGAGTGCGTCACGTGCAGGAGTCTCACGTGTATTTGCAAGGCAGCATGTCAGCTGCTGCTTGGTCTCTCCACATCATTTGTCTTTGTTTATTACACAACCCATTTGTGACTTCTGGATGTGACCTTTCGCTGTGCACATTGAATTTGGACATTTTTTTGATGCACATGTATGTATGCATGTTTTTTGTAATGGCTGAAGCTGTCACCTGATAACACACCTTGTCATTTTATAATATATGAATACATACAAACACACTAGCTTTGATTATAATCCATATCCCATGAGGCAGAGCTGTGTAGTTGCAGCATTCAGACACTTGACAGCAGTCATGTGACTGTTTAGACGTGTGTGTTTCATTATGATAGCAACCAATGTCGATTAGACAGCAGATGACTGCAACACAAACACAGAAAGTGGATCTTGTCACTTCCTCTATATAATGTGGGCAGTCAGTTAGGGCTGCCACGATTAGTCGACTAGTCACGATTATGTTGACTATCAAAATAGTCGCGGTCTAGTTAATTTTTTTTAAGCTCTGTTTTTCTCTCAAAACTGCTGCTGTATCTTCAGCTGCCTTTCTGTCCTTGACGCACATGCGGAGTAGTGGCAAGCTGGATCAGCCCCGATGTCACTGGAAAAGTTATGCCCAAACAATATCATGGCTTGCTGGCAATGAAGCTCAGTAGTTTGGGAGCATTTTACCCAAATTAAAGAAAAGAACATGCAATGGAAAATCTGCAAGGCAGAACTTTCCTTCCATGGCAGTACAACGGCGATGCAGGAGCATCTGAGGAGGAAACACATTGTGGCTGATTCTGACGAAGCAAGAATAGTCTTGGTAAGCTAAACGGCTAGTTAGCCACTAACATTAACGTCTGTTGTGAGCTAATTACTTAGCTGTAAACACTAGCATTAATGGTGACGATTTCATTAGCCTTAGCACATATGTGTTTGCTGTAATGTTATAACAGTGATGTCATGTTTGAATAGGAAATGTGATAACGCTAATGCTTTATAACACTACGTTACAGTGCTAAAAATATATTCCTCTTCAATGGATGACTTTGTTACCATGTGTAAGTTGAATGAACTATCATCTTAATTGTCTTTAATTTTAGTTGGGACATGCCTTAAACACTTCAAGCTTGAAGCCAATGATGGTTATATAAGAGCAGCTTATATAACAGTCCCATTAGCCTGGAGGTGATATGCTGTAGTCCTGTGGAGCTTCACACGCAGGCTGTCTGTAATTGCATTCCACAGCTTGGACGTAAACTGCGAGCCGCTGTCAGAAAAGAGGTGAGATGGGGTACCGAATCGGGTGACCCAGGGGTCAGTGACAAGAGGGTTGCCTCACCTGGTGGCGGTGCACGTACTTGAAAAGCATGGGCTGTGGCACTGTGGGCAGGGAGGAATTCCGCAGCAGTGGTGCCGATGAATGTTCGGGCTGTTTCAGCCGTTGTTGCACCCGTCAGTGGAACAGCCGCCTGCAATCGAGGGACCCAGGGACCGATGCCATGAGGGTTGCCTCACTTAGGGGCAGCGCAGGTGTGTGAAAACCCAGGAGGACGGCAAGAGTCCTGCAAGGCCCACACCAATGTATTCAAATCTCCGCTTGGGGACAGGGAAATGAGCCAGGAGAGCTTTGGAGTGGTGATGGATCTTAGAGCGCTGAACCTCACCACAGGAGTCTGCCCAGTCGCTAACGTCCATTTTAAGACGAGGGGTTGCGGCTGTCTTGTGGAGACATCGCAGTGCAGCCTGATACTGCTGTGGCCGCTGTAATCAAACCAACCTCGGCTGTCCATGCAGAGCGAGTACCAATCCAAGCTGCTGCTGGGATTTTCTCCACTCTGTCCACCTGGTTCTTTGAATAAAAACCACCTCACAGAGCTCTGACAGCCTTAAAACAGTCTAAAATGGTTTGATTCATGATGTTTTGCTGTTTAAGTCTAAAACTGAGTCAAAAGCAGGGGAGCGCTCGTGAGCGGCGAGGGGGGCGCTCGTGAGCGGCGACATGTGAAGACGTGTAGTGTAGTTGCTCCACAGGGACGCGGTACTTTTTTTCATTATTATGCTTAAAATCTGACATTTTCACGTCTCCTCTCACCACCCAAGGTAAACAAAAGGACTGGACCCGTGCATAAGAGCTGTTTCACGATGTCTGGCTCAAAAGGCAACAAAAAGTCGTAGTTGGCTAAAGCTGCTGATAGCCATGCTACGTTCCTGGACATGGCTAAGCTAATGGCTGCTATCTCTAGCTCGGAGCAAACAGTGGTGGCTAAAATCGAGACGCTGGAGACAAATGTTGATTCAAAGTGCCAGACACTTAATGATAAGATAAATAAACTCCGTGCCCACTTCAAAGAGCAACTTGAAGAGGTTCGGACTGAGTTTTGTTCCAGGATTGATCCGCTAGCTGCTAACTTCTCAGAGCACCGGGCTCGCCTAACTAGCCTCGAGGAAGCTACTGATACACCCTCCGACAGAATAGTAAGTCTGTAAGAAGAAGTCCGCAGTCTAAAGGAGAATGGTGGCCCTAATGGGGAAAACCGAGGATTTGGAGGGAAGACAGCGCCGCTCAAACGCGAGAATCCTGGGGGTGAAAGAGCGGTTTTGAGGCCGGGACGCTGCCTGTCGAGTCCGTGGCTAAGCTACTTCAGGAAGTTTTGTGTTTGGATGTGGCTCCAACGCTGGACCGGGCTCACCGTGGCATGAAGTCTGGTACGGGAGGTGGAAAGAGGCCCAGACCGTTTGTTGTCAAGTTTCACTACTTCCAGGAACTGGTGGAAGTGCTCCGTAAAGTGGCGAGGGCCGGTCCCCTGCTCTACAAGGGCAATAAGATTCTCATTTTCTCGGACCTGCCGTCTGCGGTTGTGAAAAGAAGAGGTGCATTCAAGGAGCTGCTTCGGGGCTGCCAGAACGTCAAATACGGGATGTTATATCGAGCCAGGCTGAGAATCTCCTCACCTTTAGGTGAAAAGGTATTTGTGAACGCTGATGCTGCCAAAGATTACGTGATGAAGCATCTGGTGCAGAGGCCATCAACAAGACACTGACTAAACATAGTGAGGTACTAAGTTTATGACTTAATTAATGACTGCATAAGCTCACTGAGTATTGTGTTACAGTATTGAACTAGTTCCTGTTCTGTTTTTGATCTGTTTGTTTTTGGTGAGAGGTAGTTTAGATTTGAACAATTTATACTCTGTGCTGTCATATATAATTTTGTTCCCTGTCCATGGGCAATGGGCACGTTTTTGATTCTGAAGTATGAGGCAAGGAGTTGAGGTTTACATGTTGTGTTTAAGCTCCTGGGGGGGGGTGGGCAGTGGATGTCTCTCTCAAGTTGGGAGGAGAAGAATCAGTGGGTTTTGTTTTTTGGGATTTTTCTTCTTTCTTTTCTTTTTCCTTTTTTGGCTGCAATTTTCAGCAATCCTTTTTTGTCATACACCCATCAAGATAATTCCAAATCATTTTAGACATGGCTGCCTCTGCTAATGTGGTGCAAACATCAGGGCCCCATCCTACAACCTTTGTAACTTAGAATGTTAAGGGACTTAATAATTTAGTAAAAGGCAAAAGAGTTTTTGCACATTTACGGACTTTTAACCCAGGTATTGTCTTTCTACAGGAGACACATTTACGCTCCACTGATCGCAATAAGTTGTCACATAATTGTTTTTCTCAGGTTTACCATTCAGGCTTTGACTCAAAAGCCAGGGGAGTCACCATTTTGGTCAAGAAAAACCTCCCTTTTGTTTGTTCTAATACAATCCAAGATGTGAATGGACGTTTTATTATAGTAATAGGCAAGTAGAGCATGACACGGGAGTGGATTTTCACTCCCGTCCCATCCCGCTCCCAGAAAAAAAAATCCCATCCTGCCCAATCCCGGACTGGAGTAAAAAAATAAATCCCATCCCGTCCCACTCCTGTAAAAATGACTCCCAATCCCTCCCACTCAAAATCAGTCCCACTCCCGTATGTCTCGCGCCGTGATGATCAATCAGGGACTTGTGACGTGGAGATGTCTGGAGTTTGACTGAAGACGTGAACATGTCCTGTATCTGGTAGCAGCCTGTGAGCAGGACTTATGTCTCTTTTGTCCTTTATTTCACAATTATGAGAGAGTTTTTGGAGAGAGCAGAAGCACCACAGCAGGGCAGGGGCGTAGCACCAAATTGTGGGCCCTAGGTACTAGCCATATTGAAGACCCCCCCCCCCCCCCACTTTTATGTTCTTTTTTTATTAACACAAACACCAAATTTCTAATGCGTAGTCAAACCAGGTCTAAATCATGTATACCTTAGATCACACCTGGGAATCAGAACCCTTTTTAAAGTTGGGGGAGTAATATTGAGTTGGGGGGTCTGGGGGACCAAATCGCAAATCTATATAGCTAGCTTTCAAGCTCACCTCTCTTTTCAAATAATTTGGTTAGCAGCTGCTTTCCCTCATTTAGTTTTCTTTCCCTGTCCTTTTTTCTCTTCTTTTTTGAAATCCAGACTTTGATTTTTTTAGGAAAGACATATTTTATTTCAGCCTAAACACCAGGGCTGCAACTAACGATTATTTTACTAATCAGTTCATCGATCAATTATTTTTTCAATTAATCTTTTTTTTTTTTTTTTACTTACATGTGAGTTTTGCCATTATTTCGTTGAGTTATTATTAAAAGGCCTTTGTCACACAACATCAGCGTTTGACCTTGTAATAAAGTTATGTTATATTGTCATCATAAACATACCTGGAGTAGTGTTTTGTTTTATTTTGCACATACATACATCACCGACACACCACAAAGAGATTTCCATCAGGTGTAGATGCCTACAGCAACTATCTCAACCACTGACAACATATTACAGCAAGAGTCCACTAAAGTATTTTAAAGGCCTGACTAAAGTGTAATATGTTATATTTAATAAGATATTTTCATGAAAAAAGACACAAATGTGCAGTTTACTGCATTTTATTTTTTTCTTGTGTAAAAACACAGCTTAGATGTGGTTTGACCGAAAAAAATTGTCATTAAACTTAAATAAAACAGGGATGAAGTGGAGGTTTAAGAGTCACTAGGTGTTCACAGGAAACATTTATTTATGTTTGTTAGTTGGTTTAATCTTTTCTGTTTTGTTTTATCATATTCTTTTTGTCCGTTTCTCTAAAACTTTGTGGCATTATTAGTTATTATTACTATTATTGTTGTTGTTTCTATTATTATTATTGATATATGAATAAAAATAAATGAATAAAATATTACAATTTGTAATACATTGGACTGTTTTACAACAAACGCTAAGTCATGAATTATTATAAAGAAAACAAATGTGCTGACAGCTGAAACAGCTTAATGCTAACTTTAACATTGAAAACGCCATAGACATGCTAACGCATTAGCATCGGTCCCGTTTTTAAGTTATAAAATACATCTATCAACTGTTTCAGAAGACCATAACAGGTCAGATTAACATAAAAAGGTAAATGTTACTCACAGGCATATGCTCTTTAGTGTTTTAGTGGGGAAAAAGATTAAGTGAAATAAAGGTGGTTAAATTGTTGGGCTTGAGTCCAGAAGATCATGGGTTCAAATCCCCGCCTGACTGGAAAATCACTAAGGGCCCTTGGGCAAGACCCCTGTTGCTCCCGGTGTGTAGTGAGCGCCTTGTATGGCAGCACCCTGACATCGGGGTGAATGTGAGGCATAATTGTAAAGCGCTTTGAGCATCTGATGCAGATGGAAAAGTGCTATATGAATGCAGTCCATTTAATAAAACAAAGCACCAGATCGAAGCAGTACTTCGATGTGTGAATCACTGCTTCGATCTGCGAATCACTGTTTCGATTGGTTCAAGGTTCAAAGCAAAGCTGCACTGCAGAAATGGTTGATTTATATGGACGAAACTAAACATCTGCAGCAAAACAAAGTTATTTAACAACTAATTGATGACTAAATTAGTTGACAACTATTTTAATAATTGATTAAATCGATTAGTTGTTTCAGCACTGCTAAACACCGCTTTTTGTGAGATCCCGTTTGGGATATGTGTGCGTGTGTGTTGGGGGGGGGAGTGCCGCCTGTGAGCCTGGACTAAACTATTGTACAACTGTACAGGGGTGGAAGGGCCCTCAGAGATTATTGTTAGAGCAGAATTATGTTTTGCAACATTTATACATTCATTCTAATTATATTCATTTACATCATGAATTGTATGAACATTAATAATATGCAACACAAAAATGTATTTAATTCCAGTTTTTTGTGGGCCCCCCCATGCTCTGGGCCCTGGGTACATAGTACCCTTTACCCCCCCAGTCCGACGCCCCTGCAGCAGAGGGAGCGGAGTTTTTTTTTTTCTTTTTATTTTTATGTGCGCGTGCGAGCGATTCGTCTATGGACAATATTTTATTAACTAACTACAGAGATGTATAATAAAACAAATGGTGACTGGTTTCTAAACACAATTATGACAGAATTTTTTGGGAAAGAGCGAGGAGCAGCAAGCAGCTGAGTTTTTTTTACGTGCGCGAGCGAGTTCGTCTGTGGAGAATATTTTATTAATTAACTACACAGATGTATAATAAAACAAATGGTGACTGGTTTATAAACACAATTATGACAGAGTTTTGGGGGGGAGAGCAAGCAACAATACCACAGCAGACAGCAGAGTTTTTTTTATTATTATTATTATTGTTTACATGCGCGCGCGTGAACGGGACAGTTGGTCCTCAAACTGCACCTGCAGAGGTGGAAGGATGGTCGTCATCCAGACACAGCTCCTGAAGCAAATAATGATACTGATAATGAGCTTTCCACAACAACTCGCTCCTGTGATCAACATCCGTCATGTTAACTTGACTGACAACCGGAGCCGGCGAGCGGAATGGAAGCTCCTCCTATTTGAAGACGCACCGGGGCGAATTTTCTCAGCGAAAGCAGAGCGACACACCGGGTGAAGGAGGCACGTCCGTCGCCCGCGAATTTGTAGCGTCTGATCGCGGTGTGAACGTGTTTTGGTTGTTTTAAATAGATGAAAATCATCATCTGTTTTTGGCATGCCCGCTCCCGTTCATTTTTATTCCCGTCCCATCCCAATCACGTGATTGATAAAATTTTGACTCCCATCCCGCGGGAATCACGTGACCCACGGGAATTCCCGAAAAATGTCATCCTCTATAGGCAAGCTATTTAACACTACAGTCACGTTATTAAATGTCTATGTAGTGCAGCAGATAAGTGAATATTTACTGAGGGATCCTTCAAATGGTGATGCAAGCACCAAATTTGGCACACATACTCCTTAGACATTACTCTTTTAAAAATGCCGGGTACCCACGTGAACTTTCAGTAGGCGGCCAAGAAGGGGTCAATTGAAGTATTACACAGGGGTCAAAATTTAAAAATGCTCCAATCATATTGAAAGGTATTCCATATTATTTTTCTGATCATAAAGATTCCAAAAAGGTATAGTTTGGACTATCAATAGTGCGACAATCTACAATAACCTCTAAATCAACCTCTGTGCTAAACTCCTTCCTCCAGAGCTAAGGTATCTCCGATCTGCTACGTATCATTGAGCCCTTAGCAAAATACTACTCTTTTTTTCTCTCCAGTACACCACTCCTACTCGAGAATAGATTATTTCTTAGTAGACAACTCTCTTATTCCTAAAGTTACCACTTGTAAATACCATGCAATTGTAATTTCTGATCACGCACCAGTGTAGATGGATATTGCATTCCCAGATGCTTGTGCCGAGCCGCGGGTCTGGAGATTTGATTCAACGTTACTGGCGGATGAGGAGTTCTATAAATATGTTGAATCTCAAATTGATTTTTTTCTTGAAGTAAACAACACTCTAGAGGTCTCAAAGGCAATGATATGGGAGTCCCTTAAGGCATATCTTCGTGGTCAAATCATTTCATTTGTAGCTCAAAGAAATAAAATATGTGGTGATTACGACAATTAACTGAGCTGATAGCTAATTTGGACTCACAATATGCTACTAATCTATCACCAGACCTTTATAAGCAAAAGCTCTTGTTACAATCTGAATTTGAAACTCTATCAATAAAAGACACTGAGAAACTACTTCTTAGAGCGAGGCAAAACATATACGAACATGGGGAAAAAGCGGACAGACTTCTCTCACACCAGTTACGCCAGTCAATTTCAAATAATAGAATATCAGAGATTAGAACAGACCTTAGTCGGACAACAACAGACCAAAAGGAGATTAATGCAGTTTTTAAGAAATTCTACCAGAATCTATATACCAGCCACACAACATGTACAAATGTTGAAACAGATTCCTTCCTGGATAAACTTAATATCCCAGTTATTGAATCAGATCAACAGCAGTCACTTGACAGACCTATATCCACAGCTGAAATTTTGCATGCAATTCGGTCTTTACAAAGTGCAAAGGCCCCGGGGCCGGATGGGTTTACTAGTGATTTTTACAAAAAATTTGGTACCAAACTCGTCACTTTATTGTGTGATATGTACAACCCCTGGCAAAAATTATGGAATCACCAGCCTTGGAGGATGTTCATTCAGTTGTTTAATTTTGTAGAAAAAAAGCAGATCACAGACATGACACAAAACTAAAGTCATTTCAAATGGCAACTTTCTGGCTTTAAGAAACACTATAAGAAATTAGGAAAAAAAATTGTGGCAGTCAGTAACGGTTACTTTTTTTAGACCAAGCAGAGGGCAAAAAATATGGAATCACTCAATTCTGAGGAAAAAATTATGGAATCATGAAAAACAAAAGAACGCTCCAACACATCACTAGTATTTTGTTGCAACACCTCTGACTTTTATAACAGCTTGCAGTCTCTGAGGCATGGACTTAATGAGTGACAAACAGTACTCTTCATCAATCTGGCTCCAACTTTCTCTGATTGCTGTTGCCAGATCAGCTTTGCAGGTTGGAGCCTTGTCATGGACCATTTTCTTCAACGTCCACCAAAGATTTTCAATTGGATTAAGAGCCGGACTATTTGCAGGCCATGACATGGACCCTATGTGTCTTTTTGCAAGGAATGTTTTCACAGTTTTTGCTCTATGGCAAGATGCATTATCATCTTGAAAAATGATTTCATCATCCCCAAACATCCTTTCAATTGATGGGATAAGAAAAGTGTCCAAAATATCAATGTAAAGTTGTGCATTTATTGATGATGTAATGACAGCCATCTCCCCAGTGCCTTTACCTGACATGCAGCCCCATATCATCAATGACTGTGGAATTTTACATGTTCTCTTCAGGCAGTCATCTTTATAAATCTCATTGGAACGGCACCAAACAAAAGTTCCAGCATCATCACCTTGCCCAATGTAGATTCGAGATTCATCTCTGAATATGACTTTCATCCAGTCATCCACAGTCCACGATTGCTTTTCCTTAGCCCATTGTAACCTTGGTTTTTTTCTGTTTAGGTGTTAATGATGGCTTTCGTTTAGCTTTTCTGTATGTAAATCCCATTTCCTTTAGGCGGTTTCTTACAGTTCGGTCACAGACATTGACTCCAGTTTCCTCCCATTCATTCCTCATTTGTTTTGTTGTGCATTTTCGATTTTTGAGACATATTGCTTTAAGTTTTCTGTCTTGATGCTTTGATGTCTTACTTGGTCTACCAGTATGTTTGCCTTTAACAACCTTCCCATGTTGTTTGTATTTGGTCCAGAGTTTAGACACAGCTGACTGTGAACAACCAACATCTTTTGCAACATTGCGTGATGATTTACCCTCTTTTAAGAGTTTGATAATCCTCTCCTTTGTTTCAATTGACATCTCTCCTGTTGGAGCCATGATTCATGTCAGTCCACTTGGTGCAACAGCTCTCCAAGGTGTGATCACTCCTTTTTAGATGCAGACCAATGAGCAGATCTGATTTGATGCAGGTGTTAGTTTTGGAGATGAAAATTTACAGGGTGATTCCATAATTTATTCCTCAGAATTGAGTGAGTCCATATTTTTTTCCATCTGCTTGGTCTAAAAAGTAACCGTTACTGACTGCCACAATTATTTTTCCTGATTTCTTATAGTGTTTCTTAAAGCCAGAAAGTTGCCATTTGAAATGACTTTAGTTTTGTGTCATGTCTGTGAATTGCTTTTTCTACAAAATTAAACAACTGAATGAACATCCTCCGAGGCCGGTGATTCCATAATTATTGCCAGGGGTTGTGTACGGAAACTCATAAGACTAAAAATCGACCACAAACTCTATCCCAAGCCACAATTTCTGTGATACTAAAAAAACACAAAGATCCTCAAAAGTGTGAATCATACGTTGATTACAAAATTCTGACCAAAGTTCTTGCAATACGCCTTGAAAAGATTGCCCCCAGTATTATCCATGAAGACCAAACCAGTTTTATTGCTAACCGCCAATCATACTTTAACGCCAGGTGCTTATTTAATATCATATTCTGACCATTCAGTAAATTTACCTGAACTATTAGTTTCACTTGATTCTGAAAAGGCTTTTGATTGTGTGGAGTGGGATTATTTAATATCTGTCCTAAACAAATTTGGATTCGGCCCTAGCTTCACTTCATGGATTAAGATTTTATATTCTTCGCCACACTCTTCTGTCCGTACAAATAATATTATTTCATATTACTTCCCCCTGCATAGATGTACACGCCAGGGCTGTCCCCTCAGTCCTTTACTTTTTGATCTTGCTGTAGAGCCTTTGGCTGTGGCATTACGATCAGAGGTTGGTATAAAGGGGATTGTTGGAGGAGGCATAACTCATAAATTATCATTATATGCAGACGATCTGTTGGTGTATATCACAGACCCCGCTGTGTCTATTCCGCATATACTTGATCTGCTTCGGGGCTTTGGACGTTTGTCGGGTTATAAATTGAATTTGGGCAAGAGCACCTTTTTTCCTATCAATCAACTGTCAAAAGATTTAGATTTTTCAAATTTTCCTTTCAAAGTTGAGAAAAATTCATTCACTTATTTGGGAATAAAAGTCTCTGATACTTACAATAATCTTGTTAAATACAATTTTTCTCCCCTTTTTGACAAAACAAAAGCAGATCTTTTGTGCTGGTCGGCTCTACCTATTTCTTTAGCCGGCCGTATTAACACAATTAAAATGGTGGTCCTGCCCAGATTCATGCATTTGTTCCAGATGATACCAGTGCTCCTCCCTGGCACATTCTTTAACAAATTAGATAGTATTGTGTCTTCATTCATATGGAACCAAAAATGTCCAAGGATACGCAAGTCTAAATTACAAGGTTCCAAATCCGAGGGGGGGGGTTTGCCTTACCGAATTTCAGGTTTTATTATTGGTCAGCTAATATTGTAAAATTGGTTACCTGGCTCCGTACATTCAAAGAAGAAAGTGGCCCGATTTGGTCCATTATGGAACTCGGCGCTAATCCTTGTATCTCGCCTGTAGCCTTAATGAGCTCAGCTTTACCAATTAGTGGAAAAAAAGTATTTTGGAAATCCAGTGGTGAGGGACTCACTCTGTATTTGGTCTCAATGTCGTCATCATTTTGGTTTCAAACATATATTTGTATATTCTCCTGTCACTTTGAATCCATCTTTTTTACCAGCCCTAAATGACTCTGGTTTTAAGATCTGGCACAAAAATGGTATTGTGTTCTTCACCGATATGTTTGTGAATGGGTCCTTTGTCTCATTTGATGTTTTGTGCAAAGACTTTGATATTCCCAAATCTCACTTTTTTTAGATACTTACAGATCCGCAGCTTTGTTATAAAACACTTCACTGCTTATCCAAACCAACCACCTTCTTGCCCACTGGAGGAATGTTTGACTTTCCAACCCACCTCGAAAGGACTGATCTCACGGACTTATGGCTTGCTACACCAAACAGCTCCTATCTCACTGAAGGAACTAAAGATCTCATGGGAACAAGACTTGAACTTAAAAATCTCAGATACCATTTGGGACACAGGTATCTGTCGTATACATGCATCATCTATTTCTATCCGGCACTGTTTAATACAGTTTAAAAATTTTCATCGATCCTATCTAACCAAAGCCAGATTGGCCAGGATTTATGGCACCTCAGATGATGGTTGCCCAAGGTGTGGACAGGCCCCTGCAACTATTGGTCACATGTTCTGGTCTTGTATCAATTTGAATAGGTTTTGGGGTTCTATTTTTGAGGCCTTCTCACATGTGTGTGGTAGAGTAATAGATCCCAATCCAATTACAGCTGTATTCGGTGTTCTCCCAGTTCAACAGGGCTTGACCTCTTATCAACTTAACGCTGTAGCATTTTCATCTCTCTTGGCCAGAAGGTTGATATTAACAAAATGGAAAGATGCACAACCACCTTCTTTTATTCAATGGGTGAGGGAAGTTATGATGTGTTTACAAATGGAGTACTTAAAATACAGTTTACAGGGCTCCTCACAAAAGTACCAGAAGACGTGGGCATCCTTCATAGAGTATGTTGAGGGTCTGCCATTTGCATGAGTGGGGAGTACGACACTCTGAAATGAAACAATATGATGTGTATATGCAGCCTTTTTTTTTGTTCTTTTTTTTGTGTTGTCTGTGTTGGGTTTTTCTTTTATATCTTATAATATTTTGCACATAAAGGGGTGATTTTGTACATTACATGCCACTGGTTGGTATGACTTTGATATATTTTATATGTGCATATGCCAGACTTTATTTCTTGTACTGTTTGCTTTTGTGTTTTTGTATTAAACTGAAAATCTTAAATAAAATGTTAAAAAAAAAAAAAAAAGTCGAAAACTGTTTGATTTATGTTGGACTGTCGTCCAAACTGTGGCCTCTTCTGTCTTCCACCTTGTGACATCCGACAGTGCAGTTATTGACGAGGGAACACGGTTAGCTGTCGCTTTGTTTACCATCCAGCATGGGGGTATGCTGCTGGCTTCCAGGTTTGACTATGTCACATGCATACCCTCCATGCTATTGGCTCAAAATGTCTATTATGGGAATGTGTGTGTGTGTGGGGGGGAGGATTTGTCCAATGGGCCAACCAGGTAATCCTATGAGAAACTGAGCACTGTGTTATTGTAAACCATGTTCTCTGTGTAAAACCTCTCAATGTTTCTTAATGTTTAATCACATGCTGTTTGACAGTGAAACTTAATGAGGGCACATGCAGTATAAATTCTTTACATCATTATTGTTATGGTTATATAATGCTAAGGCACTGCTTTTGGGTGCCCTGTAAAATTGCCATCATCAGACTGATCTAAGGCTGCCTCCCATTACTGTTACAGCAGCTCTGAATGACTCTTTGCGATTAGTTTAGCTGTGTGAACAGCTATGCACTGTCCTGGGTGCAGATGTTGTGGTTTTTCTGGCAGGTGTTTTTCAGGGGTAATTATGGTTTTCGTATTGTTTGTGATTATTGTACGGTGGAACCCTACTGCATCACAGTCACAGGAAGGAGCAGGTCCTATTGCAAAAATGGGGATGTGCCTGGCCTCAGGAGCTGGAAACGACTTTCTTATGATCTCTCCTAGTGTCCAGGATAAAATGTAAATAAAATAGCTATACAGATTGTAGCACTATATTTTATGTAAAAAGTCATTCCAATGTGCCTACACCTGCAACACAATAACTGTTTAATCTCATCCATAGTGCAATAGAACAGGGCAGATTTGTAGTTTTCTTTTTTGTTCTGGTGTCCAAATCTACATCTGTGCTTCTGAATTCAACTCTGCTCTGTCCTGTTTTTTTTTTTTAAGCAGAAGTCAACCAATCAGTTCAGATATAATGCAATGCTGAAATACTCTCTACTCTTTAGAATTTGCAGTTGTTTAATGATTAAGATTCTGTTGTCTTACATACAATTTGTAATGTTCAGTGAAGCCCTCTATTAATCAGTCAATCAAAACAATATGTTTTAACAGCGTCTGCAGGCGGCTTTGCGTGTACATGAGCTTTTGACAAAAGTGGAAGTTATGCAAATCAAGGAATATTTGTAGGTCACCCTTTGTGCATTTGTTGGTATTAATGAGACAAATTTAATGCCATAGGAAGTTAGCTTTGAGTTAGTGGAAGTTAGCTTCGTACGCTAACGCCATAAAATGTGTTATCAGGTTACAAAAGAGCATTTTCAGTTTTAGAAGTGTTTATTTCTCGCTATCTTTTATATAATATATGACAGATGCATTTATACACAAACAAAACAGAGTTTTGCAGCTAGCTACCAGCCTGTGACGTCACCATGCTAACGTCTGTGAAATAAGTTCAGAGGTGTTATTACTTTCCAAAAACGGTGTTTTCGGTTTTAGAAGTGTTAATTTCTTGCTAGGTTTTACATAATATATGACAAAGAGGATATATTTACACACAAATGAAACAAGCCTGTGATATCACTATGCTAACGTCTGTGAAATAAGTTCAGAGGTGTTATTAGGTTCCAGAAATGGCGTTTTCAGTTTTAGAAGTCTTTATTTCTCGCTAGCTTTTACATAATATATGAGAGATATGAGAGACATGTATATAAACGCAAAGCGGTTTTGAAGAGACCAGCCACTGACGTCACAGTGCAGTTCTACTCGGATCGGCTGTCATCCCCCGCCACTCAAAAACAAAGCAGAACAGATTCAAAAAGAATGTGAACCTTCTCCACTGCAAAATTTGTCCAGGCATGGTGTTTTCTGATGTTGCAATTATAAGTAGATTCAAAACAGATGCTCCACTTCGTGCTAATCTCTTCTGGGTGTGCTTTAAATCTTTAAGTCCGTCACTGTAATTCAGCAGTAGACTAGCAGGATAATTGATTGATGGTTTGGTGGCCCTATTGTCTTAAAACCCTCGGCTGCAGTGTGGAAGAAACAGCTCGGCTTCAGCTCAGAAACGTGTGTTTTCTTTTGTTTGATGTTTTTGTCAGCTGTGGCGTTTATTTATCCGATTGCTCTTACTAATGTGTGAGGATGTTTGCAACAGATAATATGACCAGATGTTTTTAATTGGTTTGATTAGTCTTCAGCTGAGGGCAACCAATAATTATGTCAATATTTAGACAGGTGTGTGACATTGAACATGCTGTTTGACAAAGGGCTCTTGCCCGAAACGTTACATTTATTTTATGTTAAATAAAAATTTTTTTTGTCTGGGAGTGTTGTGGCTGTGCGGATCATTTGGTTTTTCTTTTTCTGTTCGTCCATAACACCATAGCTAAACACTGTAAGAGGATAGGCAGCTCTTTATGCAATACGGATAATTCTCCTGCCTACCAAGCTCGATCTGCAAACACTAACATTTCTTTATCTTTTTAACATGGCATCCAATCACATGTGACTCTTCTGAGAAGGTGCTGTTATGACAGATGGATAATATTTTGCCTTTATGGGTTTTCAGGTGTTTCCAATCCAAATAGCATTGAGAAGGAAATGGCTCAGACTAATTCAATCACTGCTCTATCAGTATTGGATTTGCCCCATGGCTGATATGTTTAAAGCCAAATGTATTTTTAAACTGATACATCCCTCTTAGGGCTGCTGTTTGTGTCAAGCATCAAAACTGATGGTTTCACTTACTGTGGTGCAAGTCTTGTCTGGTTTGGAAATAAATGTGAAACACTTGAGCTGTAACTGGCCATTTTAGATTAAGCAGAACTCCATCTTGCACTTCCTGTATTTATTATAAGCAGTGGCATTTTAAGGTTAAATCAGAAGCAAGATAGCATCCTGTTAATATTGTTAATGTTTCAGCAGTTTCTTCTGGGTAATGCAACTAATTCAATACCATTAGGCTGTACTGGGAGGAGAAAAGGGGAGATGGGGAAAGGGCAGCAGGTTTAATCAAATCTGCCGGGTGCATTGCTGTGCATGCATCAGTCATCTGGTAATATAGACTCTGGGGCATCAGCAAGCTCCTGGAGGATTATCCAAGTACAGAAGTACAGTGCGCTCAACCCAAACCATGGCAGACATCTGTTTTATGAACATAATGCAGGTAATTACGAGGTCTGTTAGAAAAGTAATGGACCTTTTTATTTTTTTCAAAAACTATATGGATTTGATTCATATGTTTTTACGTCAGCCAAGCTTGAACCTTCGTGCGCTTGCGTGAGTTTTTCCACACCTGTCAGTTGCGTCATTCGCCTGTGGGCAGGCTTTGAGTGAGCACTCGTCCACCCCTCTCGTTGTTGTTTCATTGCGAGGAAATGGCGGAATGATTTGGGCTTTTTTTCCATCAGAATTTTTTCAGAAACTGTTAGAGACAGGCAGCTGGAAACAATTCGAAAAATTTATCTGGCTTTCGGTGAAAATTTTACGGGCTTCACAGAGAATAAGGAGTGTTACTACATCTTTAAGGACGGCCCACAATGGCGCACGGCGCACCGCGCTCCGAGCCGCCATCGAGAGGCAGAAACCACCACATCGTTTCTAAACCGATGGCTGTGTGGAACTGGGACCGTCGTGTGCAATTTCTCTGGTTATCACAAGAGCTGGACATCAGCCATTTTCCGGCAGATTTCACTTTTAACAAGAGATTTTGTCATGGAAAGCTGCGCGGAGGCTTCGCGCGTCACGACCGATTCGCTGATGAAGCGAGACAAAGGAACACCTCCGTTTCGGAGTGTCAGAGGACAAGTTGGGACATGCCCAGCTCTCCACAATTTCTCTTATACTCACTCGACTGGTAAGCACTGAAAGCCGAGATAGGCACCACTACGGTTCTGTTGCTGTTAGATCTCAGTGCTGCATTTGATACAGTGGATCATCATATTGTACTTGATAGGCTGGAAAATTATTTTGGGATTACTGGGAGTGCCCTTGCATGGTTGACGTCATACTTGACCAGTTGTTCTCACTGTGTTTTGTACAGTAACACTAGCTCTAACCTTAGTGACATGAAATTTGGGGTTCCACAGGGGTCTGTCTTAGGCCCCCTGCTTTTCTCCCTTTATATAGCACCCCTTGGGCACGTATTGCGGCGTTTTAGGATTACCTTTCACTGCTATGCAGATGATAATCAGTTATACATGCCGATAACTGCTGGTAATGTCATTCACATAAAATCCTTACAAGATTGCCTTGCAGCAGTGAGAAGTTGGATGTCTAGAAACTTCCTACTTTTAAACTCTGATAAGACTGAAATAATGGTTCTTGGTCCAGTGAGACATCGGCATCTGATGCTGAGACACTGATCCATGCATTTATCTCTTCTAGATTGGACTACTGCAATGTTCTATTTTCTGGTTTACCGCAGTCTAGCATTAGGGGTCTCCAATTGGTTCAAAATGCTGCAGCCAGACTTTTGACATGAAGCAGAAAGTTCGACCACATTACACCCATTTTGGCATCCCTTCACTGGCTTCCTGTCCCAGTGAGATCAGATTTTAAGGTTCTGCTACTAACCTATAAAATTATTAATGGACTGGCACCTTCCTACATAGCTGACCTAATTAAACCTTACGTACCGGCCCGAGCTTTACGTTCTCAGGGTGCAGGACTACTTTGTGCCCCAAAGGTGAATAAGAAGTCTGTGGGTCACAGAGCTTTCTCTTATCGTGCCCCTGTTCTGTGGAGACTCCCTGCGTCAATAAAGCAGTCAGATTCTGTGGAGACTTTCAAGTCCAGACTTAAGACGCACTTATTTTCCCTTTCATATGACTAGCATACTGGTACAGTTCTGTTTTACGCTTTTTACTCTTTTAATTCATTTATTAGTAATTGGAGCGGGCCGCGGCCTCAACTTTACCTAAATTCTGGGTCTTTTAGTGAAGTTTAGGGCTGGTGGCCGGCGATCACCTTAGTAGTTCTCTGTTTTTCTTGTTGTTTAATGCTGGCAAATTATACAGTATTTTTTGTCTTTCTGATGCCTGATTCTGTTTTTTCTCTCTGTTTAAGGTGCAGCTCCATCCAGAGATGGGAGTTGTATTCGTGTTGGTGATCCTCCTGTCCTGTGCACCAATAGCATTTTTTGTATATTCGTCCGTGAATTGTTCTGTGAATTCTTCTGTAATTTATGTTTGTAGCATGGCCCAAGCAGAGGGTCACCCCTTTGAGTCTGGTCTGCTTGAGGTTTCTTCCTCAGAGGGAGTTTTTCCTTACCACTGTTGCTCTGGGGGTTGGTAAGGTTAGACCTTACCTGTGTGAAGCGCTTTGAGGCAACTCTGTTGTGATTTGGCGCTATATAAATGAAAATAAATTGAAATTAAACAGTGGGTGCTTTTCTTAGATTTTTGTATCCTGTTATAGAGCTTTTCTGCCACTCACACACAATTTCTCTCTCTCTCTCTCTCTCTCTTTCTTTCTTTCTTTCTTTTAATTTTAATTTATCTACATATAAAGCAAGTTGACAAAATTAACCTGTTAGATGGAGTTATCCTGCTGCAGAAGTAGAAGGGGGCAGGTAGAGATGCAGCAATCAGGCAGGTAACAAAACATAGCAGGCTAAAGAGGGGACAGGGTAGCACATTGAGCTGACAGCACATTGGACTGATTCATTTGTCACCACAGGACAGCTCTCTGTTGCTCCAGATGGCCAGTCCACTGTTGAGACATGGACCAAAGTCAATGATGATGTGTAAATTACATGATTTCTTTCAACAGAAAACAAATCATAATTCATAAATGTAATATATACATTTCAATATAACATTGTAAAATAGGAACATTTTGGTAAAAAAACTTTCAATTAAATTGTTAAAAATGTTATTCTAGGGTAAATTTTCCTCAGGAATCAAATGGCGAAGGCAAAAATGTAAAATCTCCAACCATTATGATGTTACAAGCTGTTTAATAACATGGTGTCAAAATCATTTTGTTTTTTCCAAATAGGTATATACCTTAAAACTTGTCAACAAATAATGTTAGCAGTTCATATGCAAGTAATATCACACATAAGCAGTTAACTTCATACAAAACAATCACAAAAATATCAATCCTGTCCTTAATCAGAGAGGGCAAGTCGTTAGATCAGAGCCCCTCTACGTGGCTGCAAACCCATGCACCTGCTAAACAACAGAGACTGCAAGATCCAACCCAGTCTCACAACAGTTCTTGGCGGCATTACAAAAAGTACATTAATCTGAGTTTGTGATGAGGGTACAAAAATGGAGTGCTTTTTGTAACGGGGGCACAAAATGTGGGGTGATAGGGGGTCTGGCGGCGGTTATGGTTAGGGTTTGGGGAGGGCAGACACTTACGCTATGGTTATGGTTACAGTTAGGAGAAGGGGAGGATTAAAAATGGCAAAATAACAAAAGACGGTGTCACAAAAAATCAGGCACTTTTCATGACGAGGCCATGAACTTTAAAACAAGGAGTAAGAAAAAGACAAGCAAATGACCTGCAATTCATGAAGGGAAATTGCACGTACCGTTGGTTTGGAGGTTTAAATTGCATAAAGAAATGGAGCTCATTGTGGGACAAATTGATTTAGAAAAAGCCACTGTTCCTGCAGTAAATTGCAATAAGACACCCACCAACACAGCAGAAAACTTTAAAAGGGTCATGTGCACGTTGACATCATTTCGTGGCCACAGAGTTGGAGTTGCATAAGCATAAATCAGGCTTTAGGATCTTAAGGCACCACTCTGCAGTGGACTTGGAAAAAAGAGTGACTTGACCAAATGTAATCTTTTTTTAAAGCAGGCGTTAATTTTTTCAGATGAAGTTTTGACACAGCCATTGTAGGGTGTCTCAAAAAATGTATCCAAAAGGTTTTTTTTCTCCCCAATGCACAGTTTTTAGCTCAGTCTTTCCTTTTTGATGTTTTAACCCTTTATCTTTTACACCACATGATCAATGTAACCTCCTCATCTGAAGTTTATTCAGAAACAGATCAACCATCTCCAGTTTTCTAGAAAACCACCTAGCAAATTCAAGTCTCCTTGCCATTTGCTGGGGAGTTAGTTCGCTCTGAGACTAAATTTTGTATGGAAAGAGATGCAAGTCAGCCCTTAGAATGCGTTGCACAGAACTCGACGATTTTTGTTCTCTGAATTAGGGTCAACTGTGGCATTTTACCTGGACTTTAATGTCTTACAGAACAAACTTAAGCGTTCCTGAAATGAGTAAAACACCATTATTTCCTAGTAAAACCATTTCCTGGTATTCATATTTCACAGTAGTTTTGGGTACGTTTTTCTTGAGACGCCCTATAAATGAAGCAAGCCCCTATTCAAGGTCAAGGGCGTTTATTCAAGGAAATACGCAAGCCTAATTGGAGCCTGTAGATTGTTTGGCACCTCCTGACTGTAACTAATTCATAAATACATATACGGATTTTGTTCATTTCATACATATAACAGATTTTGTCCGTTTTTTATATATATGAGGTGCCTTCAATAAGATTTGAGACTTTTTTCGTAGGGGCAGTTATAATCATCCCACACTCTTGTAATTTTGATATGTCATTACCATATGTCTAAGGAGATAATCTACCAATTTTCGTTTTTCCAGGTTGAAAGAGACGGCTGTATGTGGACATTAAGCGGACCCTACTAAATCACGCTCATCACAGCTGACTTTTTTGCAAAATGCAGTCGGGATGGGAGGACATTTTGGAAGAGTGATACACTATAAAATTTTGTGTTAAGCTCAGAAAGAACGCTACGCAGACTTATGAACTGCTTCAGACTGCTTATGGATTAAATTGCATGGGCAGAGCATCGGTGTTTTGTTGGCACAAAAAGTTTAAGGGTGGCAGAGAGTCTGAGAGACGATGAGAGGTGTGGGAGGGGGAGGGAAGTCAGAACACCGGAGCTGATGGGGAAAATTCAGACGTTTATGGATGAGGACCGTCGAGTGTCAATAGAGACAATAAGTGTAGAGTTTGAAGTCAGTGAGGGAACTGTGCACACGATTATTCATGATGAACTGAACATGCGGAAGATTTGTGCGACGTTCAGAACAGTGCACCAGTCCACAACTCCATCCGTGTTTCCAACTGTTTGACCACGATGGGCATCAAGACAGTTCCTCACCCTCCCTACCGTCCAGACCTTGCTCCCTGTGACTTTTGGTTGTTCCCCAAGCTCAAGGAAAACCTTAGAGGCAGTCGTTTTGAAACCATTGAGGAGATGAAAGAGGCTGTGACAAGGATCGTGGACACGTTCACACCAGAGTACTTCCAGGGGGCCTTCCAGAAGTTGTTGGAACGATACAACAAGTGCATTGCATCTGGAGGGGAGTACTTTGAAGGGGACTAGACTTTCGTGCTTGTCCGAGGAAAAAGTGTCCCTACAAAAAAAGTCTCAAAACTTATTGAAGGCACCTCTTGTATATATATATATATATATGTATATATGTGTATATATATGTATATATGTATATATGTGTATATATATGTATATATGTATATATGTGTATATATGTATATATGTATATATGTGTATATATATGTATATATGTATATATATATGTGTATATGTATATATATATATATAATAGCAGATTTCGATTATAAGGGCCAAAATTCGCTGGGCCACCTGAATCCATTATATGTGAGTTTTACTGTATTATGTTTATTGTGTAATGTTTTTATAGATTTAGTGTTGTAGTGTTGTGTTTTAATATGCTAATAAATCAGGTGAAGTGTGTTTCAGGGCTGTGATAGTGGGGATTACAGGCAAATGGAGATGCAGTAATCTCAGTCCTCCCTTTATTCTGTTTATTGGAGATTAAGAGATTCATCCTTTATTACCTCTGCCAATGAAACTGGAGGAGGTTCTGTTTTTTCTGTGTGTTTTTGTTTGTGAACAGCCTCGAACCCACAATTTTTCATACATCATCATGAAATTTTTGCAGAGGAGAACTGATTCAATTTTGAAGGTCAAAGGGCAAAGTGAGGAAAATCTTGGAAAATTGGAAAAATTCCTATCCTTTAATATTGAAAAATTTTTGAAAAATTCATAACTTTGTCAGTTGAATTTCTTTCATATTTGACAGTGTTATGTAGGATGGTATCTCTACTGATCCAGATTACAGATTTTGTGGCAATTCAAATTTAACATTGAATTTAACATCCATCCATCCATTTTCTTACGCTTTATTCGGAGTCTGGTCGCGGGGCAGCAGCTCAAGCAAAGCCGCCCAGACCTCCCGATCCACACACACCTCCCCCAGCTCCTCCGGGGGAACCCCAAGGCGTTCCCAAACCAGCCGAGAGATGTAGTCCCTCCAGCGTGTCCTGGGTCTTCCCTGGGGCCTCCTCCCAATGGGACGTGCCCGGAACACCTCTCCAACGAGGCGTCCAGGGGCATCCGGAAAAGATGCCCGAGCCACCTCAACTGACTCCTTTCGACGTGGAGGAGTAGCGGCTTGAATCCGAGCTCCTCCCGAGTGACCGAGCTCCTCACCCTCTCTAAGGGAGCGCCCAGCCACCCTGCGGAGGAAACTCATATCGGCCGCTTGTACTCGCGATCTCGTTCTTTCGGTCATGAGCCAAATCTCATGACCATAGGTGAGGATCGGAACGTAGATCGATTGGTAAATCGAAAGCTTTGCCCCCCTATTCGGCTCTCTCTTCACCACGATGGTCCGATACAGCAACCGCATCACTGCAGATGCTGCAGCGATCCGTCAATCGAACTCACGCTCCATCCATCCCTCACTCGCGAACAAGACCCAGAGATACTTAAACTCCTCCACTTGAGGCAAGGACACTCCACCGACCTGAAGAGGGCAAAGCACCTTTTTCCGGTCGAGAACCATGGCTTCAGATTTGGAGGTGCTGATTTTAACATGTATTTTACATTTTATCCAAATCAAAAATGCCCCAGTGACTCTCATATTTGAAAGTGAGGTGCAAACTGGCACTCACTATTGCCTGACAAAGGCTGATCTGGATTTGATCCAGATCACATATTTTGTGGACATTTGAATTTAATATTGAAAAGCCAATTTGGTGTACATTTTGCATTAAGTTTTTTTCATCTATATTTTGTTGTATTTTAGCTTATGAAAAGCCATTACTAACAGGACTTTGACCGTGAAAATGTTTTTCCAAGGTAAAATTTTGTGGAATTGGAAACTAGAGTTAGCGGAGGTTTGCACTCTATGAGTGCAGTTTTCTTGTTCATTGGTATATTTTGTTTTTATTTGCTATCAAAAAATCACATGACCTCATTGCCTGCAAAAGGAGAGAAATAAACCACCTGAACTATCCATCACTCTTCTCCTTATTTGGACCCTCTGGAAGTTTGGCCTTAAGTGGTGTTCTGGCCGACACCCTGGTGTGAACTTTGTAATAACCCCAGAACTAACGCCAGATACAGTATATTCCCAGTTTCACCACTACAGTTAAAGAGATAGGAAAATGCGTATTCCTCAGTTACTTGCTATTCGCAGATGTTTCTATGTCTTTTTATTTGAATGATTAAGGTGGATATTAGTAGAGTCTGGTCAAATTTTATTTTATTTTATGCTTTCCAACTCCGATAATTCAAGGTGTGGTAGTCAATGCATGAAACTGTAACAGGTGTTCAGTGGTGTCTGTACGTCGGACTGAGTGCAGTTTTATTTTTTTTGTCGTGTTGTTAAACTTGATTCATATTACAGTTCAGGTCAGGCACTGTGCATCACAATTCACCCATTTAGACAATCCCCACCCACCAAAACTAGCCCTCTGTGTGCTGCAACCAGATAATACGTGGTCATGATACGAGGACATGCATACTATATCATGGACTGGCCCCCTCATATTTGGTTGACTTATTTACATCATATATGCCAACCCGTTCCAATGGTTAAGAAGTCAGTTGGTTACAGGGCCTTTTCTTACTGGGCACCCTTTTTATAGAACGGTTTGCCATTTGTGATAGGACAGTTTGATTCTGTGGACTCATTTAAATCTAAGTTTAAGACTTACCTCTTTTCTGTTTCTTATAACTGACACTGAGTTAGTGGTATTAATTTACACTTTTACTCATAGTTTAAATTATTTAAATTTTATTGCTGCTGAATTTTATTTTTCATTTTATCACATTTACTTCCATTGCTCCTAGTTGTAACAAATTTCTTGCATTTTGTTGATGATTTACATTGTTGTGGTGGCCATAATAGATGGTTGCCCAACTGAGTTGCTTGCTCTTTCTTTTTTAACCCTGCTATTGTGAAGCTTTTTGAGATGACCTGCGTTGTGATTTGGTGTTTATACAAATAAATTCAATTGAACTGCATGCTAGGGATGCACCGATCCACAATTTTTCACTTCCGATCCAATCCCGAGACCTGAATTCGGATATCTGCTGATACTGATACTTTTCCGATCTGATACCAGAGCTCTGTTTGCTTTAATATTATTATGATCATTAATGTGGATTTTATGAGGATTTTCTTAAAAAGCAAACCTGAAACTTCAGCTACAATTTGCCAGAAGGTGTATAGATGAAAGCCTAGATTTGATGTTATGGTGAAAGAATTAAGTACTTTTATTTTTTATAGACTTTTATAGCCTTATTTTTATAGACTTAAAGAGAAAAGATAGCACTCTCGCTCTCTGTCTGTCTCTCTGTCTCCCTCTCTCTCGCTCTCCCTGTCTGTCTGTCTCTCCTCAGTTTTCAATGGAGCTTTATTGACATGGGAAACATGTTTACATAATCAAAGCAAGTGTTAAGAGTAAAAAATAAAAATAAAGTTCTTTCTCTCCCTCGCTTTCTGTCTCTTGTTTGCTTTCTCTCTGTCTCTGTCTCTCTCTCCCTTCTTTCAATCTCCATTATTTATGCAACCCATCATCTTGGCTTTTACATTTTTAATTAATTTATATCAAGTTGTAGAGATTTGCCTTCCATTTGTGTTTGTATTTGAAATGTCAGAAACAAATTAAAATGTGTGCAATACCAAGTGTTCCAAAACTTTTGGAGGGCACTGTATCATTATTTCAATATAGTATTTCATATTGTCTATAAAAATAACTTTATCATAAATTATATGAAAATTATTTGTTATATATATTATAAAATTTGAAGGGACTCATGTGGAGCAGCCCCTGAACAAAGTATATCTTAACATTCCACACACAAGGCAGAAGACTTTTCTTTTTAAGATATGGACTAATTTTAGCTAATGTCATCTTAGAGCTGTGAAGTTAGTCTCATGGACACTGTGACCATCACAGTAAAAGTCTATCTTGTTGCATGCCCTTTTTATATTAAAACTACCTTGTTGCCCGTGAGGATCCATGGGCTCTAGATTTGGGTAGTGTTTATTAAATAGGAAGCTGACATTTTTCAAGGGTGGCATTAAATTATGCAAAGTTTCTATAATGATTTGGAATGGCATGGGAGTCCAGAATGTAATTACCAATGTCCATTGTTCACTGTTACGTAATATTCGTAATTTCTCCCAAAATATTCGTCCCATCAATGTTCCTTTCTGGCAGCGTTCATCCTTGACCCATAATACATAAGCATACCAAACAGCAAATGTCAGCTCTCCCCAGTTTCTCCGTGTTTGGTACACACGCATACACGTCCACAGAGGCCACTTCCCCTTTAATATATAGATGATTTACCGCCCCCTGCTGGAATGACATGTGAGTCCAGCATTTAGTTACACTGGTGTTAGTGTTAGTTTTTGCCAATCACATCACGTTTTTGAGATATGAAAACATATTTCTTGTTTCAAGCATTGAAGCAAAAGCTACAGTCTCACACACCCCTTCAGTGCCAAAAATTATATTAAGACTCTCGTTCACATTTCGGAACCTGGTTTAAAAACTATGCTTTTGAAGCTGCTTTTGTGCATGATTAGTGGCGTCAAACTTGTGAGCGAATGAGCAACTTTTGTAATCCATCAGTATGGAACATGCAGATTGCAAAAAATATGTGGTGTGATATTGAGCTAAGATTCGGATTCAGCACCCCAAAATGACCCTAAATCAGTTCTCAGTCTATGCAAGAAAATTCTTTTGTTGTTGTTGTTGTTGTTGACCATTGTTATCAACATCCATTGTTCACTGTTGTTACCTAATATCTCTAATTTCTCAAAAAATATTCATCCTATCAACTTTGTTTTCGCAGTATTCATCCTTGGCCAAAAATACATAAGCATGTCAACTCTGCCCTGTTTCTCCGTGATCAAAACCGCACGCACGCATACACGTACACAGAGGTCACTTGGCTTTTAATATGTCTGAAAGTAACTAACTGAAATATTATTTAACTTTGCTGCCAGTACCAGAGGCCGACATTACTGTTATGTCTGCAGACACCAAACATCGGGAGAGAACACATTTACCTGACCGCTGTGCTCAAAAGTCTGTCATGAAGGGGTTTTTTTCTGTCTCCTCATTCCCTGAAGAATCATTTATCATTCAAGAATCATCCATCCTGACATCAAAGTTGTCTGATACCAGGGGGAGACGGGATCCCAACACAATCCTACTCTGTATTAGAAAGCATTGCGGGCTTTCGTTCAGTCCTGGGTCTCAATGCAGTCACATTACCACTTATTGCTACTTGTGGCACAGCATAATGCGTATGAATTACACACTAGGTGCAGTTATTGTGATAAGTAATTCTTGTTAAACATATCGCACTGTTTAGCCACTCTAAGAATTAAAATATCATAGCACTAGCACATGGCTTTTTGTTTGTTTTTAAGCTGTCCAGTGAACACTTATTGTACTCCTGTATAGTTTCCTTGGAGGCTTTATGTCTTTGTGTTGCCAAATTGTGTACAGCAGCATGTTGCTGTAGTATCACATAGCTGTTGCCAGTTGGCAACCCACATAAATTTACCATGTGGCTTTCTCTTTCATCGTTGTCACGTTGAAGGGTTTTTGGGCATGTCTGCAAAAATGCAGGCACACATACACACAAAGAATTACCTTAAAGTCCCTCTTCACATCTCAGCAGCAAGTGTGGAATGACGTTAGTTTGCTTTGTGTGGTTGATGTTCCAGGATTTAGTGACGTTAGTTTACAAGGCTGCTGTGTGGTCCTCTTGTCAAGCTCTGAGAAAAGACTTGGCAATCAATGCAGCACAGTTTGTTATTCATTCTCATTGGCTGAAAGACTCCGCTATGTTGAAGCTTCACCCCAGTTTGTTTTTCTACATTAACCTCGTGGTGTGGATTTTTGCTATGGTAACTTAGTAGTTGGAGTCTAAATACCACCAAAAGGCCTAGAAGATTGAACACAAGCCTATGAATGAAAGAAGGTATCTTTTAGGGCTGCCTCAAAGCGTTGTTGAATGTTGTAATACATGTGCCAGGCCTGTGTATGGCGCTATAACGTCTCCAAAAAAACTGAAGAAGACTACAGCATGCCAGGCTGTGTAAGCACTAATCCATTTAGCACAAAAGCTACATCTTTCCAACGTGACACAGTAAATAATGCCTTTTAGGAGAAAGATGGGTCCGCACTGATCATCTGAAATAGCTTACTGCGCATTTAAAGTGAAGCAGTGTGTTTCTGTTAAAAAAAACAAAAAAAACAAAACAGTTTCGTCCGCTGACTGCTCTTCATTCTACGTGGGGAGTGACTATTCGCCCGGCGGCCGGCTGCTGCCTCTCTCTACCCAGTGTCAGGGGCTCTCAGCACTCCCCTCACACCAGGCGAGTCACAGCTCCGTCCCCGGTCACACTGACAAACAGTCTCTGAAAGAAGGTCCTGTCTTTCTTCTGTATTTTGCTCAGACTCGCACTGTTTCACTTTTTAATTTTCGCTTTTTTGGGCAACACACAGCGCTTCACAAACACGGTAACTTAAATAAAATAATATTAGTTATATTAGTTATTAATGAATATTAACAGTGACTGCAAGGCTTGCATGTTCAACCTCCAGCTGAAATGCATCTACTAAATCCTTGCAGAGAACGAGGGATAAAAAAAATCATGCAAGGACCCAGTCCACCAACCTTTAAAAAAAAATAGACTTAAAAATTATTAAATTTTACAAGTGGGGGAAAACACAAAACAGCCACATCCTATCACCATTTCATCAAAATGTCAAGACTTTGGTCTGACTTTGGCTGAGCTCCTGACACCGTGAAAGATCCAAAACTTGTAAAGATGTGAAAAATAAATAATTACCCAGGAAGACAGAAAGGGATATATCGTATTTTCCGGACTATAAGTCGCACCAGAGTATAAGTCGCACCAGCCACTTTATCCATTATAAAGAAAAATAAACCATAGATAAGTCGCACTGGAGTATAAGTCGCATGGACATACAGGTATGTTAACTTAACATGAAAGTTCAGATGATAATATTATGATGATAATATCTGCACATTGTTCAAGCACCCATGTGCGGACTCGTTCCTCTAGCTGTGGCCGTCTAGCTTTTAGCCCGCGATTAGCTTTTTTTGTTTTTTTTCATGGTGGTTAGAGTAACCTCTGCTTTCCTCCAGTCCCTCACAAGTTTCTCACTCACTCCAAACTCTCTCTCTGCTGATCAATTACCATTTTCGGATGCATATTTCACCAGTCGCAACTTGTAATCTGCAGAGTATCCTTTTCTTTTTGGTGGCATTTTTTTCTGGCCTTCTCCATTGTCTTGTTAAGTTATCAGTAATGTTGAAATTTCTATTTTTCTATGGTAGTCAGAAGTCGCAGGAACAGTCACACAAGCCTTGAGCACCCTCTCGTGAGCTGCATTTTACCTATGGATATGTTTGCATTTTGTGGACCACATTGCGAGCCGAACCATGCAGCACCTACCTGCGCAGCTCATGACCTCCCTGTGGTGTCGAAGCCAGCTCCTTCCAAGTGCAGATGCTAATCCTCTGCCGTCGCTCACCCAGTGCTCCCACACAGCTCTGAGCATCAACTCTGCTTACACTGATATCCAAGGGTTGAAGCTGTTTTGTTAGCCCTCCCGGAATAAGCACCGTGTTCGTCTGCTTCACACGCTGTTTCACAATCATTGTCTGGGTGAAGTGAGGAATACGCGTCCAATGTTCTGTTCTCTGATTGGTTATCGCGACCAGCGTGACCTATAGGACGGCTGCCATACTACAGTGCCCATGATGCATTGCATTTCCGGCCATTTTAAATCTTAGAGCGACTCTGTCACGTAAAATTGTTTTATTACGGTAAATTAATTGAGAATCTATCGGTATATTTTTCATTTATAAGTCGCACTGGAGTATAGGTCGCACCCCCTGCCAAAACGTAAAAAAGTGCGACTTATAGTCCGGAAAATACGGTACTAAATTTAACAATCTGTGTGATGGCGCATCAACATTGTGCTATTACTTATTGAGAGCCCTGGACTGTTGATGTTGTTTAAAAATACAAAAGTACTTTTTATCCGATTACTCAATTTATCAATGGAATACTCGATTACTAAAATAATAGATAGCTGCAGCTCTAGTATCTTTAGATAGAAATTGGTAGGCTTTGGTTTATTGCTGTACTTGCACCTGGTTGCATTTTCATGTTACATCTTGTCACATGCTGAACTCAGCTACAAGTGAGCATTGCACATTTGATCTGAGATAAGAAAACCCATGGGAGCCACATCTTGGCATTGACGTCTTTTCAGTGGGAAGAGACATACTGGATGGCCTGTTTAAGGGCTCATTTAATATTGTTGCAGACTGGGCCTTCTCTTTCTACACTTTCACACTTCATCTAAATTTGTGTCCATTTTATGGTGATGAATGAAACAGTGCAATACCACCGGAAATCATTGGAGCATTACAGTCAAAGTTCAACAGAGACACCACCTTAAAGCCGATTAACACAAAGAGGACCATGAACAATGTCAGGTTATTTTGATGATTTTTTTTTTAAATGTCCAATGTTGAGCACCACCTCAGTTTATACTGCTACCCAGTGGTGGGCACAGATAACCAAAAAATTAACTTTGATAACAGATAATCAGATAACTGAAAAGTTATCTTTGATAAAGATATAAAACGATAAACCACCCAAAAATGTATTGGAAGCTACAGATAACTGATAACCGATAAATTCCAGTATTGTCTCTGGTACATTTGCAAGTACTAACAAACTGAATTTGAGTTTTAACACCACGATTGCTTCTGGTAGCATCAAAAGCGACAACAGACCCAACCAATGAGCCCGCACTTCTGTCTTTGAACATCTTGCCCCCTGCTGGAAGCTCTTGTTTACTACATGGCGTCCAGCACAGAAGCAAGCTGAGAGCAGTCGCAAAGCCCAGCTCTCTACCCAATCACAATGCTCCGGTCAGGCGGAGGTCTTGGAAAATAAAGCAATGCTGAGTTATGGTTTGGTGTATAAATAAAATGAATACTGATAGAATAACTCCATTAATGTCAGTTCTGTCATTTGTACAAAGATAAAATATAACATATGTCTTTTAATGTTGAATAATGCACTAATTCTGAAGTTTTGTAACAAACACAGACAGATCGCAAGGATTCTGGGTAAAATGTGCCTCTGCTAAACACTGATTGGTTCAGTTAGTCATTATGTAAACCAACACGTTAATGTGATGTGTGTCGTGTGTTGGTGTTTACAGATAAATGTGCTTTTGTAAAATATTAATTTTTTTTATTTGTAAAAATGCATTTTTATGGAGCCCTGGAAGCGTCATCGGAAAATGTTTTGCATACTGCCATGAACACTACTGGCCAGTAGATGGCAGTAGAGACCTTGAAAACTTGCCAAAACAAAATTCCAGATAATCCGTGTCTGCTATATTTAAGATGCATGGAATTTAATAAATGCAAACACAATAACATCTATTAACCCACAGAATATATTCACGAGAGTTTTAGGCACTAGAGTTTAATGCTGTTGTCCGTGGAGCCTGATCAGAGTGTCTGAAATGCATTTCTCCTGTCGTGAACGTACTGAGATTACCCTATCCTACCCATAATGCACTTGGCACAGCATGTCCACACTAAAACCTTAAAAAATAGCACATTACTTTAAAACTAAAACATATATCTGATATTTTCACTTTATAAAACTTCAGACGTGACATTAATTTAAATAACGTGTCTGAAATTAGTTTGGTTAAAAATGTATGCCTCTGGATGACTTGGGTGATATTGCCCGCATATCAGTGTGGTGTTAAAATAAATTAGTTTTTTTTTTTTTTTTGGTGACCAGTTCTCCTTTGCCTGCAGAGGATAGAGCGGTTTCTTTTTGAAGCAGCTCTCCTCTGTTTTGCAGAGGGTAGAACTACACATCTGCTATGAAACATTTAACAGGTAGGTGCTCAACTGATTTTAAATTTTATAAATGTTTGTAGCTGTTCAGCTTTATTTACCACGTTATCGGTTTAAAAATTATCGGACAAAAATGTATCGCAAGATAATTAGTCCAATAATGGTTTTTAAAGTTATCGAAAAAGATAATCCGATAATGAAAACATTATCTTCGATAATTATTGGTTATCGGATTATCGGAACTGTGCCTACCACTGCTGCTACCTACTTTTTTTTTTTTTTTGTGGTACAAACATTGTCTTCTTCCACTGTCACCATGTTTCACATCAGAAGCTTTCAAAAGAGTCTGCAGTGCCCCTAGAGAATTTTTTTTCTTTGCATTCATGCTTACATAAAGAACATGTTGAAGTTTGTGGCCAGTGACAGTTGCACTTTAAAACAGATTTTCATACAAAAGTGGAGCATAAATGAGGTTTTAGTCTTACTTTAATTGTGCACTAATGTAACTGTCATCAATGTTCCAAATTAGATTTCCCTTTTTAATTTTTAGTTTGTTTTCCATAGAACTTGATCATTTTTTTGCTTTTTGTTAAATGAAGTAGCTTTCAGGGCTAGGAAAATAAGTCTGACATTTAGTAGGTATAACTTTGTAGGCTAATACTAGAGCTGCCACAAAGGACTATTTTGATAGTCGATTTGTCAACGATTATTTTTGTGATTAGTCGACTAGTCAGATCATACATAAATTGCAGCTTATCACATTTATTGATATGAGTACCATTATTGATTCCGCTTATCAATCCGATTCCGTATCGATACCTCCTGTGAATTTTCTGTGTGCTACAAGTAGGCTTTACAGGTTTTCTATGTCAACATTTTACTGAGTCTTAACTTAAATGAATATGAAATTGGTCACTAGATCCTTGATCTCTGGACATAAATAAGCTCTACATGGTGGATCCTTGATCTCTGGACATACGAGGTCTGTCCAAAAAGTAACGGACCTTTTTATTTTTTTCAAAAACTGTGGATTTGAATCACGTGTGATTGCATCAGCCAAGCTTGAACCTTCGTGCGCATGCGTGAGTTTTTTCACGCCTGTCAGTCGCGTCATTCGCCTGTGAGCAGGCTTTGTGTGAGCAGTGGTCCACCCCCCTCGTCGGATTTTTATTGCGAGTAAAATGTCTGAACGATTTGGAGCTTAGCTGCATCAAATTTTTCCAGAAACTGTGAGAGACAGTTAGGTGGAAACCATTCGGAAAATTCAGATGGCTTTCAGGGACGATTTTATGGGGATCACATAGATTAAGGAGTGCTCCAGCCGGTTTAAAGACTGCCCACAGCGTCTGAGAGCGCAGCGCACTCCAAGCGCCGATCGACAGGCTGAAACCCCGCTGAAACAACCAGATCATTTCCAAAGTGAAGGCTTTGTTGATCTGGGACGTCGTCTGACTACCACAGAACTAGGAAGAAGATGACATCAGCACTTTTTAGGCACATTCCACTGTTACAGGAAACTGTAACAGTTTCTGGAAAAATTTGATGCAGCAAAGCTCCAAATCGTTCAGACATTTTATTCGCAATAAAAATCCGACAAGAGGGGTGGACCACTGCTCACACAATGCCTGCTCACAGGCGAATGATGCAACCGACAGGCATGAAAAAACATGCATGTGCACGAAGGTTCCAGCTTGGCTGATGCAATCACATGTGATTCAAATCCATATAGTTTTTGAAAAAAATAAAAAGGTCCGTTACTTTTTGGACAGACCTCGTAGATAGGAAAAAATCTGTAGTTTTTGTCAAAAGCATTTCCTTTCAGACACTAACGGCATGGATGTCACTCCATACGTCTGAGCTGAGCTCATCTGGCTGCTCGAGTCTGCAAGTCTACAGCCATACCGTCTTGGGCTGGGGATAAGAAGCATAGTTGCCGCTTCTGGAGCGAAGCAAAGATCCAGCGAAGCAGCGGATCGAAGTACTGCTTCATTGGTTCCAGGTTCAAAGCAAATGACTTGTCGACTCCTAAATTAGTTGTCGACGGTTTCAATAGTTGACGTAGTCATGACTAGTCGACTAGTCGTGGCAGCCCTAGCTAATACTAAAGGATTATTAACAGAGCTCAATGATGTTGGAAAATATCAGATAAAGGTGTTGATAGTGCGTACCAAGCAAAAAAGACAGAGATCAGATATTCCTGTACAGGCCAAGCAAGCATGGTTAGTAATTTGTTTATTATATGGCTATTGTATATAAACACACAAACCTAGGGTATTGCCCGAATATGAAAGCTGCTGACTGTGTTGGGCTCGTATTTAGACTTGTTGGCTTTCTTCACCTCCATGAAGAACTTCCTAACAGATAGTCCAGTCGTTAGCTGGTAAGCTTTCAATCTGTGTGTTTTTTCCGATACCATTTAGATAATGGGGTATGTTTCTGTAATCGTGTTTTTAGCTTTCTGGTTTGTATTGAAGCTGATACGAGATCTGGACCGATTGTTATGTGGTCTGATATGGGAAAATATCAGACCGGAACTTAGCCAATCAGATCTAGCGTAGCATCGTAGCCATATAATAAAGATAGGGTAGTAACACTTTACAACTGAGACACATGGAAAAAAGTAGTTTTTAGAGCAGCAAACACTTTTCATGTTCCTTTAAAACAAACAAACAAAACGTGTTTATATTCTATTCAAGTGATTTTCTTTGTTTTTTGAGCCAGTAATCTAATTTTTATTGAAGTAGATTTGGTATAATGCCTCTCTTGCAACCAGTCTGCAGTAAATCAAGTGTGTAGACAGCAGACAGCACCTCCACAAGCGCCAATGCATGCAGTTTGAATGAAAGGAAGTACCACCTATCTGTGGACTGACTCTAAAGCAATGACAGAAGATGGAACACAAGATGGGTTGTGACAATCCATGGTCGCATCGGTCCACAGTTTTTAATCCAAAACATAGAGGGTGAAGGGATCCCTGTTGCATGATGGAGCACTTGCTGGTCCTTCTGTAATCTTTAGGGATGGGTATTGATAAGATTTTATTGATATCAATACCATTATTGATTTTGCTTATCGATTCCATTATTGATACCTCCTGTGAATTTTCTGTGTACTACAAGTAGGCTTTACAGGTTTTCTATTTCAACATTTTATTGAGACTTAAAGTAAATAAATATAAAATTGGTCACTGGATCCTTGATTTCAGGACTTTTTTTGGGGGGGATTTCTGGTAGTTTTTGTCAAAAGCATTTCCTTTCAGACATTAATGATCTGATCTGATCTCAGACGGCTGCAGGTGTGCAGCCATACAGTCTTGGGCTGTTGCATGTCAGTGCAGGATGTCTCATTTTGGGAGGAAAAAACATTTTGTCTGGAAAGAGGTGTCATTTGATTTAAACGGTGATTTGAAGTTATTAATTCCAAGTGGCAGAGAGCCACGCAGCGTTTGGAGCAACGGAATGGAGGGCGATTCTCGTTTCTTTCTCGCAACAAGACAGGAGTCCCAGGTAGTCACTTTAATCCGCACAAAAGTGGCTCACGATTGACACATTTTAATGGCTTTGAGCGGTATTAAGTGGAGTTGCCGCTTCTGAAGTAGTGGATCGGAGCACTCCTTCACTGGTTCAAGGTTCAAAGCAGACCCGCGCTGCAGAAACGGTTGATTATAGATCTGCTACAGGGTCTGTAATCAACGTAGAGAAATAATCATTTTCCCAACAAACACCCTCAAAAACAATGGCCACGCTGAAGGACCGATAAGGGCATCGTTGAGCAAAAAGGCTATTGATGTCGGTGGATGAAATCATTTCTTAACAATACCCAAAATGAACCGGATCTCGATACCCAAGCCTAGTAATCTTTGTTTTTAAAACCTGATTTTCCAACCTCTATGAGCATGTCAGTATGTAAATGGATAAACCAAATTCACATACTTGTTTGAGTCGAACATATACACATGTATTTGTTGTATTATTTGTTACATTTAATTAATTGTTGTATTATGGCCAGTACATGTGAGGCTGTGTTGAATCCCAGCTACAACATAGGAAGCCAGTCTCTCTGATGATGCTCTCTATACAAGTCGAAGAGATAAGGACACTGAATGGCAGGTCGATAATACACATCAGTGTGCATGAATTGGCACTTCTAATATAATATAATATAATGCTGACACTGCGTGTCATTTTCATTGATTTCTTCCTGGAAATTTTCCAGGTCCATTCCAGATTTCTCCCGTTTGTACAGCTAAAATGTGTTGAACTTTTCAAATTTGACATGTTACCTTTCTGCTTTCCTGGGTAATTATTTACTTTGTCATGTCTTTAAGTTTTGGATCTTTACTGGTGTCAGGAGCTCAGCTCTCCCCTGACACCGGGCCGTAGTGCAGGCATTCGGTGTAATTGTCAGTCAGTCAGGCTGCACCACAGCCTGTGAAAAACTGGGCTCTGGAGTGCAGCTTTTCCACAAAAGCCACACTGATAAATTCGTTCTGCACCCTCTCGATGAAAACTTGACTTAAAGTGCATGTAGAAGGCCAAGTCTGTTTGCCCAGCGGCCGGGGACGTAAAGCCGTGTCAAAATGTCTATTCGCCCCATCTTCGGCTGAATAAGGCACAAATAGTTTATTCGGCTGAAGTCTTGACATTTTGCAGAAATGACGATGGGATGTTACTTTCTGTTTTGTTTTGTTTTTCCTCCCAACTTGTAACATTTTGGTGCAACATTGATTAGCTCTTACATGGCTTATGCACATGCTCAAGTCTTCTTCTGGTTTTTTTTTCTGGGGACGTTACAGCGCCACACACAGGCCTGGCATATGTACTACATCGTTAAACGGTACTTCGAGGCACAGAATTTGCCTCGAACATTTTTTGTAATCGAATTATTCGAGTTACTCGACTTATAGTTTCAGTCCTACTACCCTCAAACTTTTAACAATCTGGATCGTGATACAGCTGGCTGGATGTCTTGTCTCACAACAGCAGTTAAAGGGAAGCTTATAAGTGACTATGAACTGCCAGCAGCTCACTCATCACAGTGTTTACCATTGAAGTTTTTTTTTTCTTTTGGCACATGAAGAATGAAGCATTTCATCTGCCTGTGCACATACACAGTGCAACAGATGCCATGCGCCAAGTTTACTTTGCTCTGCCTTATTCTTTGTGTACTCTTTTTATGGTGCATTGTGTGTGTTGCAGTTGCTATGTGAGGGACAAACATGAAATGTTGCCTTGCACACTTGGAAAGACCGGGAAAACAGTATTAGTAGCTCAAGAAAATTAGTTTTTTATCAACAGTGGTGCAAAGTTTACATTATTTATATTGCGCTTTTAACTTTTTCTTTACCGAATAATGATCTTCAGACCAGACCTAAACTGCAACTGCACTGTTACTTCCAAAAATATGTAGGTGATTTAAGACTATCTTCACCCCCCAATTCAAATTCACCCCTAGATTAAAGGTCCACTTTTGAAGACATTTTTTTTTTATACAGCTAAATACTACGTAATAATAAAAATAAGAATAATAAAAATAAACTTAACTAAAATATTGAAATTATTGTTACTTTGGGACTATGTTTTACTACAGTTCTGCACTAAGTTTAATGAGCCAATGTATGGTTAGCCTTTGTAATGTAGGTTGATCATTAGAGTCATCAGCGTATAATAATAATAAATGTTCAGTGTCTCCTCCCCTTAGACCTCTTATTCCAGGGTGTGCTCTAATAGACACTGCTAGGATCTCTAAAAAGATGATGAACAATAATGGGCTCAGTGAGCATTCCTGTCTAGTTCCCTGGGTCAGATGACAGATGAAATACAGGGGATATAGCGATCAGCATTTCCGTCCGTCCGTTATAGCTTGTTAGTGCAATATCTCAAGAACCATTTGACCAATTTCATTCATATTTAGCATAAATATGTACTTGGGTGATCCCTTGACACTTTGTATGACTGATTTGAGGGGATTGGGGGTGGGGGGGGTGGGGGTGGGTGGGAGATATGTTATCTCCTGATGACTCTTGTTTTAGAACTAGCTTGCAAGCTGCAAAAGTGTGGGCGCCCCTGCTCTAATCCATGCCTCTTGATCGACACTCATGTCTGTCACAGCCTAGATTGTCCACTAAACTGTGCACTGCCACTCCTCTGAATGATATTTACAGTGCCCTCAGAGATGCTGTGAATATCAGCAAGTCCAATGTAGGCCCTGGCAGTTTTCAGGAGGTTGTCATGAAATAACCCCACCCCCACCACCACCACCACACACACACACACACAATTCAGTTGGGTCATTTGTGTCCATGTTTGCATGTTCTCCACACAGATTGCATACAAATTCCTGTGAAACAGTCTGCTTTTGAAGCCAAGCCAGTGTACCTCTGGGTCGCCACGATCTTCCCATAAGAACATTATCAATCTTCTTAGTGACACCCCCAGTATTGGAGTATGTCCAGTGGTGCCGCTCTGGGTGTCAAGCGTTTAACAACTCTTGTGTCTCCGACTTTTTGCAAAGTCAATAAATATTGAACCATTTTGGTGTAATTGCCAGATCTATGGAGACCAACACAATCCTCATAACCAGCCTGTCAATGCCTATAGTCACATTAAAATCACCCATGACCAGAGCAGTGTGAACGCTGGAGCAGTCATCAGTCACCAAGTGAAGCAGCGAGTAAAACATCTCCAGTCAGAGAGTAGACTGAGACAACAGGCAGGACACCTACAGAATTCAACCTCATAACTTGTTAACAAGGCTGATACCTGACATGTGGAGGAGCCAGTCTATCACAGCAGTTGCCACTACCTATGCTGCACAATTAAATGCATTGCAGTCGTAATCGCAATACCAAATTATGTAGTTTTAAACAAGTAAGTCATCATGCACTGAGTGTGTGTGTGCTGCTGTGTCCAATGTGCGTGCCATCATTAAAATGCATCCACTTTTTTCCCTGCTCCATTAGATGTTGTAACCATTTGTGCACTGGTGCGTTTACACATAGGCAAGACGCGTGACGAATGTCATATTTGCGTCATTCTTGGCACATTCCTGACATTCTTAACGTGACAACGCATCTGAATAGGTTTCTTAATAGTGCGTGTTGGTGCGTTCGTGATTTTCGTGGAACATGTTTTTGGCTGTCAAAAAATCTTCCACGAATGTCACGCACCACCCTCATTTTACCTCATGTCATGGAGGTTGCATTTGAGCGTGTTGATCCGTCTTGATTAGTGGTGATCCTTAATAGAGCGTGACAGCGTTCTTCTCTGACGTGCGCACAATTAGACCCTGCTGCAATGCATTCAGTTTCATTGCTGCAGTATGCTGAAGAAGGAAAGCGATGCCAAGTCAGCTAAAAGTTTTGTTCCAATGCTCCTCAGCGTGCTCTTGCAGGTGTTCCACCTGCTGCATGTGCCTGATGTTTGGGAAAACGAGCGAGACGAGAGCCACATGAAGCCACATATCTGGTTTTCTATCTCCTCCTCCTTTCTGCGTCACTCAATGGCACAGAGCCCAACTAAGCATGCAGTCACAAAGTTCTTCTGGTGTGGATTTTGAGGAGCAAACTGGAGCGATCTGAATTATTCAGCAGCTGACTGTTGGATGAATATGGGTGTGTGTGGAGACAAGTCGCCTCATTCACAACGTGACAGAACTTAACAGTGCGCTGTTACTCGTGATAGCGCACAACAGCACGCAACAACGCAGAACATTATTCTTGACCTTAATGGTTCCTGATAATTCTCCAGCAACACGTGCCATTAATCGTAACGCGTGGTAACAGGTTGCAGCAGGTCCTGAGGACGCCTCTGCCTCAAATCATCACGTTCCTGATCAGGGGCCAAGAATGTATACTTCGTGGCATTTGTGACTTGCCGTCGGTATGTGTAAACGCAGCATAAGATGGTGTTACAATGAATGGACCACCAAAAAGGCATACCTGGGATTTCATGTCCCGTGTGCTGCTGCTGCATTTTGTCACTTAATAGATCCTTCTTGTCACTTAATAGATCCTTCTGTCCATCTATGTGCTATCTATTTTGGGACATGTGAGATCTGTGTGGAAGCTATGGTAGTCCAGAGCACGCTGAGGACTTCTGGAAGTATCATGTGAATGGGGATAAGAATGTATTTTTTGTGCAACTGATCTGGCGTTGATTGGCAACTTGCCAGTTGTGGTCCATTTTCAGGAAATCTGTCTTTTGTGCTTTTCTTGTTGCACCCACTGGACTCTGTATGTTTATGCTTGTTAGCTGCAACATTTCCATCTTTGCCTGTGTGACAGTTATTTGTTGTGCTTTGTTTTATTCGTTTTTAGTATGGCCAAAGGGGATGGTCACCCCACTGAGTCTTGTCTGCTGAGATTTCTTCCTGTAACCAAAATACACCTGAGCGAGTTTTTCCTGACCACTGTTTGACAGTGTGCTTGCTTAGGGGGTGGTAACATTAGACCTTACCTGTGTGAAGCCCTAAGGGGGACGTCTGGTATTTGGCACTGTATAAATAAAGTGAATTGAATTGACTGGACTTGGAAATGTTCATGTATTCATCCCCTGATCTACTTAAAGAGAACTGGCAATAAAAGAGATGATTTGTAGTGGCAGTCAGTTTGCCCAGTTATTTGTGGGTTCTATGTTGTAATAATGCCTAAAGGGTTATTGTGATATTTTTATTAAGTCCATTGATTTAAACCTAAGGGCCCCTTCACACATAACATGAAAGAAGCAGAAACCGGAACACCACAGCAGCGGAGGAAAAAATTTTAAAAACCCCACAATGTATAATACCTAATTCCTGTTATAAAGGGCAGATTTAACCTCCACCTGGACGTACACCAGGAATTAATGAAATTATGTGGATTACTGTTCTCTTTCATGTTTTACATGAATTACCTGATGTGCTCGAGCCGGCTGGCTCCCGTCTCATGAAGAGCCAGGCTCTCGCGTCGTGAACACGTGCAGCCGGCATGGTGCGTCCAGCGCAATTGTGGTATGTGTTTTAATTATTACAATGTAGGGAAATCCCGCAGTGACACGCACCTTGTGGGGGCATTCCGTGGGGTGAGTTCCTGCATGGCACAATATTCAGCAGCTTTGTGGTGCACTGATGCAGCGGTCAGCTGAAGCAATATGTGTTTTAATCTGTTATGTGAGGACACCATGCCGATGTCTGCGCTTCACGCTGTATGCGACCTAATATCCTATAAGCCAGTACAGGTGTTCCGAACTATGACTTGCAAGCACAGATATCTGACTAACTGCACATTGCACGGGGACACCCCCACCTCTGTCAGCAGATCTCACTGCTCACAGAAAAAAAGCCTCACTCTCTGTACCTTCATTCTGTCATGTTAATTTAATGTATGTGGACCAGCTGGAATGTGTGGAACCACGTCGCGTGCTGCCGTGGAGAAACAAAAAATAAAAAATACATGCCACCCGCGGGATTCAAACCTGCAATTTACAAGCTCTGATTAACAGACGGAAACTTTACCACTGCGCTTCCATTGCTGTTCTATAACAGGAGCGTAAAATGCCTCAATTAACAAGGAGATAAACATACGAGGTCTGTCAATAAAGTAACAGTCCTTTTTGTTCTATAACAGGAGCGTAAAATGCCTCAATTAACAAGGAGATAAACATACGTATTAAAAAAAAAAAAGAGAAATTATACGATTAGACGCACCCACGTGTTGTGGAGCGGGGGGCAAGGGAGTTGGGCATGTGCGATACACATGCGTGACGTGTTGAGGAGGGAGGCGACACTCTGGCATGCCAAATGTGTGTTTCTTGGCAACACACATGTGGGGGCACTTAGACAAATTTCACCGCCAGCTCAACAGTGGTGGCTTGCTCACTGTTTTCATGCTAACAGCATGAATGGCCCCACATTTCCAAAGAGTTCAGCGAGCGGTGTTGGATGATTGTGTGTGTCACCTGGACTTTGGCCGACACCTGCCGGGAGAGTGATCGAATGGGCTCTCACAGGGCACTCTGTCTTTCGGCCGCTGGTGTGCATGAATAGTTGTAGTGACAGGTGTACGAGGCATAGAGGCAGCTCTAATTTTTCACGACTGGCATGCAGTTCCTCCTTCGTGCGCTAGTCGGCTTCAATTGTGCTATGTGTGAAGGGGCCCTAAGAGTTGACACAACAAAAACATCTTGATGGTTTCATTTCAACTCCATTGTGGTGGTGTACATCAGAAAAGTAAAGACTCCGATTCTACCAAGCCATTCATTACCATGAGAAGATGATACCGAGACATAGAATGTCATTCAAAACCTTACTGTGGAAATTAGAAAAATATGTCATATCAGCTTCACATTAGAGCCACACCATGCTGAAATGATGACAGTAAGAAAGTAAGAATTTGTAATCAACAGAAACACTAATAGATTGTCCGATCGGAGGCTCTATTATTACAATTCCAGTCTCTACCAAATCACAGACTCTACTTTGACACATATATGTATAAATAAATATGCAGGACAATGACCCTAAGCACAGAGCCAAGATATCAAAGGATTGCCTTCAGAACAACTCTGTGAATGTCCTTGAGTGACCCAGACTTGAATCTGACTGAACATCTCTGGAGAGATCTGAAAATCGTTGTGCCCCGATGCTCTCCATCCAACCTGATGGAGCCTGAGAGGTGCTGCAAAGAGGAATGGGCATACTGCCCAAAGATAAGTGCACCAAGCTTGTGGCATCATATTCAAGACTTGATGCTGTAACTGCTGCCAAAGAGCATCAACAAAGTTTTGTTTAAAGAGTGTGAATACTTACAGTAGTGTTCAGAATAATAGTAGTGCTATGTGACTAAAAAGATTAATCCAGGTTTTGAGTATATTTGTTATTGTTACATGGGAAACAAGGTACCAGTAGATTCAGTAGATTCTCACAAATCCAACAAGACCAAGCATTCATGATATGCACACTCTTAAGGCTATGAAATTGGGCTATTAGTAAAAAAAAGTAGAAAAGGGGGTGTTCACAATAATAGTAGCATCTGCTGTTGACGCTACAAACTCAAAACTGTTATGTTCAAACTGCTTTTTTAGCAATCCTGTGAATCACTAAACTAGTATTTAGTTGTATAACTACAGTTTTTCATGATTTCTTCACATCTGCGAGGCATTAATTTTTTTGGTTTGGAACCAAGATTTTGCTTGTTTACTAGTGTGCTTGGGGTCATTGTCTTGTTGAAACACCCATTTCAAGGGCATGTCCTCTTCAGCATAAGGCAACATGACCTCTTCAAGTATTTTGACATATCTAAACTGATCCATGATACCTGGTGTGCCATATATAGGCCCAACACCATAGTAGGAGAAACATGCCCATATCATGATGCTTGCACCACCATGCTTCACTGTCTTCACTGTGAACTGTGGCTTGAATTCAGAGTTTGGGGGTCGTCTCACAAACTGTCTGCAGCCCTTGGACCCAAAAAGAACAATTTTACTCTCATCAGTCCACAAAATATTCCTCCATTTCTCTTTAGGCCAGTTGATGTGTTCTTTGGCAAATTGTAACCTCTTCTGCACATGCCTTGTATTTAACAGAGGGACTTTGCGGGGAATTCTTGCAAATAAATTAGCTTCACACAGGTGTCTTCTAACTGTCACAGCACTTACAGGTAACTCCAGACTGTCTTTGATCATCCTGGAGCTGATCAATGGGTGAGCCTTTGCCATTCTGGTTATTCTTCTATCCATTTTGATGGTTGATTTCCGTTTCCTTCCACGTGTCTCTGGTTTTTTTTTGTCCATTTTAAAGCCTTGGAGATCATTGTAGATGAACGGCCTATAATTTTTTGCACCTGCGTATAAGTTTTCCCCTCCAATCAACTTTTTAATCAAACTACGGTAAAGTGCATTCGGTGACTCTTGAAACGAGGGAAAAGTATGAAAAAGAGTGCAAAAGTGACAGAAAAGTACAGAGACAGACAGCAAACATAAATGTAGTATTTTTTGAGGAAAAGGCAGGGTATTAGTGTCATTTGTGAAGGTGTGTGTGCGTGTTTGTGTGGGTGTGATGGCTCCATCAGCCACAAGCCACTGCCCGGTGCCAACAAGCAGTGGAAACCCAACTTGCCAGCGATCCACAAAGGGGCGGCGTTCTTGCAAGGTTTGCAAGAGGTCAACCTGTTGGATGTGCAAACTTTGTAAAATTGGCCTCTGTCTTCAGCCAGACAGAAACTGTTACAAACAGTACCACACTGACAATGGACTGATGTAGTTTAGATCTAATTTTGATTCGTGGTTATATATTTGTATATAGTTTGACACTTTATTGTTTTATACATATTGTATAATTCTGCACAAAATGAGTGATCAAATGAGTGATTTATTGCACATTTTAATAATACACATAATAAATGATATATTTATATATAGTTTTGCACTTTGTTGTTATTCATATTGTTTGGTTCTGCACTTTAAAATTGGTTACTTTTTGCATATTTTCGCCTTGTAAAATGTTTACTTTTGCACTGTTTCTGCACTGTTTCTGAGTTCTAGAAACACAAAATGAATTATTTTGATTGTAAACACGTACAGCTTCCTGTTAAAAATGTGAAATCCAAACTTCCTTTACATGACAATCATTATTCACGAAACTGAAAAAAATCAAGTTCGTTTTTGTGTTTTTTTTCTCATTTTAAATGCTAAAACTTACCAATAATCAGGTGAAATATAATTGAAATTCAGGTACTCTTGGAAAAGGGTACTAAAGCACACAAACATAGAACATTATTTCTTAATTTTATTGCTATAATAAAAAATTATAACCAATCGTCCATTTATAGCCTCAGTAGGTAAAGGGTTAATAAATGTACAACAATTAAAAAAAAAAAAAAGGGAGGGGAAAAAAAAATTCTTTTCCATGTTGTCATTATGGGGTGTTGTAAGTAGAGGGGAAAAATGAGGGAAAAATGAATTCATGGAATAAGGCTGTAACATAACATGTGGAAACAGTGAAGTGCTGTGAATACTTTCCAGATGCACTGTACCTGACTTCAGCTTTACATGACCAAATTTATCATTTTGCAAATGCCACATTTCCCACAATAATCACAATATGGCTTTTTCTCCAAATCATGCACCTCTTCTCCCTTGGTATGCTAACTACAGATGTTATAATATGTCATGGTTATAAAATAGAGTTATATTTTCTGGGTTATTAAAGGTAATCTCTACCGTCAGTAATCCAAACAATTCTGTGTCACATCTCTTCTCAGACTGCCACAGAACTGGCTATAGTTATAGTGCAGCAGTTTCTTGCTTGTAACTGTAAATGGATATTACATCTTTCTTCAGTGAGCCTGTTTAGAAGGTCCTCAGTCAGAGGACAGCATTTGGTGTACTTGCTTAAATTTTATCAGCCAGTTCTGCTTCCATATTTTGTGTACATTGTGTAACCCAGATCCTTTCATCCAGGACATTGTATTTTTCAGTAACTGGCCCCAGTACACCTACAATAATTAGCAGGGTGGGGCCTGTTAGTTTCTTTCAATGAAGGTTGACCAACTATGTGAAGCAAAGCCTTGGGACAGAGCACTGTGACTAATAATGTATTGTTAGTTTGATGCATTGTGTTTTTATATCATTTTAAAGCTGTTTTAAAATGGGTAATTATGGGTGTATATGAAGAGTATATAAACAGTATATCTTCTTAATGGTGTGAATGCAGTTGTGTACTCTACAAAATAAAAAAGGGAACAAAACACAAATGTTTCTCATCCTTTTTGTCCCCCATTTGTTCTCTTTTTCTTTTTTTCCAGGTGCAAATGCTCTGCTCCTTCTAGCAAGCTCTGCGGCTGATCTCAACACTGAATTGCATCCTAAATCCTACTGGGATCACTGGTGACTTTTTATTGCCCCTCGGCCCCTCCACCGCCAGCTCCCATTTTCCTTCTATTCTTCCATCTGATTCCACTCGTCGTTTTTCTTCAGATCCCCTCACTGCTGTCTAGTCCCAGGCTTATTACTCAAACGAGCTGAAGAGAGCAACACAGTAGCTGGCAGAGGATAAAGGAGGTCTGCCTGCTGACACCGAAGAAAAGACGGAAGACATAAAGGAGCTAGTGAAGAGGACAAAGTGAGAGAAAGTATAATAGCAGTTCCAGTCTAGCTGTGAGATTAGTAACACCATTTAGGATGCCATGCAGAGAGAAAAAAAGAGAAACACATGCTTCACTTCATCGCCATGAGTTAACAAGGGGCTCATAGCGAATGTGCAGACTTTCATACAAGCTTACACAAATACAAGAAGTTGTAAAGGCACAGTCCTACTCTGTGGAACTCTGAGCTGACACCTGCTATGCCTCTGTAAGACGTCTTAGCCATGCCAGCTAAAGGGAAGTACCTGTTAAATGACCAGGAGCTGAAAAATGAGGCACTTTACCGCAGATTCTCCTGCATCAGTCAGTACCAGCCATTGGTGCTCCTGCTTGGCCTGTCCATGCTGTCATGTGGAATCTTGCTCATCGTCTTTTTTGCTCTTCGACTGGTGAGTCTGGATCTGTATATGTATATTTAAAAAGTAGGGAATGGGCATGTGCACTATTTGCAGAAATGTGATAATATATGCAGTGTCTTTTCAAGCTGTGATTCTTGTCATGCATGCACATGCAAACGATCGTCAGTAAACACCCCCTTCACGAAATGGAGTAATATTGGTATGTCAATTTTGGTGATGTCTTGTACAATTTTACTCTATGGACAGACCTTTCTTCTTGCTTCGTTTTATATATGCAAAGCCAGTGGAGCGAGCAACCAGTCAGTACTTTTGCATCAGCAGTCATGGTGCAAGTTTTAAAACTAGTACTCCAACACTCCTTTGGTTTAAATACATAAAATACATTGCACAGATCATCAACAGTTCACGCCAGTCATGTTTAAGGAGCTACCATCCCTATTCCACAGTGCACTTATATTACGGTCCCCCCACGATCCACAAAAAGTGCAAAAACAGGATGAAACTGTTACTCTGGCGTGTCTCCTATCAGGCTGGCATATAAGGAGCATACCTGGCAATCTGCTCAAAAACAAAAGTAAAGCTGCGGCCCGCTGTGGCCCCGGCCAGAACCGCTACCAACGCTGCTTCTCCTTCAAATTTTTACCCAAAAGGAGCACAATCAAACACATATCAAACTGTACTCACAAGGACTACCCCGTTTAAAGATGCTTAAACATGATTGAAGCTAGTAAGATTACGAACATCCAGAAGTGATCGCCTAATAATGGCGATTTGGTGAATCGCGATGAAATTGCAGTAACATAGTTTTAAACAATAGCCACATTACTGTGGGAAAACCAGACTGAACCAGATTCTTTGGATGGGCAGGATTATGTATTTCTTTTTTTGTTTTTTTTACATTAACCTCTGTTTCAATGTAGACAGTATCAACCCAAGCTATTGGGGGATCATTTTTGTTGCAGATGACTACAGCAAAAATGATCAGATTTTTACATGTACATGTGTTTATATGTAAAGCAGTTGGATTAAATAAAACTGACTTTTAACTGAGAGCTTTTTCCTTCACACTGTAGGAAAAACCTGTTGCTGCAAGGACAGACTTCTTGCGGCAAAATCCACAGCACCGCACGTCTCGGCAATCGGAGCCCCAGAGCTCCATGGACGCTGAGAGAGGTTTATATATTTTTAATGACTGGGATTCTTTGCGGGTCTCGCCTCCATATCCCGCGATGGTACCGGAGGCGAAAGACAGTAGATTTTCATTGCGACACCACTCAATCAAACGGGCGTATGAAAAAGTCCCCCAAAATAATTTTCAAGCACAAATAAAAGAAATGTGTACTCCCCAAACGTGCCGCAAGACAGTATGAAGTTTTAAAAAAGTAGATCCTTCCGTATAAGACAAGAAAAAGGTGCAGATGCAAACTGACGTAAATCCACAAATTACAGTTGGCGTGCAATGCATGCTGGGAGAGAGGGTCTTGTCCGTGACGTCTCGGCAGCGTCCATGATGAGAGGGACAATTTGCGGAGGGCTAAATGTTAGCTGTAAATTTGTCATTTTGAAATGAAGATTTCTCCGTTGAATGACAGATCTGGGCTTGCAGATTTACTTTACTACATTCAGAAGGATCTCATGTGTAAATGTAAGTCATTTTTTGTTCAAAAAAATCTGACTGCATTTTTTTCAATGCAGGTCTCCTTTAAGTTTGATAAGTAATGTACAACTAAATGTACTCAAGTATTGAAAGTAAAAGTACAAGTAAATGTTAATAATCAAAAACGGACAGATTTTTTTTTTTTTATAAAAGTTTATCTAGGCTTGTAAATGACTGGTAGTATTAGTCAAAATACTGAAAATTGTGCACATCACACAAAAACACTTCAGAAACAAGGTTTCAAAACCTAAATGAGAGTAGGCTACTCACTAGGTGTTCACAGGAAACACTTATTTAATTCTATATGTATTTATTTATTTTCATTGTTACATGGTTTTATCTTTTCTGTTGTTTTGTTTCATTAGGTTTCATTAGATTTGGCGCTATATAAATGAAAATAAATTGATATTCTTTTTGTCTCTTTCTCTAAAATTGTATTGTAACATTATTAGTCTGTTATTATTGACTATTGTCTATTATGTAGACTATTGTTGTTGCTGTAATATATCAATAAAAATACATTTAAAAAATTACAATTTGACTCTTTTACGACAACGAACACAAATCAACACAAACGTGCTGATGCGAACAGCTTAATGCTACCTTTAACATTGAAAACGCCATAGACGTGCGCTTTAAGACTAACGCGTTAGCATCGGTTATATATAAGTCATAAAATACATCTATCAACTGTTTCAGAAGACCATAACAGGTCGGTTTAACATAAAAATATTAAATATTACTCACAGACATATGCTCTTCAGGGTTTTAGCAGGAAAAAATTAGGATAAAGCGAAATAAAATCCACGAATCGTAGATCAAAGCACTGCTTCGACCTGCGAATCACTGCTTTGATTGGTTCAAGGTTCAAAGCAAAGCCGCTCTGCAGAAAAGTTGATTACAGACCCGCTTCAGGTCTGTAAACTTAAAAAACTCAAGTACAAAGTCTCCCAAAACGTACTTAAGTAAATGGACTGCATTTATATAGCGCTTTTCCATCTGAATCAGATGCTCAAAGCGCTTTACAATTATGCCTCACGTTCACCCCGATGTCAGGGTGCTGCCATACAAGGTGCTCACTACACACCGGGAGCAATAGGGGATTAAAGGCCTTGCCCAAGGGCCCTTAGTGATTTTCCAGTCAGGTGGGGATTTGAACCCATGATCTTCTGGACTCAAGCCCAACACCTTAGCCACTAGACCATCACCTCCCCTTACACACTATAGTACAGTAGTGAAGTATTTTTACTTTGTTACTATACAACACTGAGACTAATTCCCAGGCTGAGTGACAGAGTGTTGGCACAAACCATTTGGAGGATGGGGGTTTCAGTGGAAACCATTTTAAACCGGCACGACTTAAACCGTCACATCCATTATGTGACAGCGAGTACGCTTTTAGGTTTACAGAGCCTGGCTTAATGGTTTGTGCTGAAGCTCCCACACGAGGAGTCTCTGCCATGTTCGTGCCAGCTGTCCCCAATGTGGTCAAATCCCACCATATCACACGGGTTCAAACGAGACTGTGCTCCCCTATTACATAATTGTTATTCCTGCAGTGCTGCACATCTGTATTGCTTTTAGCTGACACACCACTGCCAAAATAAAGTAAAAAAATGAGTTTCAGCTTCTGGAAATTTATGCTATGCTAACAGGCTATAAACAGCTGACTCTGTCTTGTGGGCTTATTCTTCATTGCACCTTTTGCTACTGTATATACTGATGCCCCAAGTGGCGAACAAAAGTCAAGCAGAGGCAGCACCAGTATGCTCTAGCACAGTAGTAAAATCCTGAATCAGGTCCCGGGTGTAGTATGTAACCACTGCCACTTCTGCCTTATTCTAAGCAGTGGTGGGCACAGATAACCAAAAAAATGAACTTTGATAACAGATAATCAGATAACTGAAAAGTTATCTTTGATAAAGATAAAATGATAAACCACCCAAAAATATATCAGAAGTTACAGATAACCGATAACCGACAATTCCAGTATTGTCTCTGGTACATTTGCAACTACTAACAAACTGAATTTGAGTTTTAACACCACAATCGCTTTTGGTAGCATCAAAAGCGACAACAGACTCAAACAATGAGTCAGCACTTCTGTCTTTGAACATCTTGCCCCCTGCTGGCAGCTCTTGTTTACAGCATGGCTTCCAGCACAGAAGCAAGCTGAGAGCAGCCGCAAAGCCCAGCTCTCTACCCAATCACAACGCTGCCGTCAGGCGGAGGTCTTTGAAAATAAAGCCATGCTGGCTTATGGTTTGGTGTATAAATAAAATGAATACTGATAGAATAACTCCATTAATGTCAATTCTGTCATTTGTACAAAGTTAAAATATAACATATATCTTTTAATGTTGAATAATGCACTAATTCTGAAGTTTTGTAAAAAAACAGACAGAGGATTCTGGGTAAAATGTTCCTCTTCTGCTAAACACTGATTGGTTCAGTCATTCATTATGTAAACCAACACATTAATGTGACGTGTGTCGTGTGTTGGTGTTTACAGATAACTGTGCTTTTGTAAAATATTCCATTTTTTTATTTGTAAAAACAGGCATTTTTACGGAGCCCTGGAAGTGTCATCGCAAAATGTTTTGCATGTGGAGAGAATGTGCGCTCATTTTATTGTATTGTGCGCACGTTTATGATGTTGTGCGCACGTTTTATTATATTGTAAAATGTGCACTCAATATTGTCTTGACACATAAATGTTGGCTATTCGCCCTATTGACATTTAAAATCCCGCAAAACTTCGAAGCGGTCGCCGCGCTGCGAGATCTCAGTAACATTGAGAACTGCATTGAGACACTCTGATCATGCTGCACTTGAACCGCTGCACACAGACAACACCATTAACATCGCAACATAAATCTATTTTTATATTGTGCCTAAAACACTCGTGAATATATTCTCTGGGTTTTTAGACATTGTTATTGTGTTTATTTTATGTAAACATGCGAGAATCACAGGCTGTCTCTCTGTTATTTTCAATAGGAGCTGCTGTGAGCTACACTCGCTTCGTGATCAGGTCGTTCTGGGGGAAAATGAAGTTTGCTCTTTAACGTTTTGATTATTGCTCTTTAAAACACTGTTTGTCCTCTTTGTTGGAGACTAATATATAATATGTCTGAAATTCGGTTTGCGTTTATTAAATTCCACGCAGATTAAACGTAACAGACACAGATTATTTGTTAGAATTGTTTTAGCAAGTTTTCAGGTTATCATGCAGCAGTCTCTTATTAACGTGACGAAAAGCATAAAAAAATTACATTTTTGTAGTACAATATTCATTTACAACTGTCATCGTGTTGATTCTCTATATTGTTTGACTGCAGCAACTCTCTGGCACGCAAAGGATTATGGGATACGTCAATAGGGCGAATGAACACTTCTGGCCAGTAGATGGCACTAGAGACCTTGAAAACCTGCCAAAACAAAATTCCAGATAATCTGTGTCTGCTTCATTTAAGATGCATGGAATTTAATAAACGCAGACAAAATAACAACATCTATAAACCCAGAGAATATATTCACGAGAGTTTTAGGCACTAGAGTTTAATGCTGTTGTCCGTAGAGCCTGATCAGAGTATCTGAAATGCATTTCTCATGTCGTGAACGTACTGAGATTACCCTATCCTACCCATAATGCACTGCTGGGCACAGCATATATCTACACTAAAACCTTAAAAATTAGCGCATTACTTTAAAACCAAAACATATATCTGATATTTTCACTTTATAAATTAGTTTGGTTAAAAGTTGAACCATACGTTAAAAATGTATGCCTCTGGATGACTTGGGTGATATTGCCCGCGTATCAGTATGGGGTTAAAAGAAATTAGGTTTTTTTTGGGGGGGGGACCAGTTCTCCTTTGCCTGCAGAGGATAGAGCGGTTTCTTCTTAAAGCAGCTCTTATCTGTTTTGCAGAGGGTAGAACTACACATCAGCTACGAAACATTTAACAGGTAGGTGCTCAACTGATTGTTGGGAAAGTGTAGGAACACAGACCCACAACAGGGGGCGCAAATGAACGGACAATGGAGTAAGTCAAAATAACAACGCTTTACTGTTGTGAATGTGCACAACGAATACAACCAATCACAGCAATGGACAACAGTCAATTCAGAAAAGTGTCGTGTGGGCAGGCTCGAAGATAGGAGACGCCTCTCCAAGGTAAGACCGGAACCACACGGCTTCCTCCGCCACAGGACCCCGAGAATACTGGAGCCGCCAAGTCCCGAACTCCCAGGTGGCCACTGCCTCCGCGTGTCGGACCTGGTACTGCTGGCGAGGAGCAAAGAACAGTTAGATGGGGGCGCGTATGCACCCAGGACTCCGAACAGCAGGAAAGGTACCTCCACCTCTCGTTGGAACAGTAATCCAAAAAAAACTAGCTCAATCCAAAAGATGCACTCTATTTGCTTTGATACGTTACCTCTCTGGTAGAAACAATATCTCGGCAAATGAGGTGGAGATGCCGTCCTGCTGATGTACCTCCGTAGTGATTGGGATCAGCTGTCTCCGGTGATGGGTGACAGCTGTCATCCTGGCTGCTCCTGTAAGGCGGCAGCGCCCTCCGGTGCCTGGAGCCCGCACTCCAGGCAGGGCGCCCTCTAGTGGTGGTGGGCCAGCAGTACCTCCTCTTCAGCGGCCCACACAACACTGATTTTAAGTTTTATAAATATTTGTAGCTGTTCAGCTTTATTTATCACATTATCGGTCTAAAAATTATTGGACAAAAATTTATCGCAAGATAATTGGTCCGATAATGGTTTTTAAAGTTATCCAAAAAGATAATCCAATAATGAAAACATTAACTTCGATAATTAGCGGTTATGGGATTATCAGAACTGTGCCCACCACTGATTCTAAGGGCCCCTTCACACATAGTGTGAAGTTTGGACAAAGTGCACACTTAGTACACATGACGCAGGAATCATGTGCAAACCATGTAATGTCGTCCCAGCCGCCAAGGCCTCATACACCTGTTGCTGCAACTATTTACACACACAAGCGCCTGAAAGACAAAGTGTGCGCTGTGCGAACCCATCGCACCCTCTCGCACTCTCGAAATTCCAGGTGACACGCACGAACACTGCTCGCATGGCACTTAGAAAATGTGTGACCACTCGCAGTCTTGGCATGACAACAGACTGCAGATAATCACTGTCGTATTGCTGTGAAGTTTGTCTAAGTTCCCCACGAGTGTGATTTTGCAAACACACAGACTGACACGTGGGTGTATGCACTCCATTCACGGGAGGCGTGACTTCTGACAGAAGCAGCTGTGGTGATCTGTCATTCTGGACATTCCAGCTACACAACACCTGCTGTGTTTGGACAGTCATGGACTAACAACTGTCCACTGTGAGGTGCGTGTGTCTGAATGCTGTATTTACATGGACATATATGAAAACATATATCGCCGTGGTGGCGAGAAGCTGCAGCAAGCGAGCGCTCGCACGGAACGGACACTGACAGCCACCCAGGTTGAAACTGACCATCAGATCAGATCACGCACTGGGCGATCTGACCGTCACATCACCCACGTGAGCTCTGTTCCACATGACGTGGTGTCTGTGCTGTAGCGTGCCGTCCACAAGACAAACGTGTCGGGCAGAACACGCGCACGGCTGAATGCACGCACCTGATCAGTAGATGTGGACATCAGAGCACACTGCTTCTCATTCATGTCATTTCATGACTGTATGTCTGTGACCATGGGTCATCACCAGAGGAACAGCCAGATCATATTTGCATTGCTTGCTTGGTAAATGTGGTGTGTTTACATGGTGTGGGATTTTTATTTATTTATTTATTTTTTTTGTAATACCTCCATGTCCATCCAGCTTCCTGCAGCTTTCAAAGAACAGCTCTGTAGCTCAGTGGTAAAGTCTCTGACTGGGAATCAGAGGTTTTGAAAGGCGTGAGTTCACGTCCCGGGTGGTGTTTTTTTTTATTATTTTTTTATTATTATTATTATTATTCCACATAAGCGGCACGATGTGGTTCCACATGTACCAGATGGTTTTTATTTCTTCCACATAAGCAGCATCATGTGGTGCCCGTGGCACTGTTCCTGCTCGTCGGACACCGGTGCGTGCACGAACTCTCGCACCGGGTTCGTGCATGCTTGCCTGTCGGCACTATGTTTCGTGCGCTAATTTCGAACTGTTTCACGCTGTTTCACCATTTTCGTCCATTATGCCATTCATTCCATTATGTACTTGCTCAGGGGTGTGTAAGGTTAGACCTTATCTTTGAGAAGCACCTTTGGACAACTTGCATTGTGATAAATTGAATTCCATAATTAAAATAACAATACAACCTCTAAATCACATCGTAGCCCATGTACCTCGATGGATAAGAGAGAAATGCACACCCCCGCAAGGTACAATACTGAGCCTCTGAATATGACAGATATGCCACATGTAAGATTGTCTCTCAGTAAAAGCACGCAAGTAGTGTCAAAAACTACCAGGCAAACAGTGCAGTGTAATATTAATAAAAGAATAAGTACGACAAATGATTAAAAATTGAGATGCACATTCTCACAGTACAGTTGGATTAATTTGCTACGTTTATATATTGTATGATCCATTTCAGCTGTTATTCATATGTAATAATTGTTCTTTTGTTGCCTACAAGAAGGTTTTGTTAAGACTGACAGACACGTAGAAATCAGAATGTGCTTTACTCAAGCTGTGGCTTTTTCCAGTGCTGCCATGGTAACCAGAAAGCTCAACATACAATGCAAAGATGGCCTTCTCACAGAGCTCTATTAACACAGACTTTGTGCTTCTCTCTCGCTCTTTGGTTCTCTTTTTGACCCTTTGTTTTTCCCAGTGCTCTCCCTTTGTCAGCCCTTTTGCATTCACGCAGTCACACTCATGTGCACACTTACACAACTGTAAGTCTCACACACAAATGGGAATATGCTCTCCCACACATGCACACAAGTTGTGTGTGATCCCTTTCCATGTGCTTGCTTTTTACTGTTGAATAATTTAATCAGGAAGACAATGGCTCAGAGCAATGAAGACATGTTGCAGAGACAGATGTGAAGAAAAAAACTGAATATCTGGGCTGAATATTGATGGCTCCACCTCAAAACAAACATTTTGGCAATAAGGACTGAACTAATTAGCCATTGTGTAAAGGCTTTGTTACACTCATAGATGCTTTACGTGGATGGATGCTAATCTCAAACTGCTTTGCCTGTATGCATGTACAACCCTGGCAAAAATTATGGAATCACCGACCTCAGAGGATGTTCATTCAGTTGTTTAATTTTGTAGAAAAAAAGCAGATCACAGACATGACACAAAACTAAAGTCATTTCAAATGGCAACTTTCTGGCTTTAAGAAACACTATAAGAAATCAGGAAAAAAAATTATGGCAGTCAGTAACGGTTACTTTTTTAGACCAAGCAGAGGAAAAAAATATGGAATCACTCAATTCTGAGGAAACAATTATGGAATCACCCTGTAAATTTTCATCCCCAAAACTAACACCTGCATCAAATCAGATCTGCTCATTAGTCTGCATCTAAAAAGGAGTGATCACACCTTGGAGAGCTGTTGCACCAAGTGGACTGACATGAATCATGGCTCCAACACGAGAGATGTCAATTGAAACAAAGGAGAGGATTATCAAACTCTTAAAAGAGGGTAAATCATCACACAATGTTGCAAAAGATGTTGGTTGTTCACAGTCAGCTGTGTCTAAACTCTGGACCAAATACAAACAACATGGGAAGGTTGTTAAAGGCAAACATACTGGTAGACCAAGGAAGATATCAAAGCGTCAAGAAGAAAACTTAAAGCAGTATGTCTCAAAAATCGAAAATGCACAACAAAACAAATGAGGAACGAATGGGAGGAAACTGGAGTCAACGTCTGTGACTGAACTGTAAGAAACCGCCTAAAGGAAATGGGATTTACAACCCCTGGCAAAAATTATGGAATCACCGGCGTCGGAGGATGTTCATTCAGTTGTTTAATTTTGTAGAAAAAAAGCAGGTCACGGACATGACACAAAACTAAAGTCATTTCAAATGGCAACTTTCTGGCTTTAAGAAACACTATAAGAAATCAAGAAAAAAAGATTGTGGCAGTCAGTAACGGTTACTTTTTTAGACCAAGCAGAGGAAAAAAATATGGAATCACTCAATTCTGAGGAAAAAATTATGGACTCACCCTGTAAATTTTCATCCCCAAAACTAACACCTGCATCATATCAGATTTGCTCGTTAGTCTGCATCTAAAAAGGAGTGATCACACCTTGGAGAGCTGTTGCACCAAGTGGACTGACATGAATCATGGCTCCAACACGAGAGATGTCAATTGAAACAAAGGAGAGGATTATCAAACTCTTAAAAGAGGGTAAATCATCACGCAATGTTGCAAAAGATGTTGGTTGTTCACAGTCAGCTGTGTCTAAACTCTGGACCAAATACAAACAACATGGGAAGGTTGTTAAAGGCAAACATACTGGTAGACCAAGGAAGACATCAAAGCATCAAGACAGAAAACTTAAAGCAATATGTCTCAAAAATCGAAAAATGCACAACAAAACAAATGAGGAACAAATGGGAGGAAACTGGAGTCAACGTCTGTGACCGAACTGTAAGAAACCGCCTAAAGGAAATGGGATTTACATACAGAAAAGCTAAACGAAAGCCATCATTAACACCTAAACAGAAAAAAACCAAGGTTACAATGGGCTAAGGAAAAGCAATCGTGGACTGTGGATGACTGGATGAAAGTCATATTCAGTGATGAATCTCGAATCTGCATTGGGCAAGGTGATGATGCTGGAACTTTTGTTTGGTGCCGTTCCAATGAGATTTATAAAGATGACTGCCTGAAGAGAACATGTAAATTTCCACAGTCATTGATGATATGGGGCTGCATGTCAGGTAAAGGCACTGGGGAGATGGCTGTCATTACATCATCAATAAATGCACAAGTTTATGTTGATATTTTGGACAATTGAAAGGATGTTTGGGGATGATGAAATCATTTTTCAAGATGATAATGCATCTTGCCATAGAGTAAAAACTGCAAAAACATTCCTTGCAAAAAGACACATAGGGTCAATGTCATGGCGTCAGTGTCAACGAGCAGATCTGATTTGATGCAGGTGTTAGTTTGGGGGATGAAAATTTACAGGGTGATTCCATAATTTATTCCTCAGAATTGAGTGATTCTATTTTTTTTTTCCTCTGCTTGGTCTAAAAAAGTAACCGTTACTGACTGTCACAATCTTTTTTTCTTGATTTCTTATAGTGTTTCTTAAAGCCAGAAAGTTGCCATTTGAAATGACTTTAGTTTTGTGTCATGTCTGTGATCTGCTTTTTTTCTACAAAATTAAACAACTGAATGAACATCATCTGAGGCCAGTGATTCCATAATTTTTGCCAGGGGTTGTACATACAGAAAAGCTAAACAAAAGCCATCATTAACACCTAAACAGAAAAAAACAAGGTTACAATGGGCTAAGGAAAAGCAATCGTGGACTGTGGATGACTGGATGAAAGTCATATTCAGTGATGAATCTCGAATCTGCATTGGGCAAGGTGATGATGCTGGAACATTTCTTTGGTGCCGTTCCAATGAGATTTATAAATATGACTGCCTGAAGAGCACATGTAAATTTCCACAGTCATTGATGATATGGGGCTGTATGTCAGGTAAAGGCACTGGGGAGATGGCTGTCATTACATCATCAGTAAATGCACAAGTTTACATTGATATTTTGGACACTTTTCTTATCCCATCAACTGAAAGGATGTTTGGGGATGATGAAATCATTTTTCAAGATGATAATGCATCTTGCCATAGAGCAAAAACTGTGAAAACATTCCTTGCAAAAAGACACATAGGGTCAAAAAATAGTCCGGATCTTAATCCAATTGAAAATCTTTGGTGGAAGTTGAAGAAAATGGTCCATGACAAGGCTCCAACCTGCAAAGCTGATCTGGCAACAGCAATCAGAGAAGGTTGGAGCCAGATTGATGAAGAGTACTGTTTGTCACTCATTAAGTCCATGCCTCAGAGACTGCAAGCTGTTATAAAAGCCAGAGGTGGTGCAACAAAATACTAGTGATGTGTTGGAGCATTTTTGTTTTTCATGATTCCATAATTTTTTCCTCAGAATTGAGTGATTCCATATTTTTTCCCTCTGCTTGGTCTAAAAAAGTAACCGTTACTGACTGCCACAGTTATTTTTCCTGATTTCTTATAGTGTTTCTTAAAGCCAGAAAGTTGCCATTTGAAATGACTTTAGTTTTGTGTCATGTCTGTGATCTGCTTTTTTTCTACAAAATTAAACAACTGAATGAACATCCTCCGAGGCCGGTGATTCCATAATTTTTGCCAGGGGTTGTGTAATTTACAGACAGGCATATTTGTACTCGCAGTAGTGCATTTTCTGTGAGTTTGTTTGCACATAAGGAGAGGTAATACAAAGACCATGTCTGCTCCAGAATACTTCCTACTGAGTCGTTGAAGCACCCTGTTTCTCTCCTGATTTCCACATGAATGAATGCACTTTTTAAAATGTACTACATCTCAAATGAATGTTGCATGGCATGTGTGCCAATATGTGATATAAATATTTTTCCTTCTCATATCAAACCAACACAGCCCGATATTCATCTAACACTGCACTAATCTGTTGACATTTTTTTTAAAATACTTGTCATTATCTGTAGATAATAACATAAGATGCTGTAATTTTACAGTTGACTGACATGAAATTACTTCATTGGAAGATACAACTGTTTTAGCATTTTAGCTGTGACTATGATGTGTAAAAAAATAACATTTTTGTCAGCTGCCTTTTGCTGCACATATCACAAATTATTCCTGTTTGTTTGATATAAAAGTGTTTCTGTGCCAGCATAATACTTTGATGTCTGTTTTCCCACTATTGTTAAAAGTAATGCTCCATCCAGGTTGTTCTTGTTGCTGGAGCCTAGGCGCATCCCAGAGCCAGCTGTGGCAGAATTTTCACTTGTCTGTTTGAAAGTCAAATGATTATAGAGATTTATAAGGTTTGGATTGCCTTTCTAGCCTTAACAATTGCGGCAATATCCTGGAAAATGTGTTTTTTCTAACTGTTAAGATGTCATTTCATGACATATTTGCGATATCATAACATCACTCTTTAATGTGATTTACTGATATGTTTTACATTAGCGGTGCTCAATACGTGAATCACAATTTACCGATCAATCGCAAAGATAGTGTGGGTAGATCTCATGGTATTAAAACTGGCCTGTATTCAGGGGAGGATGGGGTTCAAGCTCACATTCGCCTACTTTTAGCGGTTGATGCTGTGAGCTGCCCATCTGCTGTTTTGTGCAGCAACTCAGAGTTTAAAAAACAGTTGTCGTCCTTTCCCTGTCTCAAAGCGCAGTGACTACTGCACTCCTGCAGTGGGCTTTACAAAGACATTGTTACACTTTTCTTCGCTTTAGAACTCTGTGCCTCTTTGTGAGTGTCCTCGCTGTGGTTAAACTTAAAACCAGCTAAAGACCTGTGACATGTTAACAACAAATACTAGCACTTTTTCCCTCAAATGCACCTAAAGTCTTTCTGAGGACAGCATGATGTAAAAAGTGCTGATGAAACCTTCTTACCTGTCAATCAGGTTGTGCTTTCTGCATAAATACACGTTATCCATTCTTCCTGCTCAGATGGCAAACCAGGGGCGAATCCAGACTGAAAGGGGGTGTTGTGGTGGGGGGTGGGGGACCCGCTTCCCACAAGATCCCTAGATTAAAGGTCCACTTTTGAAGATTTTTTTCATGCTACTAAATACTACTACTACTTAATAATAATAGTAATTTTAACAACTAAAAGGTTTATGTCAGTATTACTCTGGGACTAAGTTTTACTGCAGTTCTGCACTAAGTGTAATTGATGCTGTATGTATGTTTAATGTTTGTAATGTAAGTAAATCATTTTGACTTTGTCATTTTAAGAGTAGCTCTCAAGCTGATAAAGTGTGGGCACCCCTGTTTTACATCATCTCTCCAGCCCTATTTATTGTGGAAATATTCAGGAAAATGCATTTTTTGGACTATATTTTTGATGCCCTTGACCTTTAACCAGTAGGCTTGATGTCACTATGTGCAGATAGTCATTCATGAAACATTTCACTTCTGAGTGAGATTGCTTCATTTGTGCTGGCCTGATTGTCACCAAACTTGGTATGCATTATGCATAGTGACCCCAAGAAGCTTATTAATTTGAGGATCAAAAGGTCAAGGTCACTGGAATGCAGTTTGTAAAAATCTGGTGAGCACAATAACTTATTTTGTAACTGCTCAATTATCACCAAATTTGCTATGTGTATTATGCATGGCAACTCCAATAAACCTATTGATTTTTGTGGTCAAAAAGTCAAAGGTCAAAACCACTGAACTATAAGTCTTCTGCGGAAAAGTATAATTTGTTAGTGGCAAGTTTTCAATTTCAAGTTATTTCATTTTATAGCGCCAAATCACAACAAAGCTGCCTCAAGGTGCTTTGCACAACCTTACCAATGTTTGCTGAGAGCACTGTGGGTTAGTGTAGACTATGCACTTGGCTCCAAAAGTTATTCATCTGGAGATATTAAAGTACGGAATATTGCTACCAGCTTTGGCAAAAATCTACTCCCCAGTTTCACAGCTATTTTGTACACAGCTGTACACATGGATGGTTATAATACCCATCACATTGGGTACTGCTGGGAATGACTGTGTTAAACATTTACTTGGGCAGATTCAAAAGAGATATACCCCTTGCATCGTGAGGGAAGATCAGCTATGACACTTTGGAAATATGGAGCATTTGTCTGTGCATGATCCATCATGCACGTGTCCTCAGTGTTGAGGACCTGAGCAACTGCAAAAGGCCAGGTGGACAACCATATTTCACATGGCTGTGGCAGATAGATGGCTATTTTCAAGAGGTGGGAATGAGTGGTAGAATTCCAAGACCCAAGGCTGTCCCGTTGTTTGATGGATACAGCTACCCATAGCACCATTGTATGCTGCCTTACCTGACCTGTTCTTGTACTGTATGGTGTTATTATAGTCTATTACTGGTCTTTTACTGGTTGCGGAATGCTGTCTGTTCCCTCAGTGGTTAAGATGCCAACTCTGCTGTGGGCCAACATAGCTACATGCTGTGCAAGACCGTTTAAATAACACCCTGCAATGCAACACGAAGTAGAATGGCCACCCAGTACTCTCAAAAGAACATTGACACTTTGTATGCTGTATAGGTCATGTGTAATATGAGTGAAAAGCACATCTTTTTGTTGTATGATTGAAATAACAGTCCCGTGTTTTGCTGTGTGTGTTTGTCCCCATGCAGAAGGCGGAGGAGCACTGTGCCTTTGTAAGTGTGGTGGGCACTAGCCTGTGTGTGTTCCTGGCTGTGTTTGTGCTGGTGTGCACAGAGATGCTCTCACAGAGATGGAGGCGCCTCTTGGGTCTGGTGATCTGGGCAACACACCTGTCCATGGGCTACACCTTCATCTTCAGCGGCCCCGTTATCCTTTCCTGGGATCAGGTAGCCTTTTCTGTCAGGGGAGGGAGGGTTTAGATTGTGATTAGTTTCAATTTTCTGAAGGTTTTGCAAGAGAAAAAGGCAGACTGCTTTGACTAATGTGACATTATGAAAGCAAATCACACTGGAGTATTTGAAGGTGAAACATTAGACTTAGACTCATTTTATTGTCATTCAGTGGAAAAACATCAACAAAATATTGATGCACTGCACAAATAAATAAAAACAGAGAATAAAAGTCCAAGATGTGTGATGGTGATATAGTTTTTTAAAAAACCTGTTAACTGTGTGTGTGATTAGAGTGTGATTTGCTTTATTTGCAGCACATCACATGGGGGGAAAAAAACCCATGTTGATTTGATGTGAATCATATCCACACCTGTTCAAACTCCAGCATGAAATGTTTAAGGTGGTTTCTTAGAAACAGTTGGTGCAAGTTTGTTTGTGGAAGTACACGATTGTGACAGACAAGTCCTTTCGACACGACATACTGTATAATCATCAAAATTAAATATCCTTTCTTAATTAAAATAGAAAAAAGATGCATATATATTTGATAAAATGATGAAGGTAATTACAGACCTACTGTACAAATTAAAAGGAGGATGTCAGAAACATCTGTCATCACCATGCAAGCATCCTGGTTGGTGTTCACTTAGACTTGATTTGTATTTCTGACTGACCTCCTATCGTGATGATTCTGAAACATTTCCTCTCTGTTTGCAGGTGCCTTTCTTCCTCTTCATCATCTTCACCGTGTACACCATGCTGCCATTCCAGCTGTGCTATGCTGTGGTGCTGAGTATCCTCACATCCGTGTCCCACATCATCGTCCTCTCGCTGCGTCTTACTGTTTTCAACCATCAGTCCCCTCCTTACCTTGCCAATCAGGTGAAGCCTATGACACTTGAATGATAATGTACAAGCTGTGCCACTGTCGATGCTCTGAAATGTTGATGTAGTTATACCAGTGCAGCAGCTCACTTAAATTCTGGCCAATAACACTGGTCAACCAAAAAAAAAAAAGTTTCTTCCATGGACTTTGAGAACTGATTTTGGGTCATTTTGGGGTTCTGAATCTGAGTTCAGATTTCCTCTATTACATCACGTTTTTTTTTTTTTTGCAATCTGTATGTTCCATATTGATGGATTATGCAAAGGTTGCTCATTCACTCACGGGTTTGACGCCACTAATCATGCACAAAACCAGCTTCAAAAGCGTAGTTTTTAAACCAAGTTCGCGAAATGTGAACAAGAGCTGTAATCTCGCTTATGGCGCTGAAGAGGTGTGTGAGACTGCAGCTTTTGCGTCAATGCTTGATACGAGAAATATGTTTTCATATCTCAAAAATGTGATGTGATTGGCAAAACTAACACCAGTTTCAGATTCAGCATCCCCAAATTACCCAAAATCTGTTGGGGGAAAACTCCATGCAAGAAAAATTGCCTTGACCAGTGTAATCAGTATTTTACATGTCAAGAAATATTTTAAAAAGGAAACATTATGCTTCCTCCAGATATTCATGGCTTTAAGACTGATAACTGTTTTTTGGGATATAAATGGAAACAGTTTCCATTGACTCAAGCTAAAGCTGTACAACCCCAAATGAGAAAAAGTTGGGACAGTGTGGAAAATGCAAATAAAATCTGCCGAAGTGATTCTTATATTTACTTTGATGTGTTTCTTTGCAGACAGTACGAACCCAAGATATTTCATGTTTTGTGTGGTCACCTTCATTTTGTTTGTTTATATACATCCATTCCTGCTTTTCAGGCCTGTAACACATTCCAAAAAAAGTTGGGACAATTTAGGGCTAGTAATGGGGTTAAATAATGATGATAATGATGATGTTATTTCACAGAGGTGTCAGTAGGTGATTGCAATCATGATTTGTTACAAAGGCAGTATCCACTAATCCTGAGTCTCTGAGAAGCAAAGATGGGCAGAGGATCCAGTTTGTCAACAGATGCATGAGAAAATTGATCATCCATCTTTAATTTTCTGCTGCTTCTCTGTATGAGTCACAGTGGCAGTAGACCAAGTAGCTCATCTCACACTTCCATATCCTCTGCAAAGTTCTTCAACTCTTCCTGGGGGATCTTGAGACATTCCTAAGCCAGCTGGGAAATATAAACCGTGCAGGGTGTTCTGAATCTTCCCTGAGGTCTACTCTTAGTTGGATGTGCCTAGAGGACTTCCCTAGGGAGACAACTAGGGGTCATCCTCACCTGATGCCCGATCCTCCTCCTCCTTTTGATGAAACGAAAATTATTGAAATGTTTATAAATGTTGTTCCTCACAGAAAAATTCAAAGAGATTTGCATATTTCTCCCTCTAAAGTGCATAATATCATTAAATGGTTCAAGGAATCTGGAGGACAAAGCTCTCTATTTACCGATCGATCTACGTTCCGATCCTCACCTATGGTCATGAGATTTGGCTCATGACCAAAAGAATGAGATTGCGAGTACAAGCGGCCGAGATGAGTTTCCTCCGCAGGGTGGCTGGGCGCTCCCTTAGAGATAGGGTGAGGAGCTCGGTCACTCGGGAGGAGCTCGGAGTCGAGCCGCTGCTCCTCCACGTCGAAAGGAGTCAGTTGAGGTGGCTCGGGCATCTTTTCCGGATGCCCCCTGGACGCCTCGCTGGAGAGGTGTTCTGGGCACGTCCCATTGGGAGGAGGCCCCGGGGAAGACCCAGGACACGCTGGAGGGACTACATCTCTCGGCTGGCTTGGGAATGCCTTGGGGTTCCCCCGGAGGAGCTGGGGGAGGTGTGTGTGTGGATCGGGAGGTCTGGGCGGCTTTGCTTGAGCTGCTGCCCCCGCGACCTGACTCCGGATAAAGTGGAAGAAAATGGATGGATGGATGGAATCTGGAGGAATTCCAGTGGATAAAAGGTAAGGGTGCAGGCCTCTGCTGAACATCTGTGATGTCTGATCCCTCAGACAGTACTGTTGCAATAACAGTCATTCATCAGTTGCTGATATAACCCCATGGGAAAGGATTTACTTTGGGAAACCTCTGTCAAACACCACATTATTGTCATCATTTGGTGGCCATGGCTGAGAAACAATGCACAACCGAACACCAGCAATCACTGTTACCCATAGCTACTCCCAGATCATCTACACAGATGCCAGCGTCTCAACTGTCTAGGTCTGGGAATGTCAGTTTCCTGTTCTTTGATGGTTTCCATAGTATTAGGTCAGAGACTAGCTCGTCTTATGCTCGGTAGCAGTCACCAGGAAATTCAGCCCAACGTCGTCTTTGGGCTTGGAGGCATCTGGGTTAAACCATCACGCAGTCAAAATGTGTGTTGTGGTCAGGTGAATCAGTATTCCAGTTCTTTTTTTTTTTTGAACAAATGGATGGTGTTTGCTGCAAACCAAAGATGAAAAGGACCATCTAGACTGTTATCAGCAAAGAGTCCAAAATCTAGTTTCTGTCATGCTGTGTGGTTGTAACAGTGCCCTTGGCAAAGGTAATTTACCCTTCTGTGATGGCAGCATTATTGCAGAAAAGTACATTGAGATTTTACAGCAGCATATGCTGCCTTCAAGATGACATGTTTTCCGTGGACATCCATGCATTTTTCAGAAAGACAATGCAAAACCACCTGTAAATATTACAAAGGCATGACTGTTGAATAATTGGATATGGGTATTGGAGTGGCCTGCCTGCAGTCCTGACCTGTCCCTAATGGAGGATGTGTCAAGAATTTTCAAAAGAAAAATGCAACGATGACCCCTGTACTGATACATTTCTTAAGACATGTTTGGAAGAAGAATGGGGGAAAATACCCAAATGCCAAATAGGCCATGAGATGAGACCCTAAAATGTTGTTAGAAAAGGATTTTTCTTGCAGAGACTGAAAAAAAATCCTCCTGTTTTATATGAAGATGAACATAGTGAACACATTTCAGCTTGTTACCACAAACAACACTTGCATGTTTTTGAGAAAAATTACTTTATTGAAAATTTAATAGGAAGTTGTTGCTAAGGGGCGTGGCTGCATAGCAACCACCCATTTTGCAGTGAATACAATTTGTAAAATCACATTTTTTAAAAATATACATCAATTTGATTCGTTTCATGCTGAGAAGTGAGGAAAAAAATAGCATCATTTACACAAAAAATGTCAAATTAATCCCTTCCCACCTGCTACATAGTACACAGCAAAGTATAAAACAGTTCTGACCTCAACTAGAGTAGCTGCATCTTGACAAGACCTGCTTTATGAAAGAGAAAAATTTCTTAATTTAGGGTACTCTATAGATTAGGTGAAAATTTTGTATTTTGAAATTTGTGGCAGCAGTTCAGATTGGTTAAAGGAACATTGATATTTTATCTCGATCTTCTGTGAAAAATTGCATTTCAAGAGTTTGAATACATGTTTTATTTTGCAAAATGACTTTTTACATTTACCATCTGCCAGGAATGTTTAGTCATCTGATTCAACTTCACTTTAATCAGAATCTATCTCTTTTTCCCCCAAATCCCCATCATCAGAGAAATGCTCCTCCTCTACCGCTGTATTTTTGTTTTCGCAATCATTGCAAGAGCAGAACTCTGCAACTTAGATTATTCTTGAAACAAGTGCATGATTTGGTCTGGCACTTATTCTTCTTGCACTTGCAGTTTGCCAGCTCAAGAACTGAAGTGGGGGCTGGGAGAAGATCCATCCATTTAACCCGGAGGACAAAATCATCAGTTGTCCATCCATGGCTGTTTGGTGGCAGGATGCTTGGATTGGGTTCAAGGCAGCAGTGATGAATGCCTGCCTGATAATTTGCCCTAAGAAGATGCTTCTCCAAGGAATCTTTGTTGGGTGGCAGGGTGTCATCCATGTGTTTGCCAGTTTTAAAAAGAACTGCCCTGGCATCATTTGCATGCTTCAGATCTTTGCCATATGGTGAGCAAACAAATTCCTCTGCTTTGCGGACCAAGCCTTCATCAACCACAAATGTCCTCCCAACTTGGGAGAAGAAGTCAACAAATCTTGGTTCCCTCAATATCAGTTTGATAGGCCTCACTTTCCCTTTCCTATGAAAGGAGGAGACAGTGTCGCAGCCTGTGAAGGCATGTAGTCCTATCAAGGCCAATGGGGCCAAGGATAAATTTCACTCAGATAGGAGTGTATGGCAACATCTAATATCCACCTACTATTGCTAGTTCCTGTCTCAAATCGCAGACAACAGTCCAAATCCTTGAACTTTGCAATGCACAGAATCAGTACATCTGTGCCAGGGGACTGGATTACTATGGAGTTCACAGCCTCCCTGGCAAACTTAGCCTGAAGTAGTAGGCGGTATCTGCCTTTTCATGAGAGCGTTTCAGCTCTTCAACTTCTGCAATTGTGGAGGAGGATGAGATGCCAGCAAAACAGCTTTTGTGGCAGGTGTCTGAATGGCCAATGAAGAGAGTAAAGGAGTGTCCCTGGCCATCTTGTACCCATGATTTGATAAAGAACTCAATGAGAAGCTCTTTGTTTTTCCCACAGGTCAAGTACGTCTTCCACTGAGTAGGTAATTTTTGACCCTCTGAAAAAATCTCAGTGGCCCTCAACTGTGAAGCAGACTGAACCTTAGCCCTCTGGTTCCTCTCTGTATTCTTTTTTTTTTGTAATTTGAGTTTTTATTGATTTTTAACTTAGCAAAGATACACAAAAATGTACAACAGTGTACAGGATAAAAAAAAAAAAATAATAATAATAATAAAAACAAAATAAAAAATAAAAATAAAAAATTGGCTGGCGCATGTCCCTCCCCCCTCCCCTATTTCACAGTGTTACATGGGACAGGTTTATAACATCATTGAATTTCAATCTCATACATGAAGATCCTGACCTTTACCTGAAGTCCAATTACTATTTAAATGTTACCTGTAGTGTCCTGTGATTTTAAATGATTCCAAAAGTTGTCCCAATCTGTGTCCTTGTCCTCTGTGTTGTCTCTCAGTCTGTTAAGCATAGTCTCATAAGAAGCAGTTTCTGCCATTACTGTTAACCAATCTTTCAATTTGGGATGAGTGGCAGTCCTCCAATGTCTCAAAATTATTCTTGATGCTGTTACAAGTCCAACCATGAGCACAGAGAAAGCAACCTTGTGGATGTTGGGGACTTGCGACCTGTCTCCTAGTAAGCACAGTTCTGGTGTTAAAGGCACCTCCGATCCGCACCACCTTTTCAGAATAGCAATGATTTTAGTCCAAAATGGAGAAACAGCAGAACATTCCCAAAAGCAATGTATAAACGTCCCAACTTCAATTTTACATTTCCAACAAAGATTATCAGGCATAAGTTTCATGCTATGTAGCCTAGACGGAGTGTGATAGTACCTATTTAAAATTTTATACTGTATGCATTTACTTCTGGCTTCCTTCACATATTTACCATTTTTTGACATGATATCCAACCATTTGTCTTGTGAGATTTCCATGTCAAGATCCCTCTGCCATAGCATTTTGATATTTGAAGAATCACCACTTCTATCATTATTCAGCAGCATGTAAAATTGAGAGGCAGTGTGACGTTTCCGTGGCAACTTAATAAAATCTAGAATGAGATTCTCACCACCCTCTTTAAATTTGGATGTCACACAATGTCTCATTTGTAGATATTTCCCAAAATTTTCCTTCCCTTCCAGTTTAAAATTGCGAACAAGTTCGGCATAGGACATGAAGTGCCCATCTCTGTATAAATCTCCGATGGTGTGAATGCCACAGGAATGCCACTTTCCCCAAAACACAGGTTTCTTATCAATACAAACAGAAGGATTGTTCCAATGTGATGCATATTTTTGAACAAAATGGGATTGTTTAATTATTTTATGTACTTTCAGCCAAACCTGACCAGAATGTATAAGAACTGGGTTTGTGGAGTCATTTTTTTGCGATAATTTATGTTTTGGCTCAAAAGGAGTGCAGATATCAGCCTCTAACTTCAACCAGTCTAGTCCTCCCCCAGTCTGCTCCCAGTATTTCACTAGTTTGACCATTTCAAATGATAAGTAGTATAAAATTGGGTCGGGCAGTCCCAGGCCACCCTTCTCCCTTGGTGCATACAATTTGGTCATTTTAATTCTGGCTTTTTTACCCTCCCATAAAAACTGTTTAAGTAAGTTTTCATACTGTTTAAAGATAGTCAGTGGTATTACAATGGGCAGCATCATTAATACGTAATTGAACTGAGGGGCAATAATCATTTTAATTATATTGATCTTACCCCAGAGTGAAATTGGTAGTTTTTCCAATTTTTCTAAATTTGTCCTAATTTTAAGCAACACTGGATCAAAGTTAAACTGAGGCATGTCCTCCATATTTTGACAAAGTTTGATTCCTAAATACTTCATTCCCTTTGGTACCCATTTAAAATTAAATCTCTCTACCATGTATGGGTGACAGACGAAAGACAAAGGCATTGCCTCGGACTTGTCCCATTTAACTGTATATCCCGATACCCTTGAGAAAGACTATGGTACTCATCAGATATGGTAAGGAAGAAAGAGGTTCAGCGATGATAGCTAAAATATCGTCAGCGTAGAGAAGCAACTTTTTTTTCTGTTGCCCACAAAACACACCCTTAATATTCTCATTTGCTCTAATGCTCACAGCTAAAGTTTCTATAAATATGAGGAACAAGAGGGGGCTCAGTGAGCAGCCTTGGTGGGCCCCACGTGATAATTCAAAAAAGGATGAGGTAGTACCATTGGATATTACTGCAGCCTTTGGTTCCTTATACAATAATTTCACCCAATTTATAAAACATGGCCCAAAGCCGAACTTTGACAAAGCCGAAAAGAGAAAGGGCCATTCAGCTTTGTCAAAAGCCTTCTCCGCATCCAGGGAGAAGGCTGCTATAGGTAAATTTTTTTGACTGGCTTAACCATATCAAGTGCAGTAATTTACGGATGTTGTCCGAAGAAGATCGAGATTTCATAAAGCCTGTCTGATTTTGGTGTATGATGGTGCCTAGAACTTGTTGTAGACGTGAGGCCAGTATCTTAGTGAGAATTTTACAGTCTGTATGCAGCAAACTAATCGGCCTATAGTTTGATGGCTCTGTATTATCCTTATCCTTCTTTGGTATCAGAGATATCAATGCCTCATTAAATGTAGCAGGTATCTGTCCCCTCTCAAAGGCCTCCTTATACACTTTTTGTAACACAGGTACAAGAGTATCAGTATACATTTTATAATACTCCGCAGGGAGGCCGTCATAACCTGGCGATTTTCCCGTTTTCATTAGAGAAATTGCTTTTCTAATTTCTTCTTCAGTTATTGAGCCCTCTAGCAGATCCACATGTTCCTGAAGCAGTTCAGGTAAAGTAAGTTTGGAGAGGAAGAGTTCAGCTTCTATTTGACTCGCAGTGCCAGAAACTGTGGATGTATATAGTTTTCTATAATAATCTTGAAATACCTTGTTTGTTTCAGAGACCAATGTGGCCAAATTGCTTCCCCTTTTAATGGCAGGGATAGCGTTAGAAAAATCCTGCTTCTTAACTTGTCTTGCCAATATTTTACCAGTCTTTTCTCCCCCTTCATAGAATGTTGTTTTCAAGCGGAACAAAGAGTACGCTACTTTTTTATTGTAAATTTCATTCAATTGAAATTTCAATTCACAAATGTCACAATAGAGTGGTTCAGTATATTGTTCAGCTAATTTAATTTCCTTAATTTTGATTTCTTTTTCCAATTCTTTGATTCTGTGCAGGCTTTCTTTTTTCTTTTTTGAGCCATGTGCGATCAGCTTCCCCCTAACGTAAGCTTTTGACGCCTCCCACACGCTGTCAGTGTATTTTATACTACCTGTATTTGTTTCAAAAAAGTGTTTGAGGGCCTCACCTAGCGCCACCTTAAAACACTTGTCCTGAAATAGTGAGACGTTCATTCTCCATCTAGAACCCCTCCTCTCCTCGACTCCCAGTTCCAGACAGAGTTCCACAGCTGCATGGTCAGTGAGTGCAATAGTTTTAATAGAGCAACTTGCTACACAATTTAGTAGGGAGTTTGAAACCAAAAACATATCCAATCTCGAGAATGACTTGTGACAATGAGAGTAAAATGTATACCCTTTTACATGGATTAATGAGCCTCCATGCATCTGTCAAACCCATATCCTCTGTCATCATAAAAACTGCCTCTCTGCCCTTATTACTAAGCGGCACCTTATATTTACTTCGGTCAAGGCAGAGGTCCAAAACTTCATTAAAATCCCCAGCTAGTATAATTTGTCCCTCCATCTCCCCCAAAATTATATTTATATTATGGAAAAATTGGGGATCCTCCTTATTTGGTGCATAGATATTGCACAGTGTCATCATTATGCCCTCTATCAATGCCTGAACACATATAACTCTTCCCTCTGTGTCCTTGGACTCTTTAACCAATTTAAAGTGAATATTTCTTCTAATTAGAATCATGACTCCATTGCGAGCACTTGAATATGAGCTATGAAATATATGACCAGCCCATCCTGTTTTAAATTTGGACTCTTCCCCTTTATTCAAATGAGTCTCTTGTAAGAATACTATGTCTGCCTGATTCGATTTTAAATAAGCCCATACTTTATGCCTCTTTGCAGGATTTCCACTTCCATTAATATTCCAAGACATTATTTTAATGCATTTTCCAGTCATTGCTGGAATAAATATAATAATATGTAACCTGTAATCCCAGATATATTACATACAAATCCCACCCCATAGTGTGCCACCAGCCAAAAAAGAAAAAGAGAAACCTTAACATGAAAAAGAACATTTCTAACATTGCAATTCTGACAACAAATTGCAAATCATTCTGCACCATAACGTCAGAACACGTGAACTAGAACCAGTCAAACCTAGAACAAAACCTTATCGGGTCCGTGAAAGGCGCCGCTCTCTTCCTCCTTGGTGACCGTGGTCTGGGTCTGCTTCTCCTCCAACATATTCATCACGGCATGTTGTGTGTGGCTCCTGGTGCATCTAATCTGTCGCTGTCGTGCCGTCATCCTCCTCCTTTTCGAAAAACGTTTCCGCTGCTGCCGCAGAAGTGAAGCTCATATTCCTCCCCTTGCACTTCACTCCCAGCGTTGCTGGGAACGCAAGTGTGTACTTCACATGACGCTGCTGCAGTTTGCGCTTCACTACAGTGAAACTCTTCCTCCTCTCCGCCAGCTCTCTGGACATGTCCGGGAACACAGACGGCAGCCTTCCCGCTCAAACCCGCGCTTCTCTTTCGCAGCGATAATCACTTTCTCTCTGGCTGACTGTCACAGAAAACAAACCAGTATTGGCCGCGGAGGTTTGCCCGGATCCGGCGGGGGTCCCAATGTGCGGTGCGCCCGCTCCATCTCGAACTCAGGGTTAGCTGCGTTCACCCCCTGCCCCTCCGCGAGCAACTTCTTAACACAACTCAAAAGTGTCCCATCCACACCAACAGTCTCTTTTAAGCCCACCACTCTCACATTATTCCTCTTGCTGTAGTTTTCAAGGGCCTGAATGCGATCCCACATTGACTCCACTAGCTTGTCTCTTTTGCTCTCTGCCGTCTGCAGCTTATCGTGCGCATCTTCGAGGCTCGATATGCGTATCTCGGCCTCCACCACTCTTTCCTGCATGGCCGTGACAGTGTTTGTCAAATCATCCAACTTCTGCTTTATAGATGAGACATTGGAAGCGACAGTCTGTAGAGTACTGCTTATTTTGATCACCTCGGCGAACAGGGTCCCTTCACTCTCACATTGTTGCTGCGAAGGTGCTATGGGGGCTAGGCTAGGTAGCTCTTCAGCTTCATTCAGCGGAGCGCTGCGGGTATTCTTTCCCTTTTGCTTGGAAGCCATGGTAAATTCAAGCCGATTTTCTCAACAAAAGTGAAAACCACTGTTTCCACACATACTACACTGTAAATCACTTCGGAAATGAGCCGCACACTTTCAGTATTAGTCAAAATAAGATGTCGAAAGATGGAAAGTCCCTAGCCAGCTGCCATTCCGCTCGCGGTGCCCACGTGACTCCTCTCTGTATTCTTGATGCTGACTGTTGAGTACTGGTCTGTAACAAGATGAACCATCTTTGCTGAGCTCTCCCTGGCAAATTTTGCCACCTTCTTCAGGTACAGTGTGGCAAGTTCCCCAAAGGTCTTTGGAATCTTTCTGAGGCTGATGCTCTGAAGGATGGCCGTCGCATCAAGTATCCAAACTGAATAGGGTGAGACTCTACTGGCAACAGATGATGGTGTTTTGTCCTTCAGGTGATGCAGCAGATTTGCCTTGTGCGTCTTCGTGAGACCTCCATCTGGATACGCTAAAGCCAAGGGCATGGGTCCCAGGGTGTAAGCCAGTAACTCCTCAATCTTGATCCCCCTTTCTTTCTCTTCCTATATTTACAAGGCGTGCCATCAGATTCCTCTCTGAGTTTGACAGTGAGATCCATGCTCTTGATGATTCTATGAACTTAGATCAGCTTTTATCAGTGAAATCTGAAATTTTTGACTTGCTTTCACAAACATGCATCAAGCATGTTTTCATCCTCGAACCCAGGGGCTTACCTGTAGTGCATTTATGTACAGAAGAGCCTGGGTTGTACCTCTATCTAGCCATTGGTCAGCCATCAATTCTAATGATTTTTTTTCTTGGATAAAAATCAATTTTTCTAGAAAATGTGCAAATCTTCTCAAGTGGTAACATGCTGAAATTACGTATCGATAGGTAAAGAAATTTTGAAAGTCATTTCCCAGTAGTTACCAGATGTGCGCTACAAAAATGAAAAATAAATGGTCACGTCTCATGGCCTAAAAAGGTTTTCTTTTAAGAGTTGCAAGAAAGAATGGCAACAATACATAGTAAATGCTGTAGGTCCCCAACTTTTTTAGAATGTGTTGCAGGCCTGAAATGCAGGAACAGATGTATATATTAACAAATGAAATGAAGTTGTCCACACAAAACGTGAAATATCTTGGGTTCATATTAAGTGCAATGAAACAAAGTCAATGTAAATATAAGCATCACAGTGGGTTGTTTTTTTTTAGTTTGTATCTTCTGTAGCATCTAATCTTTTTCTGATTTGGGGTTGTATCAGGGTAAGTTTAACACTGACTGTATAGCCATAAGTTGCCAGTCCTGAGAGTAATGTGTAGGGATGGGTAGTGATAAGATTTTATCGATACCGATACCATTGTTGAATGGTACCTCCTGTGAATTTTCTGTGTGCTACAAGTAGGTTTTACAGGTTTTCTATGTCAACAACATTGACATTGAGTCTTAAAGTACATAAATATGACATTGGTCACTGGATCCTTGATCTCTGGACATGAATAAGCTCTACATGGTGGATCCTTGATCTCTGGACATAGATAGAAAAACAATCTGTAGTTTTTGTCAAAAGCATTACCTTTCAGACGTTAACGGCATGGATGTCTCTCCATACGTCTGAGCTGAGCTCAGCTGGCAACTGGAGTCTGTAGGTCTGCAGCCATACAGTCTTGGTCTGCAGCACGTCAGCCAGGACGTCTCATTTTGGGAGGGGAAAAAAAACATTTGTTCGATTGCAATTTATTGTTTGTATTACAACGTTTGGAAAGAGGTGTCATTTGAATTAAAAGGCGATTCACTTTGAAGTTATTAATTCTGAGCAGACTCCATCTTTCTAACTTGACTTGGTGGCGCAGTGTTTAGAGCAATGGAATGGAGGACAATTCTTATTTTTTTTTCTCGCAACAAGACAGGAGTCCCAGTTAGTTACTTTAATCCGCACAAAGGTGACTCACGATTGACATATCTTAATGGCTTTGAGAGGGGTTAAGAAGCGGAGTTGCGGCTTGTGAAGAGGAGCGAAGCAAAGATCCAGCAAAGCAGTGGATCGAAGCATTGCTTCATTGGTTCAAGGTTCAAAGCAAAGCTGCGCTACAGAAATGGTTGATGCTGCAGCTGCTGCAGGGTCTGTAATCAAAGTAGAGGGAATCATTAAGTAAAATGGCTATTAATGTCGGTGGATCAAATCATTTCTTAATGATACCTGAAAAGAACTGGTTCTCGATACCCATATCTAGTAATGTTCCTGTATAGCAACTGTTATACCTCCGTCACACTAGAGGCCTAATGAGCCAGAATGCTGTCCGAATGAAAATTTGACCTCCATTCAGGCAAAGTCAGGACGCAATCGATAACATCCACAGCATTCTGAGTGCACTCCAGACAGTCGGACACAGTTGTGCTGCCAGCCTGAATGTAGAGCACATGCTCTCTACTCTCGGGGTGCATTTTAGGTGGAAAAATATTGAACGGCAGTCGAGGTGGCCTCTGACTGAGTTCTAAATATTCTCATGCCTTCAAAACAGAATTCGGAATGACCTGATTTCACCACGCATTGGAAATAGCTTGAAGGATTCTCATACGCTAAAAGCAGCTCAGAAACATGGCATAGCCATGCCGAAATTATTTCCACCGTGTGGAGAAAATGATTTCCACCGTGCCCAAAATTATTTCCACCGTGTGGAGAAAATTATTTCCACCGTGCCCGAAATTATTTCCACCGCTGCGCCCAAAATTATGTCTACTGGCGGTTTTCGCCACATGGTGGAAAAAATTTCAGGCACAGTGGAAATAATTTTTGCAATCTTGGTCATTTTCTGTGTAGGGTGGGGATGATAAACAAAACCTGCAAATTCAAGACAGAATAAAAACGAAAATACAGAAGTCCACATTGGCACGCGTGTTTATCATGTTTTTTCTCTGTCTGTGTCATGTCTGCAAATCAGACCACCCCTGAAAATAGTGAATGGTAAAATATGCCAATTTTCAATAATGAAAATCACCAATATCGAGCTACTATCATGAATGTGAAATAAGGAGATCTTAAACTCCAGTCGCCTTTAAGTTCCCGCCTGACCGCGGCCGTTCCATCGTAAATAAATTTAGATGGCTGGCAAAACAGCGCAATCCGCCATTCTGCCGGTGCCGCGTACGGCGAAATATCGTCCAGTTCAACTTTGCAGAGGGCGCCGCCATGTTGAAATGAACTCTACAATGATATCATTTGAACTAGCCAATCAGCGAGGAGATCCGGTCAAATATCACTTGGTGCGTGTTTGCCGTATCCGGCAAAATATAACCTGCCAATTAATATTAAATGAGCTAATCTGCCTGAGTCCAGAAGAGCGCGGAAGAGGCACATCGAGCCCCAAAGCCTACTGCCCACTGCCTTGTACTGGTCAGCGACCCAACATCCAGTGCTCAAGTGCATGACCAATAATTCCATTCATATAATTAAAATGTGTTTACAATCACTGAAATTTTTAAGTGTGGTGCAGTTACTGTGCATGTACTGAAGTGCAATTCAGTGCTGCAAAACCAACATTTTGTATACAGATTTTTGTCAAAATTTATTTCTGTGTTGCGTTTATTTCATCATATAAAAACGCTAACTTAAAAAAACATATATATGCATTTTATGGCTTTTTGACACGAAACATGCTTTTTCTGAAAACATGATCCATGTAGAGAAAAACAAGCGGACCCTTCTTCTTTTGTGGCGTCTAACGGCAGCCGGCATCCTTATTGTTATGTTACTGCCACCTGCTGCATCAGTCCCTTATAGCAACACTAAATCCTCTCGATGAGTCCAGTGTCTTTCAAGTATTTAAAAAGCTAACACTTCCCCCTCTCACTTGACCCTCAGGCTAAAATACTTTCTACAGAAACTTCTTTCAGGCCTTAGAATTTATTTCCTTTAGTTTTTACTCTTTAATAGATAAACCATTCAAAAATGATGAAATATATTTTGCCTGCATGCTGAAATCGTCCGTTATCAATTTTATTTCTATTTTGGTGAATTTCATAGACTGCGGTACAGCTGGTGCACAGGATGTGTGCTTTTTAATGTTACTATGCTGTATGTGCCTGTGGGGTTTTCCTGCTGACTGACATAAGTAGTCGGGGTGCAAACTCACATGTGATTTCAGAATTTATTATGGGGCAGTAATTTTAAGCATACATTTCACATGTAAATATTAATAAAGTCACTGTTTTATACCACATGTTGTTTTGATAGGTTTTAATCTCTTTAAATGATGTACACTTACTTACACAAAGTTTCAGTATATTTCAGAGCTCATTGCAAGTTAAGGAAAGACACTTAAAGTATAGTTTTGGCAAATTCAGTGATATCTGTCCAATGCTATGGCATTTATAGTAAGTACTTATGCTATAGCCCTCGACAGGTATCACTGAAAGAAGGTCTACATACAACCCCAATTCCAATGAAGTTGGGACGTTGTGTGAAATGTAAATAAAAACAGAATGCAATGATTTGAAAATCCTCTTCAACCTATATTCAATTGAATACACCACAAAGACAAGATATTTAATGTTCAAACTGATAAACTTTATTGTTTTTGTGCAAATATTTGCTCATTTTGAAATGATGCCTGCAACACATTTCAAAAAAGCTGGGACAGTGGCAACAAAAGACTGGGAAAGTTGATGAATGCTCAAAGGACAACTGTTTGGAATATTCCACAGGTGAACAGGTTATTTGGAAACAGGTGAGTGTCGTGATTGGGTATAAAAGGAGCATCCCCAAAAGGGTGAGCTGTTCACAAGCAAAGATGGAGCCAAGATCAGCACTTTGTGAAAAAAAATAGTACAACAGTTTAAGAACAATGATTCTCAATGTTCAGTTGTGTTGTGAAAAGTGTAGGAACACGGACCCACAACAGGGGGCGCAAATGAACGGACAATGGAATAAGCAGAAAATATAACAATTTAATGTTGTGAATGTGCACAGCAGAGCAACAGACAACACAATTGAGATCAACAGTCAAATTAGTCACAGTGATGTGTGAGCAGGCTCGAGGATAGAAGACGCGTGTCCAGAAAAGAGCCGGATCCCATACGCCTTCCACTCCACCGGATCTGAAGCAACCCTGGAGCCACCAAGCGCTGGGTCCCCAGGTGGCCTTGCCTCCGGCTGTCAGATCGGGTACTGCTGGCAGGAAGAACAGACAGGTGATGGTGGGTGCGTGAACACCCAGCAAACAGTTCAGTATAAAGGTGGAAAGCACCTCCACCTCTGTCACAATGTTTACGTGCAGATCCTGTTGGCAAAGTATGTAGCCTCCAACCGAGGAGCGGCGTACGCCAACTCCCCACACACGACTACTCCGTACAAATACTTGTATACACAGAAGCAAGAACGTCACTAATGTGATACTTAAGCCTGAGTGGTTTACCTGTTCGGTAGACGATTTCTCGGCAGTGAGGTGAAGATGCTGCCCGGCTCTTATGGAGGTGTGGATGATGATGATGAGTGACAGCTGGTGTTGTTGATGAGTGACAGCTGCCACTCCCGGTTGCTCCGGCGCCCTCTCATGCCTGAAGCCCGCACTTCAGGCAGGGCGCCCTCTGGTGGTGGGCCAGCAGTACCTCCTCTTCAGCGGCCCACACAACAGGACCCCCCCCTCAACGGGCGCCTCCTGGCACCCGACCAGGCTTGTCCGGGTGACGGGTGTAGAAGTCGGCCAGGAGGGCCGGGTCCAGGATGAAGCTCCTCTTCACCCAGGAGTGCTCTTCGGGTCCATAACCCTCCCAGTCCACCAGATACTGGAACCCCCGGCCGTTACGACGGACGTCCAGGAGCCGGTGCACTGTCCACGTGGGCTCCCCGTCGATGATCCGGGCAGGAGGCGGCGCTGGTCCGGGGGTACAGAGGGAAGAGGTGTGGTGAGGCTTGATCCGGGAGACATGAAAGACAGGATGTATCTGCAGTGAAGCTGGCAGCCTCAGTCTCGGCAGTGAGGTGAAGATGCTGCCCGGCTCTTATGGAGGTGTGGATGATGATGATGAGTGACAGCTGGTGTTGTTGATGAGTGACAGCTGCCACTCCCGGTTGCTCCGGCGCCCTCTCGTGCCTGAAGCCCGCACTTCAGGCAGGGCGCCGTCTGGTGGTGGGCCAGCAGTACCCCCTCTTCAGCGGCCCACACCAAGTTGCAAGGAATTTAGGGATTCCATCATCTACAGTCCATAATATAATCAAAAGATTCAGAGAATCTGGAGAACTTTCGACGCGTAAGCGGCAAGGCCAAAAACCAACATTGAATGCCCGTGACCTTCGATCCTTCAGGCGGCACTGCAATAAAAACCGACATCATTGTGTAAAGGATCTTACTGTGTGGGCTGAAGAACACTACATCTACAATTGCAAGTTAAAACTCAAAACCATGCAAAGCGAAAGCCATACATCAACAACATCCAGGAACGCCGCCGTCTTCTCATCGAACTCATTTGAAATGGGACAGACACAAAGTGGAAAAGTGTGCTGTGGTCTAATGAGTCCACATTTCAAATTGTTTTTGGAAATCATGGACATCGTGTCCTCCAGACAAAAGAGGAAAAAGACCATCCAGATTGTTTCCAGTGCAAAGTTCAAAAGCCAGCATTTGTGATGGTATGAGGGTGTGTTAGTGCCCATGGCATAGGCAACTTACACATCTGTGATGGCACCATCAATGCTAAAAGGTACATCCAGGTTTTGGAGTACCACATGCTGCCATCCAAGCAACGTCTTTTTCAGGGACGTCCCTGCTTATTTCAGCAAGACAATGCCAAGCCACATTCTGCACACCTTACAACAGCGTTTCTTCGTAGTAAAAGAGTGTGGGTACTAGACTGGCCTGCCTGCAGTCCAGACCTGTCGCCCACTGAAAATGTGTGGTGCATTATGAATCACAAGATACGACAGTGGAGACCCCGGACTGTTGAACAACTGAAGTTGTACATGTTGTACATCAGCAAGAATGGGGAAGAATTTCCCCTACAAAGCTTCAACAATTAGTGTCCTCAGTTCCCAAATGCTTGAGTGTTGTTAGAAGGAAAGGTGATGCAACACACTGGTAAACATACCACTGTCCCAGCTTTTTTTGGAACGTGTTGCAGGCATACATTTCAAAATGAGCAAATGTTGTCCATGCGGCTGCTCCCGTTTTTGTTTGGGGTCGCCAAAGCGGATACAGCCAGATCCGCACTGGTATTTGGCACAAGTTTTACGCCGGATGCTCTTCCTGACGCAACTCCAGTTTTACCTGGAGAAACACACAGCTGCTGGTGTTCCAAAGAGGTCTCCCATGCAAGTACCAACCAGGCCCCACAGTGCTTAACTTCTGAGATCTGACGGGATCAGGCTGACACAGAGCAGATCAGCTGCTTCAAAATGAGCAAATATTTGCACAAAAAACAACAACCCCAATTCCAAAGAAGTTGGGACATTGTGTAAAATGTAAATAAAGACAAAATACAATGATTTGCAAATCCTCTTCAACCTATATTCAATTGAATACACCACAAAGACAAGATATTTAGTGTTGGAACTGCTAAACTTTGTTTTTGTGCAAATATTTGCAAGTTTAGCAGTTTGAACACTAAATATCTTGTCTTTGTGGTGTATTCAATTGAATATAGGTTGAAGAGGATTTGCAAATCATTGTATTCTGTCTTTATTTACATTTTACACAATGTCCCAACTTCATTGGAATTGGGGTTGTAGACAGATTTTTTATTAGAGTAGAATTCCACATACCCAACATGCAAAAAATATAAAATGAGAATTTATGAGATTAGGTCTCTCTGGTGGCCCTGAAATGCCTCTAAAATGGTCAAAACCTGTAAGCCCCCACCAGGGGTGCTGCCCCTGGACCCTACTGGCGGCCTACAGCGACTCCCAGGCCCCTGAGTTTTTTTCTTTGCCCATTCTCATCCCTGTAGTCTAATCTCTCTCTCTCTCTCTCTCGGAAATCAACCCTTTAGTGGACACCATGGTGTCCTGCTGTCTGTCTGGACATTTCTTTTCAGCGATCAGATGGAACAGCCTTGACGCGCAGTGTACTTTCCTTTTGTCCGGCTGCTGCAAGCAGCGATGTGGGAGGCCGGTTCTGTGTGGATGATTGCTGTTGATTAGAAGGTTTTGGATACGACTCTTTAAATACTTACTGCCGGTGTTCTGTCGAGATGAGGTGCCGCGTGTAACTGCACGTGTGCACTGAAAAAATTACTTGACGAAGTTCGCTTATTTTGATGGGCAAGTAAATGTATAAAAATCCCAGAAGAAGACCGTAGAGCATGTCCATAACTAATGTAAGCGCTAATCAGTGTAGCAGACGATGCTACAAGTTTACAAAGCCACATGCTGAGTAAAATAAAGCCTTTTAAGAGAAAGGGTCTGTGCTGATCATCTGAAACGGACTTGTTCATTTAAAGTGAAGCAGTGTGTTTCTATATATATTTTTTAAAAACGTGGTTTGCTCCACTGGCTGTTCTCCACCTCCGCAGATGAAGCGCACTTCTCGGTGGTGGGTAGAAGAAAAAAACAAACAAAATGTGCATGCGCAGTTGCACATCGAGCGAGTTGCATCATCTCCACATGTGTAGTTGCGCGACACACCTCATCTCGACGGGTGACGTCTTCAAATCTGGGGTAGAGTGATGTGCGCATGCGCACACATGCGCAGTAGCGCAACGCACCTCATCTCGATGGGACACCGGTTTAGATCTGGCTGGAGTTTATACACGCGCCTGCCACGTACATGCCTGCCATACATGCAACCACCACACACGTGTATAAATTCTAGCCTCTTCTGAACTGCCAGTAAGGCTCTAAAGAGTTGTATCCAAAAACATCAAATCGTCAGGGATCTTCCACCCAGAACCGTCCGGTCTCATCACTCCTTGCAGCAGCCGGACTTCGAGATGGTCCGCTGCGCATCATGGCACGTGTGACACCCGATCGTACGGTTTAGAGAGTCTGTTATGTGCAGCATTGACTGATTGGCAGGACACACACGTGGACCACAGTATGATCACTTCATAGAGCTATATCTGGTGAGGGGAAGGGTGTGAGGGGGTGAGCAACATTGGGAGAGAGAAAGCGTGTGAGTGATGGAGGGACTGGTTGGCGGCTGTGTACTGCTTTCATTTCAACACTTGCCTTGATACTTCTCTGGATTACGTATGATCTCTAATATTTGGCTTAATACATGCAATCCAGGTTCTCCTGCATATGTGTTTTCTGTGATGCATTGTGGGCTGTTGGCTATAACTACTGCACCAGTAATAACGAGTGTGCATGTCAGTAATGTGATGGCTGTATTGATCTGAGCACACATGTATACATACTCTGCAGCAATGCAATTGTAAGTGGACCCTGGGTTACATGCCTTCAGGTCATAGGTTGGATGTCATGAAAATCTAGCAGGGTGACATGGCAGGTCTTCAAAATATGGCGGACCACAGTGCTCGCTCTGCTACACCCCTCTCCAGACCTCTGGTGACACTCGACTTGTAGCAGTACGGCAGTCGTTGTGCGTTCCTCTTTTTCTTACTGCAATCTGACAGCGGTCTAAATATTCATACTGCGTTCAGACTACATTTGGGCTGCATTCGTGGCATGCCCATGGACTGTGCACGACTCAGTCGAGGCAGGTTCCACCCACACTCTAAATATTTGACTGGCATTCATACATGGCTGTCGGAATATCTATCCCTCCCAACTGCGTCTCGATGTCTTGGAAAAAAATAAGTTTTTATCAAAAGGTTAAAGCATGTAGTTCAAACCTAATTCAGAAGATTTTGAATTGATGTGAAGAACTGACCAAGTAAATGGGTGCTTTTAATTTTGTACTTTGTCTCATTCTCACATAACATGATTTTGACCACAGCAGTCCACCATACAACATAATCATAGTTGTCATGGTGAATTTTACCACTCACTAGACTTCTCCACCACTACATGACTTTATGACATAGAAGTTGATTTGTCTTTATTGAACAAAGAACATGATTAGGTATGACACAATCAAAACTTGGTGTGACTGTCGTCGTAAAGTCCTGTATATTCTTGCTTCTTAACGTGACATGAATATCTAAGAATGCCTAGGATTGCTATCAAGATGACATCAAAACTGCAGGATGACAGCAAGAGGGTGTGTAAAAGTTCCACAATGCTTTTAAACAGTTTAAACCTGTCAACTGTTATGGCAGTATCTTGCATAAGCAGGGCTTGTCAGGCCTGTTCAGGACTCACCAAGCCTATCCTCAGGACTGACCATGATTTGACAGTCATGGTAGTGTCATGGTCAAAAATTGTGTATGTGGGAATGGGACTTTACCATCCAGCAGAAGTGAAAATGGGTCCAGAGACATAAATGCGCGTGGTGCATAGTGGTTCATTTTCTTTCGACCTCTAACACTTTTTGCGATCTGTTTTTGTAGCTGCTGTCCAATGCAGTGGTGTTTCTATGTGGCAGTGTGGTGGGAGCCTTCCATAAGGTCCTGATGGAGAAAACTCTGAGGCAGACCTTCCAAGACACCCTGAGGTGCCTGAGCATGCGTATGAAACTGGAGATAGAGAAGAGGCAACAGGTTAGTGTTGTCGATAGACTTTCAACAGTGGTTCACGGTGACATCCACAGGGATTACGTCCACTTTGCAGAAACGATTTATATATTCATTATCCACTGGTATGAAATGCGGGGGGATGTAGTGATCAGCATGTCCATTTGTCTATTTTCACTTGCTACCACGATATCTGAAGAACCACTTGACCGATTTCATTCATATTTAGCATAAGTGTGTACTTGGGTGATCCCCGACACTTTGTATTACTGATTTGTGAAGACCACGGGGATATGTCATCTCCTGATGACTCTTGTTTGTTTGTTTGTTTATTTATTTATTTACTTATTTGGCCAGGTTTAAAATTGCATTGAAATTTAAAATGTAATTTGCAAGTGAGACCAGGTGAAGATGGGAGCAACACAGACACGCCCAAAACAGTTATATAAAATCAATGAAGTCACAATTAACAGCAACAGTACAGTAAAATGACTGATAAAAGAACAACAACAAAAACCCAGAAAAGCCAAACATGCTAACTAAAACTTTTACAGAACCAAACTTGAGTGTCACACAAAGAATTTGTAAAATTCCCATAGAGTTAATTTTTTTACTTAAGTTTGAAAATTACCTCTGAACTTTTTCGCAGACATTAGCATGGTGACGTCACAGGCTGGTAGCTAACTTGTTATGGAGTTAAATTCGTCTCATTAATATCATAAGGTACATAAATGCACAGAGGGTGATCTACAATTATTCCTTGATTTGTACAACTTCCATTTTTGTCAAAAGCTCATGTACACACACGCAAAGCCTCCTGCAGATGCTGTTAAAATGTAAATATTGTTTTTGATTGACTGATTAATACAGGAGCTTTTATTGAACATGTGCAAATTGTATGTAAGACAACAGGATCTTAATAATTAGTTAAACAGCTACAAATTATAAAGAACACAAGACTCATGGTGAGGGTATTTTAGCATTGCATTATTTGTTTATTTTGTTTTTTACTTCAGTGTGTGCGCTGCTCTGAGCCCTGTTCCGTTTCATATTTATCCCGTTTGACAGGGTACCAAATTAAATATCTCTGTGTGTCTCCACTTCATTTATGTTCATCTGTAGCTCAAACTTGGTATAATTTATTTTCTTTGTTCATGTGGAATGATTGGACAGAGAGGGAATCCCACATCTAAGGGCGTATTTAAATAAATTAGCATATTTATATGGGGCGTGGACAGGGGGGAGTTTCGTACTTCTGCATGTGCGCTCAGTTCCACATTGATTGGTATGTACAAAAGGAACGTGCTTACATCCATGCGTACGCACACTTTGATACATCTGAATTTTTTTGTGCGTACAACAGTTTCTGTGTTTTAGCGTATCCCATGTTTCAGTAGGAAATCCATGCAAGTCTTTGTACATGAGACCCCTGGTGTTTAGTCGAAAAAGTGGGAGTAACATACCTCAAGGCTTGTGTGCCAAGTTTAGCTCTAACCTTTGGGGACCTATCGCCTAAAGCCAACATTTAGCAAAAGCAGGCAACAGACTTTCATATAGAACAATTTTATTAAATATTTGTTTGCACAAGTGTGAATATATTTAAAAAAAAAAGTATTGCAAAGCTATGTGTGTTGGAATATGTACAAATTTGACATCCATCAGTGGATACAATAGTACACATAAACATCACGTGGTAGAAATCACTCAGTCTTATTGAATACTGACCTGTTATATGAATAAAACAAAACTTAATTTTCTTTTGTCCATAATATATATTAGTAAGGGTGTGTAATCCTCCCTTATAAAACAGTATGGTATAAAGATACATGGCCAACCATGCGAGTCAGGAACGCTACGTTTTACTATGGACTGATTTGATTCCGTGTGATACGATTGTCCAATATAATTCTTTGTGGACATTCATTTTCCATGATAAGTTGGAATAAGCCAAAAGTGGCATTGTATAATTTCAAATACATGTTTCATGAAAAACCTTCATGCTTTTGCTACTGTGCTGCCATTGTTTACCGCTGGGACAGTACCACAAACAGTTACAGAAAGCACTCCATAGTAGAAGGCCAGAAGAAGAAGCAGCCAGCTGTTGTTTGTGTAGTGTAATTAGCAACAACCTGCCCATTCTGAAGTGGTATGACAGTATTAACAAATTGTGTACCGAACATAAAGTTCAAACAGGAACATGTACCCTGTATACTAACAACTACTTTCAGACGTTGATTTTTTTTTTGTTTTTTTTGTTTGGTTTTTTTTACCTTGCAAATTTAAATGTTCGTGTGAACATTCCCACAAGAGCCACACACCAGCCTTTGAACTCAAGAGTTTGAAGATGTGGAAGCAGCAATGAAACAAGCTTAATGCAAAAGTTAATATAGAGCCATTGACCAGTTCATAGTACTTTCAAATCAATTCAGGGTGTCAGTGCTATTGATGTAATCATAACTGTTACTTTAAAATCTGTTTTTAGATACATATCATTAATTGTTACACCCCTATATATTATGGATCATTCGCACTTCAACCGGACACATTTCAAGGCCCTGGAGTGGCCTAGCCAGCCTCCAGACCTGAACTCAATAGAAAATCTTTGGCGGGAACTCGAAACCTAAAAGATCTGGAGAAGATTTGTATGGAGGAGTGGACCAAAATCCCTGCTGCAGTGTGTGCAACCTTGGTCAAGAACTACAGGAAATGTCTGACCTCTGTAATTGCAAACAAAGGTTTCTGTACCAAATAATGTTTGTTTTTCTTTTGTATCAAACACTTATTTCATGCAATAAAATACAAACTAATTATTTAAAAATCATACAATGTGATTTTCTGAAAATTTTTTTAAAGTGTACCTATGATAAAAAATTACAGACCACTCTATTCTTTGTAGGTGGGAAAATTTGCAAAACCAACAGTGGATCAAATGCTTATTTGCTTCACTGTAAGTGGACAGGTGTGTGCCTTTCTAAATCATGTCCAATCAACTGAATTTACTCCAGGTGGACTCCAATTAAGCTGTAGAAACATCTCAAGGATGATCAGTGGAAACAGGATGCAACTGAGCTCAATTTTGAGCTTCATGGCAAAGGCTGTGAATACTTATGTACACACGATTTCCTTTTTAAAAATTTTTTAATGAATTTGAAAAAAATCTCAAACTTTTTCACATTGTCATTATGCGGTATTGTGTGGAGAAGTTTGCTGAAAAAAACAATTATTTCATTCATTTTGGAATAAGGCTGTAACATAAAAATATGTGGAAAGTGCAGCGCTGTGAATACTTTCTGGATGCAAACACATGACAAGCATATCTGTATTTTAATAGCCTGAATACCATTACAAATAAACTATAAAAATGGCTACTCTATCAGCATTATTGTCAGCCTTGTGATTTTCATTCAGCTTTAGGCTTTATTTTTGGCCTCTTCTTGCGACTGACAAATCCTTGTCAAATTAGATTTTCCTGTGATGTTTTTAAAATTGGTTTTATATTGCTGATTTTGATGTTGAAAGCCTGTTTGGAAAAAATAATAAATTTTCCCCTTTCAGCATTTGTTTTGACTGTTGTTTAGTACAAAGACATAAAATCTGCTGAGGGAGGCTTTTGTGTTACCTAACAGGACAGAAAGGAATGATATGCAGTATAAGTTAGTGCTTAGCGACAGACAAATGGGAGTGTGGTGTGACAAATGGAAGAGGAATGGACTAACATGACAGTCTCCGAACATGTAACCAGTAATAAAGATTAATTTCATCAGTAGTAAGTTGTTGTGTTGCCAGTGACATGATGCTGGGAAAGTTGAACCATGGCTGTACCCAGCACACCGACCCTGCTCTCAACAATGATGGGAATTTTTTTTTTAATCATTAAGCGTTTCATTTATATAATGAGAAAGTAAATTTGATTATTTAATTCCTTGACATTATACAAGGGAAAGTCACAAGGGTATTATTTATAGCTGTGTGCTACACTGCCTACTAGATGTATTTTTGTGTGTTTGGCGGGGGTCATTTTTTGTTATTCTGAAATCAAATCAAAATTTTTGTAGATTAATTTTGAAAAAGATGGTCTTTATTCTCAATATGAAATCACATGTCTACAATGTGACCTAAATTAAAGTTTAGGTGGGGTGATTTTTCACAAAAATCATAATAAGGTCTGACTTTGGTCATGGCACTCCGGTGGTGAAATTCAGTGCTGGTCTGATGGCATGGTTTAATGACTTGAGATGATTCTTATTAAAATAAGTTGTTGTTTATTCCTGTCTTAATCAAGCCTTTGAGCTCTGGATGATTGTCAGGCTTTTTTCTTTGTTGACAGACTAATGCCTACAGTTTTACTACATTAATGTAATTTCATGGAAGTCTCTTCTGAGAGGGAAAAATTAATTCCTTCAAGAGATTGAATGAAGCGCAAATTGAATTGAATACATGGCTCTGACAGATGCTTTAATGGGGAAAAATCCTAGCTGGTTATTAAGGGGACTTACTTAATGTGTGATTATGTTTGATCCTGAGTCGCATGTTTGATTGCAGGAGAACCTGTTGCAATCTGTGCTGCCAGTTTACATCTCAATGAAGATGAAACTGGCAATTATGGAGCGCTTGCAAGATTGTAAAGACAAAGAGGAGCAGCAACGACTGGTTAAAGACAACAACTTTCACAGCCTGTATGTCAAGAGGCATGAGAATGTCAGGTACATCAACAGCCCACACTGGAGTAGAGGCAACACCATACATTTACAATTGATTATTAATTAACTGTTGACCTAAGGGGACGACTGGATGCCTTTGGTAATAGGTCTCTGCAGAAGGCCCTTGTTCACCACTAGAACTCTGTTGTATCAAACAAACTGTTACATGGGGAGACGTGGATGAGGCGTATCACTGGCATTGTGAGGGAGTATCAACTAGAATGTCTCGACCATGTGGTGCAGTTCACAGCACATGATCCAGCATGTAGGTGCATCAGTGTTGAGGACCCCTGCAGCTGAAGAAGACCAAGGGGATGCCCACGTTTCACCTGGCTATGGCAGATAGTTACTTTTGAGAGGTGGGGATGGACCAGTTGTATGCCTGGATGGTTGCCATCCAGGACCCAGGGCAGTTCCATAGTGCGGTGTATGTAGATTTGACTTGAACATTAACTGGCCATGAATGAACGCCTTAGTATTAACACCTGTCTTCTTTTTCCAACCCAACTGCACACTTATTGACATTTTTAAGACTCTTTCCTCATCAAACCCTGTCTTTGGACTGACTCTCGGGAACATTCCATGGCTGCAGGGAAAGTACTGCTAACAGTTGGCAAAGACTGCAAGCCAAGATCCTTTTGGGGCACATAAGACCAGCAGGCCAGTTATGAGCTTGGACAGTGTCTGGGGTGCCATCTCTCAGGATTACTTAGGTTTGTTTTCCGGTAGCTATGTCCCTTGTTGACTTATGGCCCAATCACATGGCACTTAATGAAGGGCAACGAAGCCGTAATGAAACAAGAAATCTGGAATTTTGTTGACTTTTGTTGGCACCATTTAACCTTCGCTCAGTTTTGTTCCTGCAGCAGGCGCTTCGTCAGGATTTTTAAACTGTCGAAAAATTTGAACAAAGGGCAACGAAAACCTCAATTTGTCTGTATTTCATTTTGCTGTCGTTCTTGACGTTTTTTATTGTTTGCTTAGTTTTTGTAACGTTAGCGTTTAGTTTGACTTCGTTCGATCAGCTGAATGTTTTCACACAGTACAGAAGCTGTTTCTGAGTGCTGCTGCCGCCACGTTCATGTACCGTTTTTTATCTGGGTGGGGGATCAGCTTCAATGGGCTCAGTCACCTTATATAGGCCAAAATTAACCCTTTTTGTGGATACAGTTAATTATTTTGCCACAAGCAACTGCTGAATTTGAAACAACAAAAAAGTTGTGTAATTTCCGACGGTACTTGAACGCAGTGACAGCAGCAGCTCCTGCGTGCGCTTATTATTTTTTTTATTAAATATACAATATGAGTGTTGGAATGACAATCCAGCCCTTATGTACATGTGGCAACAGGTAGATGATTCAGATGATTATATAAAGAGCTGTTCTGAAAGCAGAATTCACATTGTGGATCAGTTGCAGCTGGTGGAAATATCCGCACATGGGGAGTCAATGTGCGTTGACAAGGACTGATCAATTTACTGCTCTGATATTTTCAACCATTTTTACACTTATATTTATTCCCTCCTTTTGACAGTTTTCTGTTATAAATCAATACATATAATAGCTTAGTAACATGATACAGGAGTGACCACGGCACACCAGAGGTTTGTTTTTTTTTTTTTTTTTTTTTTTTTGGAGCAAGACGGAGCGTGCAGCGTGTCGACAGACAGTGTGGATTCTGCTGATGAAGGAGATGATCCCTCTTTTGTTCTGGATGAGGAACTAGGCGCTATGAGCTCCGTCCCAACACCGAGTTCTGGAACGCAGAGATACAGACACACACTGCTCCAGCTGTGGCTCCAGGCGCGTTTTGTTTAAAGCGTCGAGATCAACGCTAGCTTCGGTTTCGTTTAGTTCCTCTTTCGTCCCTTTTGCGCTTTTGCTTCACGGGCTATTCAGTGATAAAGCTCCTTTGTCCATGTTTTCTCAAGGAATTATGACTTTTTTTTTTTTACTTTTTCCCTTTGTTCAGGAATCGTCGTGTGCCGTGTGATTGGGTCATTAGCGTAGGGTGCATTGTGTGCCTGCATCCGTGTAACATATCAGGGTCCCCAAAGGTGGTGCAGGGCTGCTGGAGTTTGTGGGTGAGCTGAGATGGTACTACATTGAGTCCCACTGCATTGCGAGGTGTATTTGAAGTTTTATCAAACCATGTCTTATCAGTCATCCATAAAGATCTTTTGAACAAATCCTTTTTTTACCTCCACCAAGGAGGTTATGTTTTCGGTCGAGTTTGTTTATAAGTTTGTTCGTCTGTCTGTTTGTCAGCAGGATAACTCAAAAGGTTTTGAACGTATTTTGATGAAATTTTGTGGATTGGTTGGAAATGACAAGAGGAACAAGTGATTACATTTTAGATCCAGGATTTTTTTAAAGGATTCTTCACCATTGCGGGATAGGGGGAATTTTGACATTCTAGTTTCTAACTCCACAAAAACAAGGCAGAAAGGCTTGAAAAAAAAAAAAATAGGGTGTAACATTGTTGTGTGGGCCGCTGAAGAGGAGGTACTGCTGGCCCACCACCACCAGAGGGCGCCCTGCCTGGAGTGCGGGCTCCAGGCACCAGAGGGCGCTGCCGCCTTATGGGAGTAGCCTGGGTGACAGCTGTCACCCATCACCAGACACAGCTGTTCCACTCAGCACAGAGGTATATCAGGAGGACGGCGTCTCCACCTCAGTGCCGAGATATCGCCTAAGACTGAGGTAATATTCTCTGCATTTACATTCTGAACAACCAGCTAAACTTGTTAAACCTTTTCAGGACTGTTGACTACTGGTAGCTTCATTGCTTGGATAAGTACTCACCTTCCTGCTGTACATTGACAAGAGGTGGAGGCGGCTTCTCCTGGGTACGGTCGCATCCACACCTGTGTGTTGTTGCTCTCTCCCGCCAGCAGTACCGGATCCGACGAGCGGAGGCAGTGGCCACCTGGGAATTCGGGACTTGGCGGTTCCAGTATTTCCAGGGTTCGGTGGCAGAGGAGATCTGGGTGGTTCAGGTTCGACTGAGACGGACGTCTCCTACCTTCGAGCCTGCCCACACGACACCAGCGGATTCGACCCCAAATTGTGATTGTTGTATTTATTGTGCTCGTTTCACAATAGTAAACCTTGTTATTCACCTTCCTCCATTGTCCGTTCGTTGCGCCCCCTGTTGTGGGTCCGTGTTCCTACACTTTCACAACAAACATAGTCAAATGTTCTATCAAACAACAAAGTTTGGTGATGATCGGATCCGGATTCCGGATCTGGTGATCCAGAATATGCAAAAATATAGAGAAAATAGAAAATGTGTCAGTGTGAGGTGACAAATGAAGCTAGAGATGCACAACTAACACCAAATTGTAGCTGAATCTGTACTGATTCAGTAAGGTGTCATCAGATTTGATGTAGCTTCAAATGTTACGGAGCTAGATCCAGAAGAAAACCGCCATTACCGAAAAATTGTTTTTATACAATAACTTTTGAACTAATAAAGACATAAAAGTGATTCCAAGTTCTATTGGTATGTTTTCATGGTCAAGGATGTCAAATATAAAGGAAAGAAAAGTGTATGTATCATAGTTTTGGTTGTAACACTGAATTGTTGAATAGATCACTGTGCCAAGGAGGGAATCTCTTTAGGGTCAGTGACCCTATGGCCTTGTGTAGCATATGCAACACTTAAAAAATAGTTCTATTTCAGAATTTACTGTTATTTATTTAGAGAAGTGTTTCATAAATGTTAAAAAATTCATATTTTTGCAGTTTAGTCGAATAATAAATTGAATTTTGTCTCATTTGTTTTTGTCTATAAGCACATGCAATATCAATATCAGTGCTCAGATGACAGTAGCTTCTGGGAAAGGTGCAAGTTGCAATAAACTGTGATGCCAAGCGCTAAGGATACATGCGTCACAGCAGATGAAACTTTTTTACTATGCGCAAACATCATTGTTAAACATTTTTAGGTTCAGTGATTCCACGGCATGTAGATGTTATGGCGTCAGTGACCCCATGGCCTTGGCGGAGGTTTGCACACTGAGTGCTTCTAGTTTTGTTTTGTTTTGTTTGTTCTGTAACACTTTGTTGTTATTGAGATTTGAAAGAAATATATTTGTTGCAAGCTTGTTCTCTTTGTATTTTATCTGAAAGGTTTGAGAAAATGTTATTTACATATAATTATGCTTTTAAAATATAAATATGTGGTTCAAAGTATTTAGGTCCCCTAGAAATATGATTTCAAAGTGATTCCCCTCCCCTCTTCAAAACTGGGTTTACAGAAAATCTAATTTAAATATCTGAACATTCCAACAGAAAATCAATGTGATTTATTTTAAATTTCATTAAAGAAACTAATCAGTTAAATTACAGACCTTATTTAATTAAAATCACAAGCAAAAAAAAAAAAGATATTTTCTTATCATTTGAAGGAGACCATGTAAAAGAAGCTATGTCTCATCAATGAAAGGAATGATTCATTTAAATGTGAAAAGTGGTGTGTGTGTGTGCGTGCGTGTGTGTGTATGTATATATCACACACACACATTTGGTATGCTTTGGTATGGTCAAAGATGAACGCTGCCAAAAACGTAAAGTTGGTAGGACTTATATTTTTGGAGAATTTAGCGATATTACCTAACAACAGTGAACAATGGACATTGTGCTGCAGTGCACCATGGAAGTTTGGGATTTTAAATGTTATTTTGGTTCATGTTAGTTTAACAGTGTTGTTAATGTTACTGATTTATTGTGTTTTTGTAGTTCAGTTGGTTTATTCAGTTGACTTGTCGTGTTGCCGTTACCATGAATGAAAACTGTACTGGTTTTGATGTTTTCTGCCACCATCTCTGTTTGTGGGTGTGTACAAAAAAAGAAAAAAGAAAATTAAAAGCACCTGCTTGCAGTAGAATGCAGAAAAGACAAAAACCTCTGTGTGTGCGAGCGTGGGTATAACTTCGATCAAGGACAAACTGTGGAGAGCTGACATTTGCTGATTGGCAGTGGTGGGCACACCTAACCAAAAAGTTAGCTTCAGTAACCATTAATCTGCTAACTGAAAAGTTAACTTTTATAAAGCTAAACCAATAAACCCCTAAAAAATTTAGCAGAAGTTACAGCCAAAAGCTAATCCTATAACTTTTAGTATTGAGTCCAGTACACTGGCAGCTACTGATACTCAGAATCAGAATTGCCTTTATTGTCATTGTAATTTGCATTACAATGAGATTTGAGTGCAACTCCAAAAAGGTGCTTTCTGTGGTGCAAAATAAAAGATAGTGAAATTTAACAGTAAATTATTCAGAGTATATGTACAACTAATATAAACATAAGTTAAAATAAAATGAAATGTGGACTAAGTAACGTAAAACGTGAAATATATACAACTGTGGAATCATATTGCACAGGAATATTGCACATGATTTACAGATATTGCACAAGAAACTTGAAGGTGCGGATTAGAGTGATTTGTTATTGTTCAGTACAGTGATCGCTCTGGGGAGAAAGCTGTCCCTGAGTCTGTTTGTCCTAGTTTTGATTGACCTATACCGTCGGCCGGAGGGTAGTAGGTCAAACAGGTGGTTACTGAGGTGGGATGTGTCTTTGCAGATGCTGGCAGCTTTGCTGAGGTAGCGAGAGCTAGAAATGTCTTCCAGGCTGGGCAGAGAGCAGCCAGTGATCCCCTGGGCCATTTTGATCACCCTCTGCAGCGCTCTCCTGTCTGCTGCTGAGCACCCCCCCATCCCACGCTGTGATGCAGTACGTCACGATGCTCTCAATGGTGGCTCTGTAAAACAACACCAGCAGCTTCTCCTCCAGATTGTTTCTCCTGAGCACCCTCAGGAAGTGGAATCGCTGCTGGGCTTTCTTCACCACCACTGTGGTGTTGGCAGTCCAGGAGAGGCTGTCAGAGAGCTGCACTCCCAGGAACCTGATGGAGCTGACCCTTTCCACACAGTCCCCTGGATGTAGAGCGGGGCTGGGTCAGCCCTGTTCTTCCTGAAGTCCAGGATTATTTCTTTTGTTTTTGTGGTGTTCAGCGGCAGGTTGTTAGCTGAACACCACGCTGTCAGTCGATTTACCTCATCTCTGTAGTCGGTCTCATCCCCCCCTGAGATAAGCCCAATCACGGCGGTGTCATCCGCAAACTTTATGATGGTGTTACATTTACTCCTGTAAATATGTCTTTTTTTTTCTTCATTTGTAAAAAAAAAAAAAAAAAAGGCAATTTGAAAACTGAAAAATCTGTTTAAATGATTCAGCACTTATAGCGAATGTGTGGCAGTTGGTATTCACACATTCCCTATGATCGTGGTCCTTTTTGTACTTCTTTTCTCTTTGTTAGCCAGGTCTCCTCTGCTGCAAGTTAATTGGTCTGCTGATGGTTTATCTATAAGCTGTTTTTTTTTAATGTTAATGCTCTCAAGAAGTCTTGCAGTTATGTTTGTACTTTGTACATTGTTTGATAAGTCAGTGAGAGATAATGCAGAGTTTTCTGTCCATGTCTCATATTGATGGGGATTAACAAGTCTGTGTTCAGAGCAGTGACCCAGTTATGGCCTGTGGTTTCATGAGAGTTTCATTCAATTATCAAGTGCTGACAGCTATTGGATCAGCATAAACTGAGCTTTGGCAGATGGCTATTCAACAGCTGAATGTCTTTTTTTTTTCATGACAGAAAAATGCATTGTTTGCCACTTCATGAGAATGTTTACATCTTTGTACATGTAGTAAAGGCAGTTTGTTTTTGGAAGGCTCATCTCTATTACACTTCACAGTTTTTTTTTAATCTTAAGATGAAAATTCATTGGTGGCGTAAAAGAATAGAAATGAATATGCACTCTGCTTTCAGGTTTCTTTTTGCAGTCTGTCAGAAAATCAGGAATAATGACGTGATCTTTGTTAATCAAGTTACAATTTTAGCAGCATCAGTCAAGATCACTTTCTTTCAACATCAGTGGAAGTGGATAATGAATGGTATTACGTACACAGGACTCATCTTTTTAATTACCAGAGTCTGTCATCAGCTGTGTTTTCTGTCTGTGCCCGGTAGTTGTCTGTCAGTGCAACAGATCGGATGCAGTATCTGTGTCTCTGTTAGTTGGATTATTTGTTGGGTTCAGGCTGGGATGATGCATTCAGAAAATTGGTGCTGGGCATCAGCCATGCTTGGATGCCGTATACTTGTGCAGTAACAAAATCATTGCAAGTTAAATTTGCTTGATATGATTAGGCATGTGCTGTTTCTTTGCTTATGGCCAGTCAATTCAGTTTATGTATACAGCACCAAATGAAAATATGTCAGCCCAAAGTGCAAGGTTTAAACTGTACCCACCCTCTGAGCAAGCACATTAATAATAGAAAAAAGTATAAAGAAAAAGTCTCAGGTGTTTTTTAATTATTGGAAGAAGCTTCAAGTTGACCAGACCCATTTTCTTTACCTGTACTTACAAAAAGCGGTTAAATAAAACAAAAGACCAACAACAAATTATGAAACATACACAGATAGAAATGTTATAGCTCAGCAACCATAAACATTTTGAGTCCAGTTATTACAAAAAGAAATGGCTCAAAAGACAGCCTGAGAACTGAATAACAGAATTCCAGTAAAATGGACTACAACTGGCAAGTCAGTGCTTCACCCAGTTATTTTTTAACCACATGTTTATCTCATAGGCCAGGGCTCGAAATAGTACGTGCATGTGCTAGTTTGTGCACGTATTATTCGAGCGGTGCACATAATTTTATACTGCACTTGCACTGGTTCAAGTAACTTTATCTAAGTTTTATCAACTATAAGCACCAGTAAAATGAACCAATAAAGGAATAAATAAGGAAAAAAAATATTTCCAGTGTGTTGTCTTTGTCTTCCCTGCGTTTTATGACTCAGACACACGGAGCGAGTTGCTGTGCTCTATTTGTTGTGTTCGCACGCGCACATGTAAACAAAGAAAAGGGGAAAAAAAAACTGGCTGGCTGCAGTTCCTCTCTCTCTCTCCCCCTCAAACTCTGTCATTATTGCGTTATAAACCAGTCACCATTTGTTTTATTATACATCTGTGTAGTTAATAAAATTATCTTCACCGACGATTAGTTCGCACGCGCACATGAAAAAAAAAGTGGCTGGTTGAGCACACAAATGAATAAAACGTGCTCTCAAATTAATAAAACGTGTGCACGTTTTCCTGGCCATGATAATTCGTGCGTACATTTTCCTTTAATCGAGCCCACAGATTAATAAAACGTGCACACGTTTTCCTTTAATTGAGCCCTCGAATTAATAAAACGTGTGCACGTTTTCCTTTCGTTCAAAATGAACTCCATAATATGACCTAAACTGTCACATTCTCTCGACGGGGAGAAGCTTCGCCCTCAGCATCCTTTTTAATGTGCTTAAACTCCAGATGATGCCATGCTGGACAGCTGGAGTTCCCTGTATGTCCTTGTGCGCCCAAACCATGATGATACACTCTGACCAGGTCCATTTATAATGAGGAAATGTATCCTGGTTTGTTGACTAATAGTCAGCAATTATGAGTCAAGAAAATATTTAGTGCATGTTTTACAAATTGTGGCCACGTTTAAGTAGATTGTGCCCTTGTTTTACTCAACGATGCTTAAAACGTGCGCACAATATAATAAAACGTGGGCATGATATAATAAAACGTGCGCACCTTCTCTCCACATGCAAAACATTTTGCGATGACACTTCCAGGGCTCCATAGTTCCTCTCTCTCTCTCTCTCCCCTGAAACTGTCATAATTGTGTTATAAATCAGTCACCATTTGTTTTGACCCCTGTAGGCACACTCCAGATCTCAAACTGCTCCCACATAGACCTGACATGTCCCAGTCCTGGATGAATGGTGGCTTTTATTTATTTTAATTTAACCTTTATTTAACCAGGAATAATCCCATTGAGATTCAGAATCTCTTTTGCAAAGGGATCCTGGCCAAGAGAGCAGCACAGTAGTTCCACATAAAGTACACACTTGAAATAACAACAACAAAACAAACATAAAAACAGTTAAAACAGTTTGGCAAATCACATCATAACATTATCACTCGGGATGAAGGAGTACACCACTATCTGTATCTGTTCAAGCGTCTAAATGATCTGTATCCGTATCTGTACTCGTAGTGGATGAGGCCTAAACCAGAAGTGGGCATGGTTTAACCCTGGAATGGATGGAGCTTAAATCAATACATTATTTTAAGTCTGAAATTGATATAGATTGATCAGAAGTTGCTATATTTATTGTTTATTTGAAAACTATTTACAGAACAGATGCTACACGTGCTTTGATTGGCTGATTTCCAGTCTGATATTTTCCCATATCAGTTACCATGACAATTGGTTCGGATCTTGTATCACATTCATTACATCCAGAAAGCTAAAAACATGATTAGAAAAACCAAGTTGTACATGTACATACTTCAAAAATATCTAAACAGCATTGCAAAAAACACATAGATTGAAAGCTTAGCAGCTAATACCAGCTAACCTGACCATCTTTTAAGCATGTTCTTCATGGAGGTGAAGCCAACAGGTCTGACAACACTGTCAGCAGCTTTAATATTCAGGCGATACTGTAAGTTTGCGTGTTTGTCAGGATTTGGATTTTGTTTGGTATGTGTTTTGCTTTATTTTTTATGTTGGATTGGTTTTGTGTTCTGTCTTTGTCTTTCTGCTTGGGTTTTCTCTGTCCTGTTCTTTGTCTCTCTCTTGGTGCATGTGGTGGTGGGCGTTCCTCTCTGTCTGGCCACACTGTGGTTCTGGAAGTTTCTCAGCGCACCTGTTCTGGATTTGTAGCTCATCACCTGGGTGCTATTTAAACCTCACAGTGTGCTCGTGTCCCTTGCCGGATCGATGTGCCATCCTTCCAGCTCTGTTTGTGTGTTTTTGCCTTGCTATTGTTGCCTCATCATGTTTTTCAACCACCTGCCTGTTTGCCTCGACCACGCCTAAGCCTGATGTTTTTTGTACTGTTGCTCATTTTGGCCTGCCTTTCTGTGTACCGACTCCAGCTGAAGTCACAAATAAATGCCTTAAAATCAAATCAAAATCAAATCAATTTTATTTATACGAGGTCTGTCAATAAAGTAACAGTCCTTTTTATTTTTTTTTTTAACTATATGGATTTGATTCATATGTTTTTACGTCAGACAAGCTTGAACCCTCGTGCGCATGCGTGAGTTTTTCCACGCCTGTCGGTGACATCATTTGCCTGTGAGCATGCCTTGTGGAAGGATTGGTCCCGCACCCTCGTCGGATTTTCATTGTCTGGAAATGGCGGAATGATTTGGACTTTTTTTCCATCAGAATTTTTTCAGAAGCTGTTAGAGACTGGCACCTGGAAACCATTTGAAAAATTTATCTGGCTTTCGGTGAAAATTTTAGGGGCTTCACAGAGAATAAGGACTGTTACTACAGCTTTAAGGACCACTCCTTCCACAAGGCGTGCTCACAGGCGAATGACGTCACCGACAGGCGTGGAAAAACTCATGCATGCGCACGAGGGTTCAAGCTTGTCTGACGTAAAACATATGAATCAAATCCATATAGTTTTTGAAAAAAATAAAAAGGACCGTTACTTTATTGACAGACCTCGTATAGCGCCAAATCACAACAAACAGTTGCCCCAAGGCGCTTTATATTGTAAGGCAAAAGCCATACAATAATTACAGAAAAACCCCAGCGGTCAAAACGACCCCCTATGAGCAAGCACTTGGCGACAGTGGGAGCCTGAAAGCTGAAGGCTCTGCCTCCCATTCTACTCGTACAAACCCTAGGAACTACAAGTAAGCCTGCAGTCTGAGAGCGAAGCGCTCTATTGGGGTGATATGGTACTAAGAGGTCTCGAAGATAAGATGGGACCTGATTATTCAAAACCTTATAAGTAAGAAGAAGAATTTTAAATTCTATTCTAGAATTAACAGGGAGCCAATGAAGAGAGGCCAATATGGGTGAAATGTGCTCTCTCCTTCTAGTCCCTGTCAGCACTCTAGCTGCAGCATTTTGAATTAACTGAAGGCTTTTCAGGGAACTTTTAGGACAACCTGATAATAATGAATTACAGTAGTCCAGCCTAGAAGAAATAAATGCATGAATTAACTTTTCAGCATCACTCTGAGACAAGACCTTTCTAATTTTAGAGATATTGCGCAATTGCAAAAAAGCAGTCCTACATATTTGCTTAATATGCGCATTGAAGGACATATCCTGATCAAAAATGTCTCATTTGTATCATTTGTAACCTTCGCTAATGCTGTTTCTGTACTATGATGAATTCTGAAACCTGACTGAAGCTCTTCAAATAGACCATTCCTCTGCAGGTGATCAGTTAGCTGTTTTACAACTGCCCTTTCAAAAATTTTTGAGAGAAAAGGAAGGTTGGAGATTGGCCTATAATTAGCTAAGATAGCTGGGTCAAGTGATGGCTTTTTAAGTAATGGTTTAATTACTGCCACCTTAAAAGCCTGTGGTACATAGCCAACTAATAAAGATAGATTGATCATATTTAAGATCGAAGCATTAACTAATGGTAGGGTTTCCTTGAGCAGCCTGGTAGGAATGGGGTCTAATAGACATGTTGATGGTTTGGAGGAAGTAACTAATGAAAATAACTCAGACAGAACAATCTGAGAAAAAGAGTCTAACCAAATACCAGCATTACTGAAGGCAGCCGAACATAAAGATATGTCTTTGGGATGATTATGAATAATTTTTTCTCTAATAGTTAAAATTTTATTTGCAAAGAAAGTCATGAAGTCATTACTAGTTAAAGTTAAAGGAATACTCGGCTCAGTAGAGCTCTGACTCTTTGTCAGCCTGGCTACAGTGCTGAAAAGAAACCTGGGGTTGTTCTTATTTTCTTCAATTAGTGATGAATAGTAAGATGTCCTAGCTTTACGGAGGGCTTTTTTATAGAGCAACAGACTCTTTTTCCAGGCTAAATGAAGATCTTTTAAATTAGTGAGATGCCATTTCCTCTCCAGCTTATGGGTTATCTGCTTTAAGCTGCGAGTTTGTGGGTTATACCACGGAGTCAAGCATTTCTGATTTAAGGCTCTCTTTTTCAAAGGAGCTACAGCATCCAAAGTTGTGCTCAATGAGGATGTAAAGCTATTGACGAGATAATCTATCTCACTCACAGAGTTTAGGTAGGTACTCTGCACTGTGTTGGTATATGGCATAGGAGAACGTAACAAGGAAGGAATCATGTCCTTAAACCTAGTTACAGCGCTTTCAGAAAGACTTCTACTGTAATGACACTTATTCCCCACTGCTGGGTAGTCCATTAAAGTAAATGTAAATGTTATTAAGAAATGATCAGACAACAGGGGTTTTTCAGGGAATACTGTTAAGTCTTCAGTTTCTATGCAATATGTCAGAACAAGATCTAAAGTGCGGTTAAAATGGTGGGTGGGCTCATTTACATTTTGAGCGAAGCCAACTGAATCTAATAATAAATTAAATGCAGTGTTGAGGCTGTCATTCTCAGCATCTATGTGGATGTTAAAATCACCCACTGTAATTATCTTATCTGAGCTAAGCACTAAGTCAGACAAATGGTCTGAAAATTCACAGAGAAACTCACAGTAACGACCAGGTGGACGATAGATAATAACAAAACTGTTTTTTGAGACTTCCAATTTGGATAGACAAGACTAAGAGTCAAGCTTTCAAATTAATTAAAGCTCTGTCTGGGTCTTTGATTAATTAATAAGCTGGAGTGGAAGATTGCTGCTAATCCTCCTCCTCGACCCGTGCTTCGAGCATTGTGACAGTTAGTGTGACTCGGGGGTGTTGACTCATTTAAACTAACATAATCATCCTGCTGTAACCAGGTTTCTGTAAGGCAGAATAAGTCAATATGTTGATCAATTATTATATCATTTACTAACAGGGACTTAGAAGAGAGAGACCTAATGTTTAATAGACCACATTTAACAGTTTTAGTCTGTGGTGCAGTTGAAGGTGCTATATTATTTTTTCTTTTTGAATTTTTATGCTTAAATAGATTTTTACTGGTTATTGGTGGTCTAGGAGCAGGTACCGTCTCTACGGGGATGGGGTATTATGGGGATGGCAGGGGGAGAGAAGCTGCAGAGAGGTGTGTAAGACTACAACTCTGCTTCCTGGTCCTAACCCTGGATAGTCACGATTTGGAGAGTTTAATAAAATTGGCCAGATTTCTAGAGATGAGAGCTGCTCCATCCAAAGTGGGATGGATGCTGTCTCTCCTAACAAGACCAGGTTTTCCCCAGAAACTTTGCCAATTATCTATGAAGCCCACCTCATTTTTTTGGACACCACTCAGACAGCCAGCAATTCAAGGAGAACATGCGGCTAAACATGTCACTCCTGGTCCGATTGGGGAGGGGCCCAGAGAAAACTACAGAGTCCGACATTGTTTTTGCAAAGTTACACACCGATTCAATATTAATTTTAGTGACCTCTGATTGGCGTAACCGGGTGTCAGTACTGCCGCCGTGAATTACAATCTTACCAAATTTACGCTTAGCCTTAGCCAGCAGTTTTAAAATTTCCTTCAGTGTTGCCTGCTCTGGCCCCCGGAAGACATTTGACTATGGTTGCTGGTGTCGCTAACTTCACATTTCTCAAAACAGAGTCGCCAATAACCAGAGTTTGATCCTCGGCGGGTGTGTCGCCTAGTAGGGAAAAACGGTTAGAGATGTGAAGGGGTTGGTGGTGTACAGGGGGCTTCTGTTTAGAACTATGCTTCTTCCTCACAGTCACCCAGCCGGCCTGCTTTCCCGGCTGCTCGGGATCTGCTGGGGGACAGCTAACGGCGGCTAAGCTACCCTGGTCCGCACCAACTTCAGGGGCCTGGCTAGCCGTAGGATTTTCCAAGGTGTGGAACCGAGTCTCCAATTCGCCCAGCCTGGCCTCCAAAGCTACGAACAAGCTACACTTATTACAAGTACCGTTACTGCTAAAGGAGGCCGAGGAATAACTAAACATTTCACACCCAGAGCAGAAAAGTGTGGGAGAGACAGGAGAAGCCGCCATGCTAAACCGGCTAAGAGCTAATAGCTGCGCTAAGCTAGCGGATTCCTAAAAACACACAAAGTTAGTAATGTGTGAATAATTTAGAGGTGATTCAGCAGAGAGAGTGCTTTAATTAAGGCACGTGAAGATTACACTGTGAAATAAATCATTATCTAGTTATCTAGATCAATCTAACTATGCAGATTAAACAGCTAACAGATACAGCAAAACACCACTGTGCTCCGGAACAGGAAGTGATACAATACCGCAGTGAGAGCCAACCACCAGACAGCTTAGAACCAATCCTCAGCCGGGCTTTGCTTTCCAGTGGCAACTGGGATCCAGTGGCTTAAAAATACAGAGCTGTGTTTCTGCGGCCTGCATTTGTGTCCAGCCTGCTTTCCTGATAGTGCTTTTATATATATATGTATATATATATATATATATGTGTATATGTGTATATATGTGTGTATGTATGTATGTGTGTGTGTGTGTGTGTGTGTGTGTATATACACTCAACAAAAATATAAACGCAACACTTTTGGTTTTGCTCCCATTTTGTATGAGATGAACTCAAAGATCTGAAACTTTTTCTACATACACAATATCACCATTTCCCTCAAATATTGTTCACAAACCAGTCTAAATCTGTGATAGTGAGCACTTCTCCTTTGCTGAGATAATCCATCCCACCTCACAGGTGTGCCATATCAAGATGCTGATTAGACACCATGATTAGTGCACAGGTGTGCCTTAGACCGTCCACAATAAAAGGCCACTCTGAAAGGTGCAGTTTTGTTTTATTGGGGGGGGATACCAGTCAGTATCTGGTGTGACCACCATTTGCCTCATGCAGTGCAACACATCTCCTTCGCATAGAGTTGATCAGGTTGTCAATTGTGGCCTGTGGAATGTTGGTCCACTCCTCTTCAATGGCTGTGCGAAGTTGCTGGATATTGGCAGGAACTGGTACACGCTGTCGTATACGCCGGTCCGGAGCATCCCAAACATGCTCAATGGGTGACATGTCCGGTGAGTATGCCAGCCATGCAAGAACTGGGACATTTTCAGCTTCCAAGAATTGTGTACAGATCCTTGCAACATGGGGCCGTGCATTATCCTGCTGCAACATGAGGTGATGTTGTTGGATGTATGGCACAACAATGGGCCTCAGGATCTCGTCACGGTATCTCTGTGCATTCAAAATGCCATCAATAAAATGCACCTGTGTTCTTCGTCCATAAAGGATCTCGTCACGGTATCTCTGTGCATTCAAAATGCCATCAATAAAATGCACCTGTGTTCTTCGTCCATAACAGACGACTGCCCATACCATAACCCTACCGCCACCATGGGCCACTCGATCCACAACATTGACATCAGAAATCTGCTCACCCACACGACGCCACACACGCTGTCTGCCATCTGCCCTGAACAGTGTGAACCGGGATTCATCCGTGAAGAGAACACCTCTCCAACGTGCCAAATGCCAGCGAATGTGAGCATTTGCCCACTCAGTTCGGTTACGACGACAAACTGGAGTCAGGTCGAGACCCCGATGAGGACGACGAGCATGCAGATGAGCTTCCCTGAGACGGTTTCTGACAGTTTGTGCAGAAATTCTTTGGTTATGCAAACCGATTGTTTCAGCAGCTGTCCGAGTGGCTGGTCTCAGATGATCTTGGAGGTGAACATGTTGGATGTGGAGGTCCTGGGCTGGTGTGGTTACGCGTGGTCTGCGGTTGTGAGGCTGGTTGGATGTACTGCCAAATTCTCTGAAACGCTTTTGGAGATGGCTTATGGTAGAGAAATGAACATTCAATACACGAGCAACAGCTCTTGTTGACATTCCTGCTGTCAGCATGCCAATTGCACCCTCCCTCAAATCTTGCGACATCTGTGGCATTGTGCTGTGTGATAAAACTGCCCCTTTCAGAGTGGCCTTTTATTGTGGGCGGTCTAAGGCACACCTGTGCGCTAATCATGGTGTCTAATCAGCATCTTGATGTGGCACACCTGTGAAGTGGGATGGATCATCTCAGCAAAGAAGTGCTCACTATCACAGATTTAGACTGGTTTGTGAACAATATTTGAGGGAAATGGTGATATTGTGTATGTGGAAAAAGTTTTAGATCTTTGTGTTCATCTCATACAAAATGGGAGCAAAACCAACAGTGTTGCATTTATATTTTTGTTGAGTGTATATATGTGTATATGTATGTATATGTAAAACAGCCATATAATAAATGAATTATTAACCTCACTTGCTCGGATAATTATCCTTTATTATTATCATTATCAGTATTATTATTATTATTGTATTTTATTATTCAATCAATCAATCAACTTTTTTCTTATATAGCGCCAAATCACAACAAACAGTTTTGTCATTTGATTTTTAAATGGACCACAATGGAAATAAGTGTTTTCACTTTCTAACGACAACATGATACTTAACTGAACTTGACTAAACCAATTGAACTACAAGATCACAATAAATCAATTACAATAACAACACTGTTAAACTAACATGAACCACAATAACAACATTGGAAATCCCAAAATTTGAACTGCTATTGTGCATTGCAGCACAAAGTCCATTGTTTACTGGCTAGCTACAATTGCTAATTTCTCCAAAAATATTAGTCCTATCAACTTTCAGTTTTCGTAGCATTCATCCTTGACCCAATATAAGCATACCAAATGGCAAATGTCAGCTCTACTCGGTTTCTGTGTGATCAAAGCCATACACACGCATAGAGGCCACTTGGCTATTGTAATATAGATATTATGGTGTGTCAGCATCAATTAATAGTCTCTGGTCCCCTCCCCTCTCAGAATAATGATGAGGTGTTTAGCAGGCTGACATCATTGAATAGGTGGCTGGCGCAGTTTTGCAAGGCTTTACTTTTATTGATAACTGGACCTCTTTCTGGGGTCACCGTGGTTTGCTGATGCCGGATAGCCTTCACCCTACTGGGGAAGGTCTCGCCATCTTATCTGCAAACATAGAGTTCTACTGTGAGGGTAACATTAGGACTTTCTTGCAGGCCACGGATCAGGTGATTGGAGAACCTGCAGCGCATATGATTAATGTGGCTGTGGAATCCAGTATCCTAGCGAGGAAATTAGCACACCACCATGATGACACTGTAGTTTATGTGCCAGGTAGGGAAAATTTTCAAGTTGAGACTGTGGCCTGTTTCCACAGATGTCCCCATATAGAGCATAGAGGGACATGTTTTGTAAACTTGGTTTCCATTTCTACATTGGAAAACAGTAAAATTGAGGATGCTCCACTGGATGTTCCTGCAACATCAAATATTCCATGTCTGCTACCTACAACCTGCATGGACATTCATATATTACTGTGGAATGACTCCCAAATCCCAGTAGTCCAAATGTCAACCCCACTGAGGTCCTTACTATGGGTCTCATGAACATAAGGTCACTGTTTTCAAAATCACTGTTGATAAATGATCTAATTTTGGAACACCACCTAGATATGATTTGTTTATGTGAAACCTAGCTGAAACTTGCCACTGTCTTTGCCTTAAATGAAGCCTGTCCTCTGGCGTACACATTTAGTCACATCCCTCGTGATACAAAGCAAAGTGGAGGTGTTGCTTTAATTCATAAATACTGGGTTTAGCTTACTGGCTAATAGGAGTCTAAAATATAATTTATTTGACTCTGCTCTGTCCAGAATACCATGTATAGCCAAGGCCAGAAGAATAAAAATCAACCATGTTATTTTGTCACCATGTAGGCCCCCGAGCCCATAGTCTGAATTCTCAGATGAATTTGGTGAGTTTATCTACAATATGGCAACTTGTGCCAATAAAGATAATAAAAATAATAATGGTGAGTTCAACATGGACATCATAGGTGTATTAGGATTCCAGCAATTCATTCAAGGTTCACGGAAATACCCTGGATTTGGTTTGCAGTAGCGCTGTCACAAATATTGACATCGTGCCTCTTGCGTCAGTGGTCTCCAATCACTCATTTAAGTTTACAGTCTCATTGCCTTGTTCACTGGAACGAGAAACTTATTTCTCATCACGGCGACATGTCGGCTTCTCAATTACAATTGAACTTAGAGCCAGACTCCCTGATATCTTAGTGTCACTCTCGGAAAATGACCATTCAATAGATAGTCTTGTGGTCAGTTTAAACTCAGTGCTTACAACCACAGTTGACATGATTGCTCCACCTAAATTAAAACCACTCCCCCCAGAACACACTCTCCTTGGTTCATTGATTATTTATGTGGCCTCAAGCATAACTTTAGAGATCTAGATTGAAAATGGCATGGTTCTAAACTAGAAGTATTACACTATGCGTGGCGCGATGCTATTCTTGACTTTAAGCGTGGACTGTTGGCTACAAAAGAGGCCTTCTACTCTGATTTGATCAACAAAAATAAGCTTAACTCAAAGTTCTTATTTGACACTGGCAACACTTAATCATGGACATCCATGATTAATCCATCCATGTAAATCGCTCTCCTTTTACAGCCTAAGATTTTTTTAGATTACTTTGAGAAGAAAATAGATGACATTAGGTTAAATATTATCCCAGCATGACTTCATCCAGCCACTACATCCTGTTATCAAGGTGGGTGCCATCATTGATATATTACCTAGATTTAGTGAATTTGACAGTATCTCACTAGGTGTTCTAATGAAACTTGTCACATCTGCTAAAACCACAACCTGCTTGTTCGATCCTCTACCAACAAAACTGTTTAAGGACCTGTAACCAACTCTTGGGCCTACTGTGCTGGAAATTATTCATCCATCATTAACCTCGGGATCTGGCTACAAAGCAGGCCTACAACTCTGATTTGATCAACAAAAACAAGCATAAATCAAAGTTCCTGTTGGCAACACTTATTTAGGGACAACCACCTGTAAGTCACTCTCCATTTACAGCCTAAGATTTGTTAGATTACTTCGAGAAGACAATAGATGACCTTATGGTAAATATATCCAAGCATGCCATAGTCTGGCCACTACACCCTGTTACTGAACAATCGCCTAGATTTTTCGAATTTGACATTATTTCCCTGGGCGTGCTGACGAAATTTGTAACTTCTGCTAAAAGCACAACTTGTCGGTTTGATCCTATACCAACAAAAAGGACCTGTGGCCCACTCTTGGGCCTGCTGTGCTGGAAATTATTAATCTGTTCCTAAATGTTTCAAATCTGCAGTGATTAAACCATTACTTCAGAAATTTAATCTTGACCCTAGCATATTGAAAAATGATGGGACGATATCAAACTCATCACTTTGTTTTAAAATTCTGGAAAAATGGTTTCACAGCAGTTCGTGGACCACCTTACTGAGAGCAAGAGCAGTCAGAGATTTGTGATGTCTGCCAATCACCTCCAAAATTCAGTGGAGTCTTTCATGCCCCAATATCTATCTGTGGTGCAAATTTGGTGAGAATCTGTGAAGTAGTTTTTACTTAATCCTTCAAAGTCTATATAAAGTGAAATCTTGATCCAGAATTCGGATCCAGATCTGGCTGACCTCCCAAATTAAGTGGAGTCTTCCATGCCCTAATATCTATCTGTGGTGCAAATTTGGTGAGAATCTGTGAAGTAGTTTTGACATAAACCTGCAAAACTATATAAAGTGAAATCTTGATCCAGAATCCAGATTTGGATCACCTCCAAAATTTAATGGACTCTTCCATGGCCTAATATCTAACTGTGGTGAAAATTTCATCAAAATCCATGTTGTAGTTTTGATGTAATCCTGCTAACAGCAGACACAGACAAATAAGTAAACATGGATGATTTTATTACTTGGTGGGCGTAGTAATCTCTTTCAGACACTGCAGTATGCATTGAGAGCATATCATTCCAAGGAGATAACTCTCACTAATAGTCCAGTCATTTTATGGTTTGACCCAGAACAAATTGCAACAGAAATGATGGTGGCGTTTGAACCGTGAAACTGTTTTATAAAACATACTAAAAGTCTAGAAAGATAAAAAAATTGGGAACACTCCCAAAATCCAAGATGGCCACCTGAAAACGTGCAGAAATTAGTTTTTTCCCAAATAACTCAAAAAATATCAATATTTAAGCACATAAATGTGTTTATGTTAAATATAAACTTGGGTATTGTGGACATTTTGACACCAAAATTAAGTCTCTATCTGTAACGGTTCTTGAGATACAGTCTATTTGTAGTTTTACATACACTCAAGGACGGCAATTTGGTTTGTGTCCTATTACGTTAAAAATATTGCAGTTAAGGCCCAGAAATGTATTGAAGTTGAATATAAACTTGTGTATTGTGGACATTTTAGCACCAAAAGAATGGCTGTAGCTCTTACAGTTTTTGAGATACAGCACATAAGCCATCTACACTTGGCTAAAAATGGTGAAATTGTTATGTTGAAACCAAGTAACTGTTCTGAAATGTTCATTTTAAGAATGTAATAATAATATTCTTAGTGCTTGTCAGCTGCACTAACTTTTTTAATGACACAGATGTAATCACACACTAATTTTACAGTAAAGCCAATGAAGCATGGTAATAATAAAAGTTCAGGTGAAATCAGTATTGTATACATCATGACACTTGAAATTTTACTTGTTCAAATTTCAGTCTCATCATCCTGGTTATCATTGAGTTGGCCTGCATTTGTACACCCTGTACCTCTGCAGTTGCCACACGCTGCTGAGCAATCTAAGTTAAGTTTGCGACATGTACATCGCAGTGTACTGCAGTCAGTACTGCAGTTACATCTCACAGCATGCAGAAGAGAATCTGGTGCTGCTTGCAAGTCAGTCATGATTGGGACAACCTGACTATCAAACTTTCCATCCCCATTCTTGCAATGGCATGTTGTCACCTTCATCTTCACCTTTCCATTCCTGAACTATATGTAAACTACATATAGGCTGTATCTCAAGAACCGTTACAGATAGAGACCTAATTTTGTTTTCAAAATGTCCACAATACCCAAGTTTATATTTAACATCAATACATTTATGTGCTTAAATATTGATATTTTTTGAGTTATTTTGGAAAAACTAAATTTTTGCATTTTTTCGGACGGCCATCTTGGATTTTGGGAGTGTTCCCGATTTTTTATCTTTCTAGACTTTTAGTATGTTTTATAAAACAGTTTCAGGGTTCAAATGCCACCAAAATCATTTCTGTTGCAAACCAGTTGCTCTCATTGTGCCCTGTACTACAGCACAACCTCTAACCTTGGTGACATGAAATAGGGAGTTCCACAAGGTTCTGTCTTAGGCGTACCTGCTTTTCTCACTTTATATAGTAGGGATGTGAATCGTACAACAACTCACGATTCAATTCGATTCCGATTCTTGGGGTGACGAATCGATTCAGAATCGATTTTCGATTCAAAGAGCTCTGAGAAAAAGTTATATTACTTAAAAAATGTTTATGTTTAAGAAAATGCAGCTTTACAAGGTTAATCAAGTGATTCTAGATGTAAATTTACTTATCTGCTTTGCTCGTTCGGAGTTGGCTAGCAGTTTAGCGAAGTGCTGGTCAGTAGTCGGCAGAGACCGTTGCTCCCCTCTTTTAGCTCCGGGTGATAGCGTAGCATATGGGCTTGCGGATTTGAAGTGTTTCCGAAGTACTTGACTTTCATTTTGCAGATTCTGCACACTACATGTCATGTCAAGCTCCTTCTTACGCAGCAAATAATAAAATCCAAAATGTGCCCAAACATTTGCCTTCAGCAAAGACGGTGTTGGCTGAATTAGCTCTTCGTCTGCCATGCTAAGCTACAGCCACTGAACTCTGCAGCGCACGAGTGTTTGTGAGCACAAACAGACAAACAGTACACGCAGCGAGTAAGCAAGATTATGTTTAAAAAATGCTTTTAAAAAATTGATTCTTGGATATTTTGGATCGATTCAGAATCTTAATAAATAAGAATCGTGATTCAGACGTGAATCGATTTTTTTCCGACACCCCTATTATATAGCTCCCCTTGGGCACATATTGCGGCTACGCTGATGACACTTAGTTATACCTTCCGATAACTGCTGGTAATCTCATACACATAAAGTCCTTAGAGGATTGCCTTGCATCAGTGAAAAGCTGGATGTCCAGCAATTTCTTACTTTTAAACTGAAACAAGACAGAAATGATGGTTGTTGGTCGAGTGAGACATTGGCATCAATTTGACAAGTTAACGCTTAACCTAGGCTTGTATATCATACACTACACTGACAAAGTGAGGTGCCTTGGAGTGATTTTTGATCCCATGCTGTCCTTTGACCTGCATATTCGAGATACTACGAGGACTGCTTTCTTCCACCTATGAAATATAGTGCAGATTTGTTCCATCCTGTCTATGGCTGATACAGAGATTCTGATCCATGCATTTGTCTGATCCAGATTGGATTACTGAAGTGTTTACCTCAGTCCAGGATTATGGGTCTCCAATTGGTTCAAAATGCTGCTGCCAGACTCTTAACCGGAAGCAGAAAGTTTGACCACATTACACCCATTTTGGCATCTCTTCACTGGCTTCCTGTCTCTGTGAGGTTGGATTTTAAGGTTCTGCTATAACCCTATAAAATTATTCACGAACTAGCACCTCCTTACTTAGCTGACCTAATTGCACCCTACGTACCGATCTGGGCTCTGTGTTCTCAGGTTGCAGGACTTTGTGTTCCTAGGATGAATAAAAAGTCTGCAGGTCACAGTGTTTTGTGGAATGATCTCCCTATGGAGATAAAAGTCAGATTCTGTAGAGGCATTCAATTTCAGCTTTGGACACCTCTATTCTCCCTCTCGTATGGCTAGCATACTGGCATATTATGGTACTGTGCTTCTTATCGCTTTAACTCATCTTAATTAGCAATGGAACAGGCGTCGGCCTCACTTCATCTAAATTCTGGGTCTTTTCGTGAAACTCAGGGCTAGCGGCTGGTGATCACCTTTGTATTTTCTCTGCTTCCCTCTCTATTTATTGCTGGTGAACTATACCTTAGGTGCAGTTTTTCCAACCGACAGATTCCGCTTTTTTTTTTGTCTGAGGCACTGATGATGTTGTACAAGGCTGACAGCTGCACACCACAGGGTGCTGGACTGACCACAAGAGACCATGAGATGCCATGGCTGAAGCTGACACAGCACCACTGTAGTCTGCTTTTGGAATACACTGACAGGGTGACAGGCCCACTGATGACATGATGGATGGACACTGGCCCTGCACCCCAGGGGGCTGGAGGAGCCCCTGCCAATGACTGCATGCTCATCTCAATAATGCACTTTGTTTTGACGCTATTCTGATTTTTCTGTTTCCTGCTTCGTCAGCTTTGTAACACCCTTGTAACTGTTAAAATGGCCTAAGCAGTGGGTCACCCCTTTGAGTCTGGTCTGCTTGAGGTTTCTTCCTCAGTGTCATCAGAGAGAGTTTTTCCTTACCACTGTAATCTGTGTGCTTGCTGTAGGGGTTGGTAAAGTTAGACCTTACTCGTGTGAAGTACCTTGAGGCAGCTTGTTTGTGTTTTGGTGCTATATAAATGAAATAAATTGAATTTAATTTGAAGGTGATCAATTTCACATCAGCCAAGAAAAATCATTAAGGTCCCTTTGGTCCCTGGTGTACAGTTGAGCGCCTTTAATGGTAACTCGTTGACATTTGGGTGGGTGGGTTAATGTGATGTATCATTGGAATGTGCTTTGAGCGTCTGGATCAGATGGAAAAGCGTAATATACATTCACTCCGGTGCCAATGGTGATCAGTGGTTCAGGGGTTTTCCTAGAGACAAGTTGTATTTCAGTTTGGCAACAACAGTGTCTCATCAGTGGTTAAAATGACATGAATGCAATCTGAGTATAGTGCAATCTGCCAATAAATTTTCAAAAAATAATATGATTTGGTTATATCTAGTGGTTATTTGCAGTCATATGGTCACTTCACCAGTAAATACACTGGTGAATTAGACCACCAAAAATGAACTAGAATGGATTAGAACACCAAAAATGTAAGTCGTAGTAATATCAAGGGGGCTGAGTAACTTTATGTAAACATCTGGAGGTTTGTTGCTGTCTTCGGAGAAAATGTGTTGGTAGCTGTTGATTAAAAGTAGAAAGTGATTGATTAATTTTCTGTACCCCAGACAATTTAATTCAGGAAAAGAGTTCAAACCAGCCATGCTTGTGACTTACTCAGGCTTGGGTCTTCATTTTCTAAACTGTTGTTTTTTTTTTTGGTTTTTTTTTGCTGTTTTTGTTTTTTTCTTTTTTTAAAAATATACGAAGCAATTATTTGTGAAGTTCACTGGAAAGTTTAATGCAGTGTCACCAACCAAACGGTCCCCCCTAAAAATCAGTTCGCCCTACCTTCACTGCGCATGTGTCATTAGCCGCGGTTCACCGATTATCACGTTGTTTCTGCTTAAAACTGCACTCCAGTCATCTATCTCAGAGACAGATATCTGAAACTTTTGTACAACAATCATTTCCACATAAATTCAGCATTATTTCATCATAAAAGACGGAGGAATCGAAGGAAGAGCAGCTACATGAGCTGCTAGCATATGCATTCACCGTGCGTCAGTCATTTCAAAGTGTCAGCGAATATCGCCTCGTTTCTCCTTAAAACTGACTTTATAATGATTTAAGAGGTTTTACCATGTAATCTGATGGTTAATAATCTCATTAATCCATTTGATCACTTTAGGTGAAGAGACTCTGTCTCAGATGACCTGCTGAGCTCTGAAATGACATATGCGCAGTGGAGGCAGGGCGGACCAATTTTTAGGGGCAGATCATTCGGTCTGCGACAGCGGTTATTTTACAGATGCGGTGGCACGGGTGATGGTCATGTGATTAAGTGTGCTGGCTTGCAGTGTTGAAAGTTCCTGGTTCAATGCTATCGCTGCCCATTCTTCGTGTCATGTGGAGTTGTCAGGAAGGGCATTCAGTGTAAAACCTGTGCTAAATCAATATGCAGAGTCCATCTTGGATCTGGTGTGGTGAAAAACAAGGGAGAAGACAAAGGGACTTACTTACTTTCTAGATGCAGTAATAACAAAATAATACAGCACCCACTGCTACAAAGATTACATTATAACTGCTACGGTAATATCTGCCAAAAACATTTGGGATTGGTTTTATAAAGCATTGTAATCTTGTTTAGTCGACTAAACTCACTTAGTTGACTAATCTTTTTATGTTAGTCATTGCACAAAGCGCTTTCTGTTTTTAGTCTGCTACAGAGGAGGTTAATCTTATTTTAGTTGACAGATCTTCAAATGGCAGCTATCATGTACCACCAGTTGATGGAGCAGGAAGGAAGGAGAGCCTTGCAACGGGAGTGGGTGTTCTGGGACCGCAATTATTCATTGGAGATGTTTACGCTGAGCTTTAACAGGGTTACCGGTTCCGTCTGTCTACAATCCTCTTAATCGTGGACATGATACTTCCAGTCATCACCCACCAAACGAGGAGGAACAATGCGCTGCCAGCCCTTCTTCAGGTTTTGATTGCACTGAGGATTTATACCCGTGGGACCTTTCAGCAGGTTATCATCGACACATTCACGTCTCTAAGTTGACCGTGTGCCGAACTTGGCCATGGTTGTAGCAGACGACCAACCCGGAAGTAAACAAAACTCTCACGCATTGGAGGCGTTTCTTGGCAATGGCACTTGTGAGGCCGCTTATGCCCATGAAAATCATCGACAAAGGTTAATCTACAAGTTTAGCCGTCTATGTGAAACGAGATTAGACGGCTAATGTTTGGCGACTAACCTTAGTTAGTCACCTAAGTAAGTTTAGTAGACCTAAAGATTAGACTGCTTTATGAAACCGGGCACTCGTAAAAAGAAAAAAGGGTTTTGTTCTTTTGCTATATAGACTGAGCCTTATTCCTTTTAAATTTCAGAGTTGTACTATTGTAGAGTATGCCACCTGTATCTTTTGATATTTTACAGATTACCACAAGCATTATATTATATATTACTTTAACTGTGTCATTGCTTTCTCTTAGTATCCTGTATGCAGACATTGTTGGGTTCACCCAATTGGCCAGTGACTGCTCTCCCAAGGATCTGGTCATTATGCTCAATGAAGTCTTTGGCAAGTTTGACCAAATTGCCAAGGTGATGTATCAAAATTTTTGTTGTTGTTCAGCAGTACTGCTTTACTAATCAATAATATTTACCTGACCTGCACAATATTGCTGCTTTAAGTTACTTTCTCACTTTCAAGGGTATGCATCCCAGAACCTGACAAGTTGAAACCTTGTCCACACTTTGGAAAGGTTTGTGAGGGTGTGCATAGTGAAACAGGATATTCCTTAACTGTACTATGATCTTGTTTCTAATGTGGTTTATTTTTCATCAACTGACGTTTGACATACTTTGGTAATCCCTTGCATTTCTGTGGAGTTCCTGAAGTGCCACTGTTATGCTTAAATTACACTATGATGTCTACGGTTAAGCTACAATTGTTCATAGAAACATTATACTGTACAATACGAGCCCAATGTCACTGGAACTCACTTTATTTATACAGTGCCAAATCACATTATGAGTTATTTCAATTACTGTTTACAGTAGTGTTCAGAATAATAGTAGTGCTATGTGACTAAAAAGATTAATCCAGGTTTTGAGTTATTGTTACATGGGAAACAAGGTACCAGTAGATTCTCACAAATCCAACAAGACCAAGCATTCATGATATGCACACTCTTAAGGCTATGAAATTGGGCTGTTAGTAAAAAAAAAAGTAGAAAAGGGGGTGTTCACAATAATAGTAGTGTGGCATTCAGTCACTGAGTTCGTCAATTTTGTGGAACAAACAGGTGTGAATCAGGTGTCCCCTATTTAAGGATGAAGCCAGCACCTGTTGAACATACTTTTCTCTTTGAAAGCCTGAGGAAAATGGGGCGTTCAAGACATTGTTCAGAAGAACAGCGTAGTTTGATTAAAAACTTGATTGGAGAGGGGAACCCTTATACGCAGGTGCAAAAAATTATAGGCTGTTCATCTACAATGATCTCCAATGCTTTAAAATGGACAAAAAAAAAACATAGACGTGTAGAAGAAAACAGAAAACAACCATCAAACTGGATAGAAGAATAACCAGAATGGCAAAGGCTCACCCATTGATCAGCTCCATGATGATCAAACACAGTCTGGAGTTACCTGTAAGTGCTGTGACAGTTAGACGCCTGTGTGAAGCTAATTTATTTGCAAGAATCCCCCGCAAAGTCCCTCTGTTAAATAAAAGACATGTGCAGAAGAGGTTATAATTTGCCAAAGAACACATCAACTGGCCTAAAGAGAAATGGAGGAATATTTTGTGGACTGATGAGAGTAAAATTGTTCTTTTTGGGTCCAAGGGCCACAGACAGTTTGTGAGACAACCTCCAAACTCTGAATTCAAGCCACAGTTCACAGTGAAGACAGTGAAGCATGGTGGTGCAAGCATCATGATTATGGGCATGTTTCTCCTACTATGGTGTTGGGCCTATATATCGCATACCAGGTATCATGGATCAGTTTGGATATGTCAAAATACTTGAAGAGGTCATGTTGCCTTATGCTGAAGAGGACATGCCCTTGAAATGGATGTTTCAACAAGGCAATGACCCCAAGCACACTAGTAAACGAGCAAAATCTTGGTCCCAAACCAACAAAATTAATGCCTCGCAGATGTGAAGAAATCATGAAAAACTGTGGTTATACAACTAAATACTAGTTTAGTGATTCACAGGATTGCTAAAAAAGCAGTTTGAACATAATACAACCCCTGACAAAAATTATGGAATCGCCGGCCTCGGAGGATGTTCATTCAGTTGTTTAATTTTGTAGAAAAAAAGCAGATCACAGACATGACACAAAACTAAAGTCATTTCAAATGGCAACTTTCTGGCTTTAAGAAACACTATAAGAAATCAGGAAAAAAAATTGTGGCAGTCAGTAACGGTTACTTTTTAGACTAAGCAGAAGGAAAAAAAATATGGAATCACTCAATTCTGAGGAAAAAATTATGGAATCATGAAAAACAAAAGAACACTCCAACATATCACTAGTATTTTGTTGCACCACCTCTGGCTTTTATAACAGCTTGCAGTCTCTGAGGCATGGACTTAATGAGTGACAAACAGTACTCTTCATCAATCTGGCTCCAACTTTCTCTGATTGCTGTTGCCAGATCAGCTTTGCAGATTGGAGCCTTGTCATGGACCATTTTCTTCAACTTCCACCAAAGATTTTAAATTGGATTAAGATCCGGACTATTTGCAGGCCATGACATTGACCCTATGTGTCTTTTTGCAAGGAATGTTTTCACAGTTTTTGCTCTATGGCAAGATGCATTATCATCTTGAAAAATGATTTCATCATCCCCAAACATCCTTTCAATTGATGGGATAAGAAAAGTGTCCAAAATATCAATGTAAACTTGTGCATTTATTGATGATGTAATGAGAGCCATCTTCCCAGTGCCTTTACCCGACATGCAGCCCCATATCATCAGTGACTGTGGAAATTTACATGTTCTCTTCAGGCAGTCATCTTTATAAATCTCGTTGGAACAGCACCAAACAAAAGTTCCAGCATCATCACCTTGCCTAATGCAGATTCGAGATTCATCACTGAATATGACTTTCATTAAGTCTTCCACAGTCCACGATTGCTTTTCCTTAGCCCATTGTAACCTTGTTTATTTCTGTTTAGGTGTTGATGGCTTTCATTTACCTTTTCTGTATGTAAATCCCATTTCCTTTAGGCGGTTTCTTACAGTTCGGTCACAGACGTTGACTCCAGTTTCCTCCCATTCGTTCCTCATTTGTTTTGTTGTGCATTTTCGATTTTTGAGACATATTGCTTTAAGTTTTCTGTCTTGACGCTTTGATGTCTTCCTTGGTCTACCAGTATGTTTGCCTTTAACAACCTTACCATGTTGTTTGTATTTCAGTCCAGAGTTTAGACACAACTGACTGTGAACAACCAACATCTTTTGCAACATTGCGTGATGATTTACCCTCTTTTAAAAGTTTGATAATCCTCTCCTTTGTTTTCAAGTGACATCTCTCGTGTTGGAGCCATGATTCATGTCAGTCCACTTGGTGCAACAGCTCTCCAAGGTGTGATCACTCCTTTTTAGATGCAGACTAACGAGCAGATCTGATTTGATGCAGGTGTTAGTTTTGGGGATGAAAATGTACAGGGTGATTCCATAATTTATTCCTCAGAATTGAGTGAGTCCATATTTTTTTTTCCTCTGCTTGGTCTAAAAAAGTAACCGTTACTGACTGCCACAAGTTTTTTTTCTTGATTTCTTATAGTGTTTCTTAAAGCCAGAAAGTTGCCATTTGAAATGACTTTAGTTTTGTGTCATGTCTGTGATCTGCTTTTTTTCTACAAAGTTAAACAACTGAATGAACATCCTCCGAGGCCGGTGATTCCATAATTTTTGCCAGGGGTTGTAGTTTTGAGTTTGTAGCGTCAACAGCAGATGCTACTATTATTGTGAACACCCCCTTTTCTACTTTTTTTTTTTTTTACTAATAGCCCAATTTCATAGCCTTAAGAGTGTGCATATCATGAATGCTTGGTCTTGTTGGATTTGTGAGAATCAACTGAATCTACTGGTACCTTGTTTCCCATGTAACAATAAGAAATATACTCAAAACCTGGATTAATTTTTTTAGTGACATAGCACTACTATTATTCTGAACACTACTGTATGATATTATTCATGAAATATTAAGTTATTTCAAGGCACTGTACACCAGCAAGTATTAAACCTTATTCACTGTCTTACATCATTACACTGTATGCTAACCTGGCACATTACATCAGCAAAGCACAAGTGAGATCACATTTGTGGGAATCCTTGCTCTTCATAGACTCATTAGTCACAGTGATAGACCATGTCCGTCCAGGATGCATATCTGTGAAAGTGAGAATGGGGCTTTATTTCCTGCACTGTGGTTGCTTTGAGCAGGTTCCATCTATTGGCATATATGTAAATATATGTATATATGTTTGTGTGTATGTACCGTAATTTCTGGACTGTAAGCCTCTTTTCACATGCTTTGAACACTGTGGCTTAAACAACGCTGCTAATTTATGGATTTTTCAAGTGTGAATTTGCCTTGAGATGAAAGTGACATTGAGAGCGACAATGAAAGAGAGACTGAGGAAGTGTGTGACAGTGTGTATTCAGACGCCCTCAATATAGTTCGGAAATTACGGTATATAAATAAGAAAATTAAAGGAACACTTTGAAAACACATCAGATCTCAGTAGAGAAAAAATCATGTTGGATCTTTCTTGATATGGACTGGGTAATGTGTTAGGAAGAAAAGGATGCCACAATGTGTGATGAAAATGAAAGTAGTCAACCTACAGAGGGCCAAATTCAGACACCCCGAAAGTCAAAGCAGGCTAGTCCATTTTGCCAAAGTTTCATTGCATCAACTCAGAATGGTATACAAATAATAAATATTTGAGTTCAATGGTACGAATATTTCATGATATCAGGAACGGCGGCTGCCCGGCACCCAGAGAGGCTGGCGGGCATGCAAACTCCCAGACTAGGCTTTTGTGAAAGAGAGATCTTGGTCTTTATTCCAGGCCTTGTTTCGGTATTCATGTGGTCAGTAAGCACAGCAGACGAATCGACAGGATTAGGCAGAGACGCAGTCATAAACAAGCAGGGTTCAGAGGCATGAGCAAACACCGACATCTGGGATGAGGCAAGAGGCATGGTTGAGGAATACAGAGCAGGATTCTGAACACGGCAAAACAAAACTCAGAACTGTGAAAGGCGCTTGAAAGTGTACTAAGACAACAATCTGGCAAAGGTGTGGTTACTGGGAGGAGATTAAATAAGCAGGTGTAACAAGGTGCATGTGAGGAACAATCTGGAAAGGGGTGTGGTTAGTGAACGAAGATTAAACACGGTGCAAGATGGGAAGGAAGAGAGTGCACAAAGTGAAGCGATGTAGGATACAAAGATGCGTGAGCAGGTGCCAAGAGTGAGAGTGAAAGAAGACACAGAGCAGACAGAAACAAAGTGAAAGACGAAGACATGAGGCAGGTGCAGAGATGTGAAGTGAGAACATAATCGGATGGGTGTGAGAGGAAAAGGGAACTGAACCGATGAGATAAACAGATGACAGAACAACTAATCAACGACTAAATAATTAACAGAAAGCAAAACCCGATAAGTAAGCATAACTGGTGACAATAATGATAACAAAATAAACAAGTGATAACCTAATGAAAAACTACATGAGAATGAATAGAGATAAATACTAAAACTAAACTAAACAGAAATTGACTAAGAAAACAAGGTGGTAAAACAAACCATAAGAAAAGCAGTGACAAAACAAAAACAAAACCTGACATTAAAGTACAACAAATGTTACAAATGAGAGGAACTAGATAACCATGTGATAAATTAATGAACAATAAATGAAAACACAACTGACTGAAAAAAAAATTATAGCAGAACTGAACGAAAGGCCAGCATGAAAAGTAACAAAGAAAAGTGACAGCAAAACAGAGAATAAACCAGGATGAAAATAAACAACTAATAACTCAAAGCTGGCAGAAAAAGAACAAAAAGAACAAAAAAAAGGGGGGGGGGGGATGGGCTCAATGCCCTGATCAGGCCAAAATCATGGCACATGAGCTGAAAGCTAGAACATACCATTCAACGAGGCGAAGCCAAGCTTTCACCTCATGAATGTAAAAAGATTCATTATTTGTTTTATATAATGGTTAAAATGGATCCTTGTCATTTGATATTATATTCATTTATAAAGAACAGAAAAGTGAATTACATTTTGGTGCATCACTGCCCTGACTTTGTGTACTTCCAGAAAAAAAGAAAGACTTTGTGTACGATCCTCACTCCAGCGAAAAATCACGTCTGACATCAACAATCCAACACGAACTTTAAATAAGAGTCCAGAAATAATTTGGATGATGTCTTCTGCAATGCCATGCACCAACTTTGTGTACTAAAAAAAAAGACTGTGTACTTCCTCAGTGCAGTGAAAAAAAATCACGTCAGAAATTAGTACAGCTTTTCATTCTAACTTCCTAACAGCCTCCAGACGGCTTACAGCACAGTGGATTTGTTTTGTTTGTGTGTGTGTGTGTGTGTGTGTGTGTGTGTGTGTGTGTGTGTGTGTGTGTGTGTGTGTGTGTGTGTGTGTGTGTGTGTGTGTGTGCGCGCTCGCGCACACGGCATGGCATCTCAAGTCCCTTTCATATCTGTCACATGTGCTCAGATTGAACCTAGTCTCATCTATGAAAAGCACAGGGTGCAGTGGTAGACCTGCCAATTCTGGTCAAATGACAGTCAGGCTCTCTGGTGCAGCCCAGTGAGCAAAGGGCCCACTACAGGATGTTGGGGCCTCAGGCCACCCTCATGAAGTTAGTTTTGTCCGAGACATTCACACCAGTAGTTTGCTGGAGGTCATTTTGTAGGGTTGTGGCAATGCTCATCCTGTTCCTCCTTGCACAAAGGAGCAGATACCAGTCATGCTCATGGGGTAAGGACCTTCTATGGTCCTGTCCAGCTGTTGTAGAGTAGCTGCCTGTCTCCTGGAATTTCCTCCATGCTCTTGATACTGTGCTGAGAGATGCACCAAAACTTCTGGCACTAGCATGTATTGATGTGCCATCCTGTAGGAGCTGAACTACCTGTGCAACCTCTGTAGGGTCCAGGTACAACACCATGCTACAAGTAGTGACACTGACCCTAGCCAAATGCAAAAGTAGTGAAAAATCAGTCAAAAATGATGAGGAGATGAAAAATGTCAGTGACCTCCACCTGTAAAACCGTTCCTTTTTTGGGTGTCGTCTCATTGTTGCCCCTCTAGTACGAGGTCTGTTAGAAAAGTATCCGACCTCATTATTTTTTTCAAAAACCATATGGATTTGAATCACGTGTGATTGCGTCAGCCAATCTTGAACCCTCGTGCGCATGCGTGAGTTTTTTCATGTCTGTCGGTTGCTTCATTCGCCTGTGAGCAGGCTTTGAGTGAGGTGTGGTCCACCCCTCTCGTCTATTTTTTATTGCGAATAAATGTCTGAACGATTTGGATCTTTGCTGCATCAGTTTGTTTCCAGAAACTGTAAGAGACCTCCAGGTGGACACCGTTCGAAAAATTAATATGGCTTTCAGGGACGATTTTATGGGAATTAAACAGATTATGGGGTGTTACTGCCCCTTTAAGGACGGCCCACAACTGCTGAGAGCGCAGCGCGCTCCCAGCGCCGATGGATAGGCTGACACCCCGCACAAACAACCAGATCATTTCCAACGTGAAAGCTTTGTTGATCCGGGACCTCGTCTGACTTTCACAAAAAGGCAGAAGATGTGCACATCAGCACTTTTTCTGGCACATTCCACCGTTACAGGAGTTTTTTTTTTCATGGAAAAAGAAACCGAGGGACGCGCCACGGAGCCGTTCATTACGCGGGACAAAACCACCTCGATGTTGGTCTCACAGGACGGCTTAAAGGTGGATTTCAGACGAATTCCGGTTGCTTTCCAGTCGTGTGAATATCCGATTGTGATTGTGCATGAGCTGAACATGCCAGAACATGTCCTGTGAGGCTTCATCACGGCGTTTCTTTGCACCGAGCGGCTGCACCACGACACGCCGAACTCCTCCGCACGTCTGTCTTAATGTGCCGGAAAAAGTGCTGATGTCCACGTCTTTTCACAATTCCTGTGCTAGTCAGAGGACATACCCGATCAAGACAGCGTCCAGTTTAGAAATGAACGGCACATTTCACTGTTACAGGAGTTTTTGTCATGGAAAGAGGAACAAAGGCGGAGGAATTCCGTGCGTCGTGGCGGAGCTGCATGGCGAAAAGAAACGCCGTGATGAAGCCTCACAGGGCATGTTCTGGCATGTTCAGCTCATGCGCTCTCAGCAGTTGTGGGCCGTCCTTAAAGGGGCAGTAACACCCCGTAATCTGTTTAATCCCCATAAAATCGTCCCTGAAAGCCATATTAATTTTTTGAACGTGTCCACCTGGAGGTCTCTTACAGTTTCTGGAAAAAAATTGATGCAGCAAAGATCCAAATCGTTCAGACATTTATTCGCAATAAAAAATAGATGAGAGGGGTAGACCACACCTCACTCAAATCCTGCTCACAGGCGAATGAAGCAACCGACAGGCATGAAAAAACTCAGGCATGCGCATGAGGGTTCAAGCTTGTCTGACGCAATCACACGTGATTCAAATCCATATGGTTTTTGAAAAAAATAATAAGGTCGGATACTTTTCTAACAGACCTCGTACATCTGTTATTAATTTCATCAACACCAAAGCAGCTAAAACTGATTAACAGTGCAGGAAATAAAGCCCCATTCTCCCTTAACTGATTATTTTCTGCTTTTTACAACACGTTGAGGTCACAGAATTTATTTTAGGTGGCTGTTTAATAAACTTAAAAAAATAATAATAATAATTTTGGGTGGGTGTTGAACCAACTCTCTTCAAGAAAGGGGGTGGGCTGATGCTCAGTCCTGGGCCCTCAGAGGTACGAAGCTTCTGTGTGAATTGTGTGAGTGGTGTGTGTGTTCTCTGGTCAACTGAATCTCTGATGATCTGGTCTCGCTTTCTTTATTTCTTAGGAAAATGAATGCATGAGGATCAAAATCCTTGGTGATTGCTACTATTGTGTGTCAGGGCTGCCGGTATCTCTGCCTAAACATGCCAAAAACTGTGTCAAAATGGGCCTGGACATGTGCGAAGCCATCAAGTACGTACAAAAACCGATGTACTGTCAGTATTTAAAGTTTGTGCAGATTCCGAAGAACATAGTGAAATTGTGCAGGGAAAGGTAAGTCATTAGCTGGGTTTCCATTACAGATTTGCACCAAAGTGTGCCCAAAAGTTTGATTGGTATTGTGCATATATGTAGAAACAAAATAAAATAAAATACTGCAGCCTTCATGGTTTGCTAATTTGATTAGTTTACATTGCAATTTTGGTTCAAGTTTGATAAATCATTCAGCCCCTACCTGTTACAGCAGAAAAAGTGTTCCCATTTCAGTTTTGCAAAATAAGGCTTTTTGGAATCTCCTGAAAAACAACCTTTATGTGAGAGTAATAACTGTTTTGCATTACGTGTTGTTTTTTTGTTTTGTTTTTTGAAATGCACATTTGCAATGGAAACTCACCCTATTGTGTTTTCAGTCACAGTAGCATACATTTTTCTGTGCAATACTGTCTAAAGATGCATATTTTAAATTGTGTGACGTTACGGAATGTGAGCATAGTATGTGAGTAGATGATGTTGCTGTAGTGGAAAATGTTGCTCAATCAAGTGTTTAGAGAAGGACTTGAATGTGCCGCCATGAAGAGAAGCCACTTCAGTTGTTTACTGTTCTGATTACTGACGCTGATGCACACACTTGCACACAGACCTACCCAGTATGGAACCTAATATAAAATACTGCGGTGCACTTATGGACAGTGGATTTTATTGTAATGTCTCCATGACGTAAATGGACGTGAACAGTCATGTTCTGTGTACAGAGAGAACCTTGAACAACACACAGCTTAAGTCTTACTGTGAAATCCCTTCAGGCAGGTGCGGGAAGCAACAGGAGTGGATATCAGCATGCGAGTTGGCGTGCACTCTGGCAATGTGCTCTGCGGTGTGATTGGTCTACGCAAGTGGCAGTTTGACGTGTGGTCACATGACGTCACCTTGGCTAATCACATGGAGTCAGGAGGCCTGCCAGGGTATGTTTTATTACTGCTGAGTTCATGTAGTATTTTATAGTACATGTTACTGTTAGAATTAGAAGCACAGGATGACCGGATGTTCTGCTATTCCTGTGGTAGCCCTGTTTTATTTTGTAAATATTTCAGATGCTTACACTAATAAAACATGTGGACGGGGTGTGTTTTAGCATGGTCTGTGAGGAAGCCAACTGTGAGGAAGCTGATTTTTCATGAGAATAGTTCAAATGATGAAACTATCAGAAAACCTGCCAAGAACATTTATATTCCAGTACTCTTCAAAATGAATTAATGAGCCAAGCAAAAATCCAAAATGACTGCCATTTTTCAAGATGGCTAATTACTGCACATAAAATGTTTTGTACATGTCCTGTTAAAGAAAATTAAATGTTAATTTATGCTGAAAATCTGCAATGCCATATGAATATACATAAAAATGTGTATGAGGCATACTTAATAGCAAAATCATGTTTAGGATTAAAACAGATTCATGAACAGACCCAATATTCACTGAAGTCCATCAGTAATCTTCAGAGATATGCGGAAATGGACTTTTTGCAATAAATTGCATTCATTTAGTCACTATACCTGCTTACACCAATCAAGGGTCATGGGGCGCTGGAGCCTTTCCCATCAATCATAGGGCAAGTTTCCTGTAGTTCTTGTCCAAGTTTGCACACAATGCAGCAGGGATTTTGGTCCACTGCTCCATACAGATCTTCCCCAGATCTTTCAGGTTTTGAATTTCAGCTCCCGCCAAAGATTTTCTCCCAGGTCCTCCTGTGTAGTTCTGGGCTTTCTCAGAATCATCCTTACCCCACAATGCAAGATCTTGCATGGAAACCCTGACCAAAGAAGATCGACAGTCACCTTGTGTTTCTTCCATTTTCTAATAATTATGCCAACAGTTGTTGCCTTCTCACCAAGCAGCTTGCCTATTGTCCTGTAGCCCATCCCACCCTTGTGCAGGTCTACAGTTTTGTCCCTGGTGTCCTTAGACAGCTCTTTGGTCTTGGCCGTGGTGGATAGGTTGGAGTCTGAGTATGTGGACAGGTGTCTTTTATAGAGATGAGTTCAAACAGGTGCAATACAGGTAAAGAGCACAGAATAGGAGGGCTTCTTAAAGAAAAACTAACAGGTCTGTGAGAGCCAGACTGATTGCTGGTTGGAAGGTGATAAAAATTACAGACCTCTCTATTCTTTGTATGTGGGAAAACTTGCAACATCAACAGTGGATCAAATACTTATTTGCCTTACTGTATATGTATGTTGTCATTTCCCATCCGTGTATCCTGCTTCCTTAATAACCCAGGCGGCGTCCGTGCCGGTATGGCTTCATTTATTTGTCTCTCACTCATGATTTTGAGGTAAGCTGGGGGAGTAGCATGGGTACCCTTACTGGATGTGTGTACCGGGGTTTGAATCCACTACCTGCTGTTCCAAAGGCAGCAATTCTGCCACTATACTATCCAGCTGCTGTAAAGTCCAAAGTGTTAATAGGAGTTGTAACCCAGAGGTCTCTGTCCAGAAGAGTGCAGTCCTAGGAACAGCTAAAATATTGCGCCAAGATCTCTAACTCCCAGGCCTCTGGTAGGGGACCCGAGCTTGAGAAACACATATACCACCGTCCGCAGAGGGTCCAAGCGAGAGGGATATATATGTGTATATATATATGTATGTACAACCCCAATTGCAATGACGGTGGGCTGTTGTGTAAAATGTAAATAAAAACAGAATACAATGATTTGCAAATCCTCTTCAACCTATATTCAATTGACTACACGACAAAGACAAGATATTTAATGTTCAAACTGATAAACTTTATTGTTTTTCTGCAAACATTTGCTCATTTTGAAACGGATGCCTGCAACACGTTTCAAAAAAGCTGGGACAGTGGTATGTTTCCCACTGTGTTACATCACCTTTCCTTCTAACAACACTAAATAAGCATTTGGGAACTGAGGACACTAATTGTTGAAGCTTTATAGGTGGAATTCTTTCCCATTCTTGCTTGATGTTATACTTCAGTTGTTTAACAGTCCGGGGTCTGTATTTTGCTCTTCATAATACGCCACACATTTTCAATGGGCGACAGGTCTGGACTGCAGGCAGGCCTGTCTAGTACCCTCACTCTTTTAGTACGAAGCCACTCTGTTGTAACACAGCAGAATGTGGCTTGACATTGTCTTGCTGAAATAAGCAGGGACGTCCCTGAAAAAGACGTTGCTTGGATGGCGGCATGTGTTGCTCCAAAACCTGGACGTACCTTTCAGCATTGATGGTGCCATCACAGATGTGTAAGTTGCTCATGCCATGGGCACTAACACACCCCCATACCATCACAGATGCTGGCTATTGAACTTTGCGCTGGTAACAATCTGGATGGTCTTTTTCCTCTTTTGTCTGGAGGACATGACGTCCATGATTTCCAAAAACAATTTGAAATGTGGACTCATCAGACCACAGCGCACTTTTCCACTTTGCATCTGTCCGTTTCAAATGAGCTTGGGCCAGAAAGACTGTGGTATTTCTGGATGTTGTTGATGTATGGCTTTCGCTTTGCATGGTAGAGTTTTAACTTGCACTTGTAGATGTAGCGACGAACTGTGTTAACTGACAGTGGTTTTCTGAAGTGTTCCTGAGGCCACGCGGTAAGATCCTTTACAAAATGATGTCTGTTTTTAATGCAGTGCAGCCTGAGGGATTGAAGGTCACGGGCATTCAATGTTGGTTTTTGGCCTTGCTGCTTACATGTACAAAGTTCTCCAGATTCTCTGAATCTTCTGATTATATTATGGACTGTAGATGATGGAATCCCTAAATTCCTTGCAATTGAACATTGAGAAACATTGTTCTTAAACTGTTGGACTATTTTTTTCATGCTGTTGTTCACAAAGTGGTGATCCTCGCCTCATCTTTGCTTGTGAATGGCTGAGGCTTTTGGGGATGCTCCTTTTATACCCAATCATAACACTCACAATTAGTGTCCTCAGTTCCCAAACGCTTATTGAGTGTTGTTAGAAGGAAAGGTGATGTAACACAGTGGTAAACATACCACTGTCCCAGCTTTTTTGAAACATGTTGCAGGCATCCATTTCAAAAATGAGCAAATATTTACTTTATAAAGTTTATCAGTTTGACCATTAAATATCTTGTCTTTGTGGTGTATTGAATTGAATATAGGTTGAAGAGGATTTGCAAGTCATTGTATTCTGTTTTTATTTACATTTTACACAACGTCCCAACTTCATTGGAATTGGGGTTGTATGTATATATATTTGTTCTCCACTCAGATTGCAATAGCCAATCACAGATTAGCCTTTCTGTCCATCATTTACCTGTATTTTGGCATGCTTGGCGACAGAAAGTTATGTTGGATCCAGAAGGATCCAAAAAGGCTAGGACCAGAAGTTATATTGGATCGGTTCCCACTGACCAATAGCGTTAGAGCTTCTGCCAACAGCTAGCCAATCAGAGCACGGCATATAAAGCTCAGGAATAGCTGTCAGACGCTGGTTGAAAAAATGGCAACAAACATGTCAATAACAGCAGAAAATTGTCTGCCAGCGAGGTTTGCTGAGTTCACAGAGGAGGAACTGGTGGAAATATTGAACTCCAAGGATGCCAACAACACTAAGAAGCTAGACAAGCATGCTACTGACGTTTTAGAAGCATTCATATGCTGTTCACAACAAAATAAATTGATCTAATTTACTTGACTCTTTGTTGTTTGCTTAATTTGGGAGGGGGGGTGAAGGGGGGTGGAGAACATAATTGATGGATGGCAAGTCGTTCAACATAGAAAAATATTGGATGAATCCAATATTTCTCTATGTTGGACTCCTTACCATCTATTGGATGAATCCAATATTTCTCTATGTTGGACTCCTTACCATCCATTATTTGTATAATATATATATATATATATATATACACGAGGTCTGTTAGAAAACTATCCGACCTTTTTATTTTTTGCAAAAACTATATGGATTTGAATCATGTGCGCTTGCATCAGCCAAGCGTGAACCTTCGTGCACATGCGTGAGTTTTTTCACGCCTGTCGGTTGCGTCCTTCGCCTGTGAGCACGCTTTGAGTGAGCAGTGGTCCACCCCCCTCATTGGAGTTTTTGTCATGGAAAGAGGAGCGGAGGAATTCGCCACGGAGCCGCTAATGGCGCGGGACAAAAGCACCTCCGTGTTTGTCTCACAGGACATGTTGTAACATGCCCAGCTCTTGCACCGTTCGGAAGATTCAGACGGCTTTCGGTGGCTTTTCAGTCGTGTGACTATCCAAGAAATTGTGGACGAGCTGGACATGCCACAATGTGTCCTGTGAGGCTTCATCACGGCGTTGCTTTTTGTCCCGCGCCATTAGCGGCTCCGTCCCGACGTGCGAATTCCTCCGCACGTCTTTTCATGACAAAAACTCCTGTAACAGTGGAATGTGGCAAAAAAGTGCTATGTGCACATCTTCTGCCATTTCTCTGGTAGTCAGACGACGTCCCGGATCAACACAGCATTCAGTTTGGAAATGATCTGGTCGTTTCAGCCTGTTGATCGCCGCTCGGAGTGCGGCGTGCCCTCCGCCATTGTGCGCCATCTTTAAACCGGTTGTAACACTCCTTAATCTGTGTGATCCCCATAGAATCGTCCCTGAAAGCCGTCTGAATCTTCCGAATGGTTTCCACCTGGCTGTCTCTCACAATTTCTGGAAAAATTTGACGCAGCAAAGCTCCAAATCGTTCAGACATTTTCCTCACAATGAAAATCCGACGGGGGTGGACCACTACTCACTCAAAGCATGCTCACAGGCGAATGACGCAACCGACAGGCGTGAAAAAACTCACGCATGCGCACGAAGGTTCAAGCTTGGCTGATGCAAGCGCACATGATTCAAATCCATATAGTTTTTGCAAAAAATAGTTAATAATAGTTTTCTAACAGACCTTGTATATGTGTGTGTGTGTGTGTGTGTATATATGCATATGTGTATATATGCATATATATATATATATATATATATATATATATATATATATATTAGGGGTGGGCAAACATAAAAAATCTTAATTGCATTAACTCAATGACTTTCTGTAATTAATCATGATTAATCGCATGGTATATGTGAAACCCAAAAATGAATTCAAAAGCCGCTTAAAAGCACAGTTTTATTTGAAAATGTAAATGAACATTGCATAAATCTGAAAATGTAAATTTCAACTGAAACACACTAATGAAATCAAATATAAAACCACTGGCAGGTCATTTGTTATCCTGTTTCATATCAAAATAACAATATTCATGTCCATGACTCAATGTACTAAAACAAATACGTCACAATTGTACACATACCACAATTTGATATGTGTACAATTGTGATGTATTTGTTTTAGTATATTTAGATTTTGTTGTGATTTGGCACTTTATAAGCCGATTAAATTGAATTGAACATTTTATTGAGTCTTAAAGTAAATAAATATGAATTTGGTCACTGGATCTTTAAACTTTGTACATAATGAACTCTACATGGTGAATCCTTGATCTCTGGACATAAATAGGAATAAACAAAATCTGTAGTTTTTGTCAAAAGCATTTCCTTTCAGACATTGGCATGAATGTGTTTCCATATATCTGAGCTGAGCTTACAGCTGCTGTGCTTCACTTCAGGATGTAATTTGAAAAGAAAATACAGCACGTTTCAT